>NC_092518.1:126785855-127093547 GCF_047511675.1 Marmota flaviventris
CAGGAAGGGCCCGGGTTCAATCCTCAGCACCACATAAAAATAAAGGCATTTTGTTGTGTCCATCAACACCTAAAAAAAATAAATATATATTTTTTTAAAAAGAAATCATTCACCTTTACTCTCTTCCCAATGATTTCTCTCTTTTCCAGGATGCAGTAGTATGGAAATGAATATATATTTATTTTGGCAAGGATTTACACGAATAATTCTGGAACATGAATGATCTTAATATGCAGAATATATTTCAATATGTACTGAAATAAATCATTATATCCTGGAACTGAATGTGAACACCAATCTATATTTGTAGGCATATGACAAATATAACTATGTTTTAAACACTGTGTATGTAGCACCAGTTAAAAATGACATGTGGAGGAGTATTTTCTTTGCTCAGATAATTAAATTTTACATTAAAACCACCTAGTCACTGTAGTTAAGTCACAGAACTTAACATATTCATTAAATCTCAATAGTTCAATGTTTTTAGATGTTTTCCTATGTGATGTTTTCAAAGCAATGAAGCTATCACAATTTCTGTACATACCATCTTCTTAAGAAGGTAAGTAAAAATGTACTTTATGTTACACATAGTAGTAGCAACACCAACAGCAGTAAGTAAAATGCCTGAAATTACTTAACCAACAGAAAACACACTAGGGATTTTCTTCATTTAACAATCACAACAAACATATTAAAATTTTTAATATTTCTTAATAACACAAATATGCCACAAATATTAAGAGACACTATGTGAAAATTCATTTGAAGTGAAAAAAAAAATCAACAAACTCAAAAGCAACACTATTAGCTATCAAATGTCATTTAAATAACATGTTGAATTCCTGTTTTAAAACACCTGTATCACTCAAGTAATATCAATAATCATTGTCCAAAGACTACACGAATAAGAACACATGTAAAACTTTTTAAAAGTTCAAAATTCAAAAAATAAACCAGAACTGTGTTTTACTGTCATCAGTGCAATAAAAAACATAATATTCTGGAAAAAATAACATATGCATAATATATATACATATATAAACAATTTTGTAACTTCTAAATTACCTCTGGCCTGACAAGCAACATTTATACTGTAGTAATACAGATTTTTCTCAAATATATTCATTAGTCATATTTAACTAACACTGTGAAAATTATTTTGAGGGAAATATGAGAATGTGTCTCTCATGTTTATTTCAGTAAAATGGAAGATATCAATCAAGAAAACCACAGGCACAGAAATGTAGGGAATTTGCCACATCAGATTAAAAAATGTCATAAACAAGGAAAAGTCACAGTAGGTAACACAAATTAATCTTTGTTAACAAAGTCAAAAAGTTTTCTACAACAAAACTGGAAGCTGAATTGGCTTATAAACTCTTTATTATTTACTGAGGAAAATAAACTTAGAATCTTATTTGAAAATATAGGCCCAAAAGTTGCCACATTAAATTATAACAAAGAAGTCAAAAATATCAAATCAAAACACCAAAATCTGTATTGCATTATATATTTGGAACCTACATCAGAGATGAGCTAGGGTTACTTTTATAACCCCTTCCTAATTATGGGGATTAACTCCATTTTACCATTGGTCATTTAGGAATAATAATTTTCAGGAATACTGAGTCCCATATAATGATCCAGGTTTAAATGGGAAGAACACTGTCTCAGATCTGCAAATGAATTTCTTGTTGGTTATATTTAAGTAAACTCCCCACATACATATTTATCATGACTTGAGTTGGCAAAAATTAATCAAAAGAATAGACTAGTAGGAATTAAGCCTTTTACCTTTATATATCCCAGAACATCCAGAGATAATATTTCAATGTTCAATTTGATAATTAGCTCCCACTTTTGCTATTATAGAGAAACAGAAAAGTACTCAAATTAGGTAATAAGACTTAGTAGTCATGCAATTAAAAGATGAGAACAAGAAGAAAAATAGGCATAGCTTGATTAAAAAGGAAGAAGCATAGTGATTTGTGCCTGTAATCTGAATGACTCAGATGACTGAGGCAAGAGGATTGTAAATTTGAGGCCAGACTGGGCAAGTTACTGAGAGGCTGTCTTAAAATAAAAAAGGGATGTGGATGTAGCTAAGTGGCAGATATCCCTGCAAAAGAAAGAGAAAGGAGAGGAAGTAGATGAATCAGAGGATGTGAGAAAAAGAAAATGGAAAGATGAAGAATAGAAAAAAGAGGTAGAGGTGAAAAAGAGCCAACAGAAATGACAAAAAAATACATCCCATTTTTATATCTAACAGAGCAGTCAATGGATTTATTTGAGGCCTTTAGGTATATTTTCCCATTTACTCTCACAACAAACTTGTGCCAATTAACCTTACTAACTTATTGACACACGTTTGTCAGGAAAATAAATGAGAAAAAAAAAAACTTGTGAAGAATCTGAAAAAGAACAGGAACCAGTTATTATATTACATTTTATTAAATTAAATATTTAAAAGGGGAAAAACTAATGGTATGCTCCAATCTACCAGATCTAATATTTTCAGTAATTAACAATTAGTTATAATTCACCATCCCTAGTAAAATTAATCTCTTAAAACTAAGTGGTCTCATGGATCAGGGAGATGCAGCAAGAGGATTGAGTTCAAAGCCAGACTCAGCAACTTAGAAAGTCCCTAATAAGCAAATCAGCAAGACACTGTCTCTAAATTTAAAAAAAAAAAAAAAAAAATAATAATAATAATAATAATAATAATAATACAAAAACACATAATAAAAGGATTTGGGTTAAGCCACTTTGGGTTCAATCTCTGGTACCAAAAACAAACAAACAAACAAATAAATAAATAAATAACAACTAAATGGACTCCAAATTTTTCTGATGGTAGAGCTTAGAGCCATAAAATTTCTTCCAAATTCATTATGTGACAGATTTCTTCTCACAAGAAAAGCATCATTTTGCTACTTACCAATTATGGTAATGCCTATGTTTAGGGACTAATTTTTGGTATATTTATGCTGTGTACAGAGGCTGGCCAGGGCACATTTACTACTGGAATCAAAAAAGTTACACTCTGAATACCAATGTTTTGTTACTTGGATGCCTCAAGTTAATTTCTAAAGCAGTGCTAACTTAGAAACGCCAACAAGTTTATCGGCAAATAAATGATTAATTGAAAAAAACTTTTGGAAAGTACATTTGGAAGGTGAGAATCCATAAAACCATTAAAGCAATCACAATATGAAAAGTAAACATTGGTTTAATTATAATGAAATACCATTTGAAAACAGTCATTCACTACTAATACCATTTTTCCTACCAATAATTAAGTTTTTCAGAAATTTTTAATGGAATCTAAAATTAGTTCTTTAGATGTTAATGCATCAAAAAGGAGTTTTGCAAAGTTTATGAGTCATGCTTTGAGAGTTCAGTACTCTGAATAATATAAACTCATATGAGAGGAGAGTTGAAAATTCTTCAGAATGTAAAGATTTTAGGTTGTATGATGTTTTGTTGAAGATTATTTCATAATTCTGTAGGAGTTATCCTAACCTACAAGGTGTGAAAAGTGAGTTGGGCTAATAGGTAAAGTACATTTCTTATCTACAAACAGTAATCTGAAAAGAATGAAAATTTAAAAAATACTAAATGTGTATATGTATATACATTACATACATGCATAATGTTTCTAATGCTGGCTGAAAAACCTGGAAAAAATATTGCTTGCAAATAGGGAGCACCAATGTATTCTTGTGGTTAATTAGACAAATATATGGGTGTTTAGACCCTCTTAAACACATCCATCCATCCACACATTTTAGCATGGATATTCATGAAATATTCTGTAATGAACAAAATAAATAAGGGATAGTTGGTAAATATGCATCTAGAAAATAAATTATCAAAACCAGAACCTGAAGAGACACCCACAAGAATTTCTAGGCACCTCACAATAAGTATTGAATGTGTATATATTTTAAATATACCCAGAAAGATACCAGTTGACATGAGGTAAGAGTTTAATACACTGACTTAAAAAAAATCACTTACTGTGAGACACTAGAAGTATCTGACTTCTCATGTCTCATTATTGCCCTGCCTAGGAATTGGTCAATGGAGACTTTTCCTTCCAAACTACATGATGGAATGGGACCACATACCCATCTAAAAAAAAATTAAAACTGGGTAAAATACACATAACAGAGGGGGTTTGAGGATTTTACAGACAACAGTCATCCTTGTTAGAAAATAAGTAAATAGGTTGATAATGACAGCATATACTCAAAAAATATATGAAAACTAATCAACATATCCCTGAAGTAATAACTGAACATATCATTACTAATAAAATTAGTACACTATAAAACACAATTGATAGTTGTAGGTATGGTTGAAGTAATAGGGGTAATAATAAAAAGGAACAACTGATTGATGGGTTTCATACCATGCAGATATATACAGTAGTTCAGGTTCTCTTCTGGATTTCCACATTTCATACCAAGAACATATTAGTACCAAAAAACAAAAACAAAGAAAACTTTTCATTTCAGATTAAATTTCACAGGAAGATTTTCAGAAATCTCATTTTGACAATGAAAACCAACAAAAGCTATCTTAAGTATGAAATTTTATTTACTTATTATCAAAGTACCATTTACAAATGAAGGATTAATTGGTATCTATTACCTTTCTTCTATATCAAATAATAATTTCTTAAAGGAATTCTTAATGGGAACTAAATTTTTGCATTAAATTGCATTATACCTACATTCTCTAGACATTAATGCTTTAGGAAGAAAACAAGGAGATAAAAGTCTTGATCATGATTATAGGGATCAGTACTCTGAATAACATGAATCTTTATAAGAAGAGAGTGGAAAATTGCTAGTGACTTGAAATACTATGTACTAGGCTGGACTGATGGTCTACTAAAAATTATTTTAGAACTTCATGAGAGTGATCATAAAACTGGAGTGCTACTGATGTACACTTACACTCCCAGCTATTCAGGAGATTAAGGCAGGAGAATTGCAAATGTGAAGAACTTAGTGAGGCCTAAGGACTTAGCAAGATCCTGTCTTTAAAACTGAAGGGAAAAAATTAATAAAGAGCAGAGGATATGGATTGATAGTTAAATATGCTGGGTTCAGTTCCTACTACTAAAAACAAATGACAACAAATAAATAAATAAACTGAAATGACCTAAAAATATCATATGTAGTGTCAGGAGTTAAAGTGGTGGGACAAAAAGGTATTATGCAAAATATGACATTTCTTGTTCATAAGAGATAGTCACAAAAGAAAATAAAATTAAGAGCAAAAGCAAAATAAAAATGTTTATATAATTATTATGAAAAAAATCTATTAGGTGCAGACATCTATTAAAAAAAAAAAAAAAAACAGCAAACCGGTTCACATGTACACACAGTTGGATGACATAACCTGCTAGAAACCCCTATCAGGAAATTAATTACATCTCCTTTGAGAGCACCTTTTTAATTGTTGAAATTAACCCACAATAATCAACTAACCAAAATTGGAGCCTAAATGTCCCAAGAATGACTGAGGACAAGGGGACTTTGGCAGCAACTATAGTCAAATGGCTGCAACATTGTTCCAGTGGTACAAATGCATGTTTTGTAGACAACTCAGATTTACATCTTTTTTTTTTATTTTTTATTGTTGGTTGTTCAAAACATTACATAGTTCTTGATATATCATATTTCACACTTTGATTCAAGTGGGTTATGAACTCCCATTTTTTTTTAATTTTTTATTGTTGGCTGTTCAAAACATTACATACTTCTTGATATATCATATTTCACACTTTGATTCAAGTGGGTTATGAGCTCCCATTTTTACCCCATATACAGATTGCAGAATTACATCAGTTACACATCCATTGATTTACATATTGCCATACTAGTGTCTGTTGTGTTCTGCTGCCTTTCCTATCCTCTACTATCCCCCCTCCCCTCCCCTCCTCTCCCCTCTTCTCTCTCTGCCCCCTCTACTGGCATTCATTTGTCCCCCTTATGAACTCCAATTTTTACCCCGTATACAGATTGCAGAATCATATCAGTTACACATCCATTGATTTACATGTTGCCATACTAGTGTCTGTTGTATTCTGCTGGCTTTCCTATCCTCTACTATCCCCCTCCCCTCCCCTCCCCTCCCCTCTTCTCTCTCTACCCCCTCTACTGTCATTCATTTCTCCCCCTTGTATTATTTTCCCCTTTCCCCTCACTTCCTGTTGTATGAAATTTTGTATAACCCTGAGGGTCTCCTTCCATTTTCATGCAATTTCCCTTCTCTCTCCCTTTCCCTCCCACCTCTCATCCCTGTTCAATGTTAATCTTCTTCTCATGCTCTTCGTTGTCACGACCCCTTGCCCGCAAGGAAGACGCAACTCAGGAATCTTCTTTCAGCAGTTTATTCAGGCCCTTGATATTTCTTCTTCTCTTTTCCGGATGCCCCTCCCAGCCTTAATAAAGCATCTCAAGCTCCAATGCAAAGCTGCCACGTGGAGCTTTCTCATAGGGTGATAAAGGATTACGTGCCAACTCTCCAAAAAAGGAGTTGTTTATCACAGGCCACAGTGGAAGCCGGCGCCATCTTCTAATGGCGGCCACGGTCTATAGGAACGGCTCACCACAGTTCCCCCTTCTGTTGTATAAAACAATGCAGGCGAAAGTAGAGGTCCTATCCCACTGTGCAGAAGTGGCTGCAATGTATGGTTCAGTCCTAAGGAGGCGCCTTCCCCAGACCTGATCCCATATCAGCCGACGCCTTTTTTCGTAGGGCGGGGCGTGGACGTCAAACCCGCATGCAATAGGACATGCTTTCCTTGAGGTCCGTTGAGTGATCACTCAAGTGCAGTGCCTTGCCTCGCATCCTGCATCGTGACGACGATGAGAAGTAGGATAACACAGGTAGCCTGGTAATGATGACAAAATTTAAGTTGGCAACACAATCCCTAAGCCCCAGAGGAAGGTAAAGAGTCTGTAGCCGAGAAGAAAGACCAGTCCTGAAACCCATCTGCGTGCAATGGTAACAAGACCTGCAGAGTGCAAGGGCTATTCAGTACCGGGAGAGCATAAAGAAGAGGACATGCCAATCCCAGTGCAATGTGAAACTAACTTGGGGTGCAATGGCCATGCCCAGAAATCACTGTTTAAGATGTGCAAGCCAGATTTGTGGAGAAATGCCATTTTCTAAAGCTGCAAGAGCTTGTACAATCATAGCTTTCTCTTGCGCATGGTGAGCTTTAAGGCGACAGAGAAGCCACAAACAAAGTACAACACCGAAGCAACACATTGCACCAAAAATGCCTACCCCCACCCACTCTTTGAAGAAGGAAAAAGCAGAAGATATCCAATCGGTGAATTGACCCAAAGTCACGGGATCGACACGCGTACTATTCAAAACAGCAATCTGAGTTAGTTGAGACTGGATCAAGTCTTCTGCTTCCATGGACCAGGTTCCGGATAGATACTCTCCGATGATGCGGGAGGCATTTCTGGAATCATAAAATCTGACAGAGGTTATACATAAATGTGCACGTTGGTCAACACAACCCAAAAGCACCAAGTCAGCCAATTCTTCTACCTGAGTTTGGAGTAAATCTATTCTTTGGTTGGCAGCTAAAATCCCTGACAAAATATGTTGATTAATTGTATTTTGGGATTCAAGTATAGTGGAAGTTTGTTGAACAACTTGATTAATGGTGGCAGCAGTTTGTACTTGACTGGCCATGGCCACTCCGGCCGTAACCGCTGCAGCAGCAGACACTGCCACAGCTGTCACTATAGCTGCCGTAATTCCAAAATCTCTACGGGCTCTAATCAATTCAACAATAGGAAAAGATTCTGGATCCGCAGTAACCGGGATCGGGACAAAGGTTGGAATTTTCATAATCACTGCCATAGTCCAGGAGCCATTCCAACACTCAGACAAGTAGCAAGTAACATTAGAACAATTAAGCATCCCCTGTAATGTAACATTAGCCAAAAGAAACAGGAACGGAGATTGGAGACAGACTGCTGCGGAGGGTAATGTAGCATTAGATAATTGTGAATTATTTGCAAAAATTTTAAGCCTCCTACCTCGCTCCGAGTCTTGGGTAATGCCAGAAACATTAAACAGCCAACTTTGGACTCCTAATATTTCCCTGGGGAAACACAAGCGCGGACTAGACTAGCCCAATCTGAGGGAGTCATACAAAATCTAGTAAGTCCCTCCACCTGAGTGAGAGTGAAAGCGGCATCTATGCCATAAGTGCGGACGGATTCTGCCAAGGTTTTAACTATCTTAAAGTCTAAAGGCTCATGATATCTTCCCCTGTTATTGTCCTGAAATACAGGGTATGCAAGTCCCATATCTGTATTGACTGTTCTCCAAACTTGCGCATGAAAAGATCTCCCGGAACCTTGGCTCCCCCCCACATACGGGGGTGGGGCAACAGGCATCATATCTTCTTCTAAATTTTCAACCTCCTCCTCCTCAGAATTCTGTTGACCAATATTAGATCCCTCCCCCTTCTTACAGTAGGCATGCGGGCCTTGTGTCTCCTTTTTCTTCTTTTTCATTTTTATCTTATGTAGTTGTTGTAACAATATATCAAGGTCCTCAGAACTCTCTGAGTCGCTTGTGTTCTCAGGCGTTCTGAATTCGGTCAAGTCTGGGTAGAGCCTTCTCCTATTTTTATCTTCAGGCTCTTTTGCCTTCTCACTACTGTTACTTTTGATACTCTCTGCCACTTCACTATGTGATCCTTCAGATTTTTCCTCATGTAGTTGTTCAAGAACGGCCTGACCCTCACTCACAGCTTCTTGGCATTTACCATCTGTAAGGCAACTACGGACCATTTTCCAAAGGGGTATCACCCCACCCTCTAATATGCCCTGCTCAGAAGCAAAGTCAAGATCTTTGCCTAATTTATCCCAACTAGGTACAGTAAGGCTGCCCGAAAATGCAAACCACGGTGCAGCGATATCTATCTCCTGTAAAAATCTCTGTAAAGTACTATGTTTCACTTCCAGGCCCTTGGAACGCAACAGGCCATCTAGGGCCAGGAGAAGCGGACTTGAAGATGCGGCACCCATGACACAACAACAAAGGAAGCACAAAAAACAAAAGCGAAAGTAGAAGCAAAAGTACACAGTGCAGCTGCAATAAAATGTAATGCTCTCTCTTTCTTTACAGAGGAGCTGCCCCGCTTTGGTCGCGGGTCCCACTTACTAGGGACTAACCCCGCTTTGGTCGCGGATCCCACTCACCTGGGACTAACCCCGCTTTGGTCGCGGATCCCACTTACCTGGGACTAACCAGTGCACCACCCCTGACTACTGAAAGTTCTGGTTCCCGGGTCTCGGCACCACTTGTCGCGACCCCTTGCCCGCAAGGAAGACGCAACTCAGGAATCTTCTTTCAGCAGTTTATTCAGGCCCTTGATATTTCTTCTTCTCTTTTCCGGATGCCCCTCCCAGCCTTAATAAAGCATCTCAAGCTCCAATGCAAAGCTGCCACGTGGAGCTTTCTCATAGGGTGATAAAGGATTACGTGCCAACTCTCCAAAAAAGGAGTTGTTTATCACAGGCCACAGTGGAAGCCGGCGCCATCTTCTAATGGCGGCCACGGTCTATAGGAACGGCTCACCACAGTTCCCCCTTCTGTTTTATAAAACAATGCAGGCGAAAGTAGAGGTCCTATCCCACTGTGCAGAAGTGGCTGCAATGTATGGTTCAGTCCTAAGGAGGCGCCTTCCCCAGACCTGATCCCATATCAGCCGACGCCTTTTTTCGTAGGGCGGGGCGTGGACGTCAAACCCGCATGCAATAGGACATGCTTTCCTTGAGGTCCGTTGAGTGATCACTCAAGTGCAATGCCTTGCCTCGCATCCTGCATCGTGACGACGATGAGAAGTAGGATAACACAGGTAGCCTGGTAATGATGACAAAATTTAAGTTGGCAACACAATCCCTAAGCCCCAGAGGAAGGTAAAGAGTCTGTAGCCGAGAAGAAAGACCAGTCCTGAAACCCATCTGCGTGCAATGGTAACAAGACCTGCAGAGTGCAAGGGCTATTCAGTACCGGGAGAGCATAAAGAAGAGGACATGCCAATCCCAGTGCAATGTGAAACTAACTTGGGGTGCAATGGCCATGCCCAGAAATCACTGTTTAAGATGTGCAAGCCAGATTTGTGGAGAAATGCCATTTTCTAAAGCTGCAAGAGCTTGTACAATCATAGCTTTCTCTTGCGCATGGTGAGCTTTAAGGCGACAGAGAAGCCACAAACAAAGTACAACACCGAAGCAACACATTGCACCAAAAATGCCTACCCCCACCCACTCTTTGAAGAAGGAAAAAGCAGAAGATATCCAATCGGTGAATTGACCCAAAGTCACGGGATCGACACGGGTACTATTCAAAACAGCAATCTGAGTTAGTTGAGACTGGATCAAGTCTTCTGCTTCCATGGACCAGGTTCCGGATAGATACTCTCCGATGATGCGGGAGGCATTTCTGGAATCATAAAATCTGACAGAGGTTATACATAAATGTGCACGTTGGTCAACACAACCCAAAAGCACCAAGTCAGCCAATTCTTCTACCTGAGTTTGGAGTAAATCTATTCTTTGGTTGGCAGCTAAAATCCCTGACAAAATATGTTGATTAATTGTATTTTGGGATTCAAGTATAGTGGAAGTTTGTTGAACAACTTGATTAATGGTGGCAGCAGTTTGTACTTGACTGGCCATGGCCACTCCGGCCGTAACCGCTGCAGCAGCAGACACTGCCACAGCTGTCACTATAGCTGCCGTAATTCCAAAATCTCTACGGGCTCTAATCAATTCAACAATAGGAAAAGATTCTGGATCCGCAGTAACCGGGATCGGGACAAAGGTTGGAATTTTCATAATCACTGCCATAGTCCAGGAGCCATTCCAACACTCAGACAAGTAGCAAGTAACATTAGAACAATTAAGCATCCCCTGTAATGTAACATTAGCCAAAAGAAACAGGAACGGAGATTGGAGACAGACTGCTGCGGAGGGTAATGTAGCATTAGATAATTGTGAATTATTTGCAAAAATTTTAAGCCTCCTACCTCGCTCCGAGTCTTGGGTAATGCCAGAAACATTAAACAGCCAACTTTGGACTCCTAATATTTCCCTGGGGAAACACAAGCGCGGACTAGACTAGCCCAATCTGAGGGAGTCATACAAAATCTAGTAAGTCCCTCCACCTGAGTGAGAGTGAAAGCGGCATCTATGCCATAAGTGCGGACGGATTCTGCCAAGGTTTTAACTATCTTAAAGTCTAAAGGCTCATGATATCTTCCCCTGTTATTGTCCTGAAATACAGGGTATGCAAGTCCCATATCTGTATTGACTGTTCTCCAAACTTGCGCATGAAAAGATCTCCCGGAACCTTGGCTCCCCCCCACATACGGGGGTGGGGCAACAGGCATCATATCTTCTTCTAAATTTTCAACCTCCTCCTCCTCAGAATTCTGTTGACCAATATTAGATCCCTCCCCCTTCTTACAGTAGGCATGCGGGCCTTGTGTCTCCTTTTTCTTCTTTTTCATTTTTATCTTATGTAGTTGTTGTAACAATATATCAAGGTCCTCAGAACTCTCTGAGTCGCTTGTGTTCTCAGGCGTTCTGAATTCGGTCAAGTCTGGGTAGAGCCTTCTCCTATTTTTATCTTCAGGCTCTTTTGCCTTCTCACTACTGTTACTTTTGATACTCTCTGCCACTTCACTATGTGATCCTTCAGATTTTTCCTCATGTAGTTGTTCAAGAACGGCCTGACCCTCACTCACAGCTTCTTGGCATTTACCATCTGTAAGGCAACTACGGACCATTTTCCAAAGGGGTATCACCCCACCCTCTAATATGCCCTGCTCAGAAGCAAAGTCAAGATCTTTGCCTAATTTATCCCAACTAGGTACAGTAAGGCTGCCCGAAAATGCAAACCACGGTGCAGCGATATCTATCTCCTGTAAAAATCTCTGTAAAGTACTATGTTTCACTTCCAGGCCCTTGGAACGCAACAGGCCATCTAGGGCCAGGAGAAGCGGACTTGAAGATGCGGCACCCATGACACAACAACAAAGGAAGCACAAAAAACAAAAGCGAAAGTAGAAGCAAAAGTACACAGTGCAGCTGCAATAAAATGTAATGCTCTCTCTTTCTTTACAGAGGAGCTGCCCCGCTTTGGTCGCGGGTCCCACTTACTAGGGACTAACCCCGCTTTGGTCGCGGATCCCACTCACCTGGGACTAACCCCGCTTTGGTCGCGGATCCCACTTACCTGGGACTAACCAGTGCACCACCCCTGACTACTGAAAGTTCTGGTTCCCGGGTCTCGGCACCACTTGTCGCGACCCCTTGCCCGCAAGGAAGACGCAACTCAGGAATCTTCTTTCAGCAGTTTATTCAGGCCCTTGATATTTCTTCTTCTCTTTTCCGGATGCCCCTCCCAGCCTTAATAAAGCATCTCAAGCTCCAATGCAAAGCTGCCACGTGGAGCTTTCTCATAGGGTGATAAAGGATTACGTGCCAACTCTCCAAAAAAGGAGTTGTTTATCACAGGCCACAGTGGAAGCCGGCGCCATCTTCTAATGGCGGCCACGGTCTATAGGAACGGCTCACCACAGTTCCCCCTTCTGTTGTATAAAACAATGCAGGCGAAAGTAGAGGTCCTATCCCACTGTGCAGAAGTGGCTGCAATGTATGGTTCAGTCCTAAGGAGGCGCCTTCCCCAGACCTGATCCCATATCAGCCGACGCCTTTTTTCGTAGGGCGGGGCGTGGACGTCAAACCCGCATGCAATAGGACATGCTTTCCTTGAGGTCCGTTGAGTGATCACTCAAGTGCAGTGCCTTGCCTCGCATCCTGCATCGTGACGACGATGAGAAGTAGGATAACACAGGTAGCCTGGTAATGATGACAAAATTTAAGTTGGCAACACAATCCCTAAGCCCCAGAGGAAGGTAAAGAGTCTGTAGCCGAGAAGAAAGACCAGTCCTGAAACCCATCTGCGTGCAATGGTAACAAGACCTGCAGAGTGCAAGGGCTATTCAGTACCGGGAGAGCATAAAGAAGAGGACATGCCAATCCCAGTGCAATGTGAAACTAACTTGGGGTGCAATGGCCATGCCCAGAAATCACTGTTTAAGATGTGCAAGCCAGATTTGTGGAGAAATGCCATTTTCTAAAGCTGCAAGAGCTTGTACAATCATAGCTTTCTCTTGCGCATGGTGAGCTTTAAGGCGACAGAGAAGCCACAAACAAAGTACAACACCGAAGCAACACATTGCACCAAAAATGCCTACCCCCACCCACTCTTTGAAGAAGGAAAAAGCAGAAGATATCCAATCGGTGAATTGACCCAAAGTCACGGGATCGACACGGGTACTATTCAAAACAGCAATCTGAGTTAGTTGAGACTGGATCAAGTCTTCTGCTTCCATGGACCAGGTTCCGGATAGATACTCTCCGATGATGCGGGAGGCATTTCTGGAATCATAAAATCTGACAGAGGTTATACATAAATGTGCACGTTGGTCAACACAACCCAAAAGCACCAAGTCAGCCAATTCTTCTACCTGAGTTTGGAGTAAATCTATTCTTTGGTTGGCAGCTAAAATCCCTGACAAAATATGTTGATTAATTGTATTTTGGGATTCAAGTATAGTGGAAGTTTGTTGAACAACTTGATTAATGGTGGCAGCAGTTTGTACTTGACTGGCCATGGCCACTCCGGCCGTAACCGCTGCAGCAGCAGACACTGCCACAGCTGTCACTATAGCTGCCGTAATTCCAAAATCTCTACGGGCTCTAATCAATTCAACAATAGGAAAAGATTCTGGATCCGCAGTAACCGGGATCGGGACAAAGGTTGGAATTTTCATAATCACTGCCATAGTCCAGGAGCCATTCCAACACTCAGACAAGTAGCAAGTAACATTAGAACAATTAAGCATCCCCTGTAATGTAACATTAGCCAAAAGAAACAGGAACGGAGATTGGAGACAGACTGCTGCGGAGGGTAATGTAGCATTAGATAATTGTGAATTATTTGCAAAAATTTTAAGCCTCCTACCTCGCTCCGAGTCTTGGGTAATGCCAGAAACATTAAACAGCCAACTTTGGACTCCTAATATTTCCCTGGGGAAACACAAGCGCGGACTAGACTAGCCCAATCTGAGGGAGTCATACAAAATCTAGTAAGTCCCTCCACCTGAGTGAGAGTGAAAGCGGCATCTATGCCATAAGTGCGGACGGATTCTGCCAAGGTTTTAACTATCTTAAAGTCTAAAGGCTCATGATATCTTCCCCTGTTATTGTCCTGAAATACAGGGTATGCAAGTCCCATATCTGTATTGACTGTTCTCCAAACTTGCGCATGAAAAGATCTCCCGGAACCTTGGCTCCCCCCCACATACGGGGGTGGGGCAACAGGCATCATATCTTCTTCTAAATTTTCAACCTCCTCCTCCTCAGAATTCTGTTGACCAATATTAGATCCCTCCCCCTTCTTACAGTAGGCATGCGGGCCTTGTGTCTCCTTTTTCTTCTTTTTCATTTTTATCTTATGTAGTTGTTGTAACAATATATCAAGGTCCTCAGAACTCTCTGAGTCGCTTGTGTTCTCAGGCGTTCTGAATTCGGTCAAGTCTGGGTAGAGCCTTCTCCTATTTTTATCTTCAGGCTCTTTTGCCTTCTCACTACTGTTACTTTTGATACTCTCTGCCACTTCACTATGTGATCCTTCAGATTTTTCCTCATGTAGTTGTTCAAGAACGGCCTGACCCTCACTCACAGCTTCTTGGCATTTACCATCTGTAAGGCAACTACGGACCATTTTCCAAAGGGGTATCACCCCACCCTCTAATATGCCCTGCTCAGAAGCAAAGTCAAGATCTTTGCCTAATTTATCCCAACTAGGTACAGTAAGGCTGCCCGAAAATGCAAACCACGGTGCAGCGATATCTATCTCCTGTAAAAATCTCTGTAAAGTACTATGTTTCACTTCCAGGCCCTTGGAACGCAACAGGCCATCTAGGGCCAGGAGAAGCGGACTTGAAGATGCGGCACCCATGACACAACAACAAAGGAAGCACAAAAAACAAAAGCGAAAGTAGAAGCAAAAGTACACAGTGCAGCTGCAATAAAATGTAATGCTCTCTCTTTCTTTACAGAGGAGCTGCCCCGCTTTGGTCGCGGGTCCCACTTACTAGGGACTAACCCCGCTTTGGTCGCGGATCCCACTCACCTGGGACTAACCCCGCTTTGGTCGCGGATCCCACTTACCTGGGACTAACCAGTGCACCACCCCTGACTACTGAAAGTTCTGGTTCCCGGGTCTCGGCACCACTTGTCGCGACCCCTTGCCCGCAAGGAAGACGCAACTCAGGAATCTTCTTTCAGCAGTTTATTCAGGCCCTTGATATTTCTTCTTCTCTTTTCCGGATGCCCCTCCCAGCCTTAATAAAGCATCTCAAGCTCCAATGCAAAGCTGCCACGTGGAGCTTTCTCATAGGGTGATAAAGGATTACGTGCCAACTCTCCAAAAAAGGAGTTGTTTATCACAGGCCACAGTGGAAGCCGGCGCCATCTTCTAATGGCGGCCACGGTCTATAGGATTAGTCTCTGTGTCCTCTATTCTGTACCATTGGTCCACCCGCCTGTTTTGGTACCAGTACCATGCTGTTTTTGTTACTATTGCTCTGTAGTATAGTTTGAAATCTGGTATCGCTATACCGCCTGATTCACACTTTTTGTTTAGAATTGCTTTTGCTATTCTGGGTCTTTTATTTTTCCATGTGAATTTCATGATTGCTTTATCTATTTCTACAAGAAATGCCGTTGGGATTTGGATTGGAATTGAATTAAACCTATAGAGAACTTTTGGTAATATCGCCATTTTGATGATGTTAGTTCTGCCTATCCATGAACAGGGTATATTTTTCCATCTTCTAAGATCTTCTTCTATTTCTCTCTTTAGGGTTCTGTAGTTTTCATTGTATAAGTCTTTCACCTCTTTTGTTAGGTTGATTCCCAAGTATTTTTTTTTTTTTTTTTTTGAGGATATTGTGAACGGAGTGGTTGTCCTCATTTCCATTTCAGAGCATTTGTCACTGATATACAGGAATGCCTTTGATTTATGCGTGTTGATTTTATAGCCTGCCACTTTGCTGAACTCATTTATTAGCTCTAATAGTTTCTTTGTAGACCCTTTTGGGTCTGCTAGGTATATAATCATGTCAACTGAAAATAGTGATAATTTAAGTTCTTCTTTTCCTATTTTTATGCCTTTAATTTCTTTCATCTGTCTAATTGCTCTGGCCAGTGTTTCGAGAACTATGTTGAACAGAAGTGGTGAGAGAGGGCATCCCTGTCTTGTTCCAGATTTTAGAGGGAATGCCTTCAGTTTTTCTCCATTCAGAATGATGCTAGCCTGAGGCTTAGCATAGATTGCTTTTACAATATTGAGGTATGTTCCTGTTATCCCTAGTTTTTCTAGAGCTTTGAACATAAAGGGATGCTGTACTTTGTCGAATGCTTTTTCCGCATCTATCGAGATGATCATATGGTTCTTATTTTTAAGTCTATTCATGTGGTGAATAACATTTATTGATTTCCGTATATTGAACCAGCCTTGCATCCCAGGGATGAATCCTACTTGATCATGGTGCACAATTTTTTTGATATGTTTTTGTATCCGATTCGCCAGAATTTTATTGAGGATTTTTGCATCTAGGTTCATTAGAGATATTGGTCTGTAGTTTTCTTTCTTTGAAGTGTCTTTGTCTGGTATAGGTATCAGGGTGATGTTGGCCTCGTAGAATTAATTTGGAAGTTCTCCCTCTTTTTCTATTTCCTGAAGTAGCTTGAAAAGTATTGGTATTAGTTCCTCTTTAAAGGTTTTGTAAAACTCTGCTGTATACCCATCCGGTCCTGGGCTTTTCTTAGTTGGTAGTCTTTTGATGGTTTCTTCTATTTCCTCCATTTATATTGGTCTGTTTAGGTTGTCTATATCCTCCTGACTCAATCTGGGCAGATCATATGACTTAAGAAATTTATCGATGACTTCACTATCTTCTAATTTATTGGAGTATAAGCATTCAAAATAATTTCTGATTATCTTCTGTATTTCTGAACTGTCTGTTGTGATATTGCCTTTTTCATCCCGTATGCTAGTAATTTGAGTTCTCTCTCTTCTTCTCTTCGTTAGCATGGCTAAGGGTCTGCCGATTTTATTTATTTTTTCAAAGAACTAACTTTTAGTTTTGTCAAATTTTTAAATTGTTTCTTTTGTTTTGATTTCATTAATTTCAGCTCTGATTTTAACTATTTCTTGCCTTCTACTTCTTTTGCTGTTGTTTTGCTCTTCTTTTTCTAGGATTTTTAGATGAAGTATGAGATCATTTATTTGTTAGTTTTTTCTTTTTTACGGAATGAACTCCAAGCAATGAATTTTCCTCTTAGAACTGCTTTCAACGTGTCCCATAGATTCTGATATGTTGTGTCTGTGTTTTCATTTATCTCTAAGAATTTTTTAATTTCCTCCTTGATGTCTTCTATAACCCATTGATCATTCAGTAATCTATTGTTCATTCTCCAAGTGATGCATGATTTTTCCTTCCTTCTTTTATCGTTGATTTTCAGTTTCATTCCATTATGATCAGATAAGATGCATGGTATTATCTCTACTCCTTTATATTGTCTAAGAGTTGCCCTGTGACATAATACAAGATCTATTTTTGAGAAGGATCCATGTGCTGCTGAGAAAAAAGTGTAACTGCTTGATGTTGGGTGGTATATTCTATATATGTCAATTTAGTCTATGTTATTACTTGTGTTATTGAGTTTTATAGTTTCCTTATTCAACTTTTGTTTGGAAGATCTGTCCAGTGGCGAGGGAGGTGTGTTGAAGTCTCCCATGATTATTGTATGGTGGTCTATTAGACTCTTGAACTTGAGAAGAGTTTGTTTGATGAACATAGCTGCACCATTGTTTGGGGCATATATATTTAGGATTGTTATGTCTTGTTGGTGTATGGTTCCCTTGAGCAGTATGTAGTGTCCCTCTTTATCCCTTTTGATTAACTTTGGCTTGAAATCTATTTTATTTGATATGAGTATGGACACTCCTGCTTGTTTCCGAAGTCCATATGAGTGATATGATTTTTCCCAACCTTTCACCTTCAGCCTATGTATGTCTTTTCCTATCAAATGCGTCTCCTGTAGGCAGCATATTGTTGGGTCTTGTTTTGTGATCCATTCTACTAGCCTGTGTCTCTTAATTGGTGAGTTTAAGCCATTAACATTTAGGGTTATTATTGAGATATGGGTTGTTCTTCCAACCATATTTGTTTATTTATGTTACTAAACATGGTTTGTTTTCCACTTTGATTATTTTCCCCCCTTTACTGTCCTTCCTCCCACTGTTGGTTTTCATTGTTATTTTCCATTTCCTCTTCCTGTAATGTTTTGCCGAGGATGTTTTGAAGAGATGGTTTTCTAGCTGCAAATTCTTTTAACTTTTTTTTATCGTGGAAGGTTTTAATTTCATCTTCCATCCTGAAGCTTAATTTCACTGGATACACAATTCTTGGTTGGAACCCATTTTCTTTCAGTGTTTGAAATATGTTATTCCAGGATCTTCTAGCTTTCAGAGTCTGTGTTGAAAGATCAGCTGTTATCCTGATTGGTTTACCCCTAAATGTAATCTGCTTCCTTTCTCTTGTAGCTTTTAAAATTCTCTCCTTATTCTGTATGTTGGGCATCTTCATTATAATGTGTCTAGGTGTGGATCTCTTATGATTTTGCACATTCGGCGTCCTGTAGGCTTCTAGAATTTGGGATTCTATCTCATTCTTCAAGTCTGGGAAGTTTTCTCGTATTATTTCATTGAATAGATTGCTCATTCCTTTGGTTTGGAGCTCTATACCTTCCTGTATCCCAATGACTCTTAAATTTGGTCTCTTTATGTTATCCCATATTTCTTGGATGTTCTGCTCATGGTTTCTTAACAGTCTTGCTGAGCTGTCTATGTTCTTTTCCAGTTGAAATACTTTGTCTTCATTGTCTGATGTTCTATCTTCTAAGTGTTCTACTCTGCAGGTAGTATTCTCAATTGAGTTTTTAAGTTGGTTTATTGCTTCCTGCATTTCTAGGATTTCTGTTTGTTTGTTTTTTATAACCTCTATCTCCCTGTATAGCTGATCTTTTGCTTCCTGGATTTGTTTGTGTAATTCATTGTTGAAGTGATCTTTCATTGTCTGATTTTGCTGTCTAATGTCTTCATTGAGACTCCAGATCATCTGAAGCATGTATATCCTGAATTCTTTATCTGACATTCCATCTGCTGCAGCTGTTACCTCTTCTAAAGTTGAGTTGACCTGCATTGCTTGTGGTCCTTTCTTTCCTTGTCTTTTCATACTGCTTGCGTTTCTTTCTGCTTGGTGAAACTGTTGTGTTTTTGAAAACTTTTTCCCCCTATATATTTATATTGCTCTTGTATAGTTGAAAAGTCTCCCTTGCAGGGTCTGCCTACCTTATAGGGGCGGGCGGTGGCTCTGCTCTGCCCCTCCTCCAATTGGTGTGACGTGTCTACCACGCCCGCAGACCCCTGGGCCTGTTCTGCCGGTTGGTCGCAGGTCTACCTATCTTGCAGGTGCGGGCAGCGGCTCTGCTCTGCCCCTACTCCAATTGGGGTGATGTGATTAGCACGCCGGCGGGCCGCTGGGCCTGTCCCGGGCACGGGCGAAAGCTCTGCTCTGCCCCTACTCCAATTGGGGTAACGTGTGTACCACGCTGGCAGGCCACCGGACCTGATCCGCTGGTCGGTTGCAGGTCTGCCTACCTTTCAGGCACGGGCGGCGGCTCTGCTCTGCCCCTCCTCCAATTGGTGTGACTTTTCCACCACACCCGTGGACCTCTGGGCCTGTGCCGGGCGCGGGCGAAGGCTCTGCTCTGCTCCTACTCCAATTGGGGTGACGTGCCTACCACCCCGGCCAGCCGCTGGGCCTGTTCCACTGGTCGGTCACAGGTCTGCCTACCTTGCGGGCACGGGCAGCAGCTCTGCTCTGTCCCTACTCCAAATGGGGTGACGTGTCTGTTGCGCCGGCAGGCCACTGGGCCTGTTCCGCTGGTCGGTCGGAGGTCGGCCTACCTTTCAGGCGCGGGTGGCGGCTCTGCCCTGCCCCTCCTACCACGCCCGCGGACCGCTGGGTCTGTTCTGCCGGTCGGTTGCAGGTCTGCCTAACTTTTGGGCGCGGGTGGCGGCTCTGCTCTGCCCCTACTCCAATTGGGGTTACGTGACTACCACACCAGCGGGCCGCTGGGCCTGATCCGGGCGCAGGCGAAGGCTCTGCTCTGCCCCTACTCCAGTTGGGGTGACGTGTGTACCACGCTGGCAGGCCGCTGGGCCTGATCCTCCTGTCTGTCGCAGGTCTGCCTACCTTGCAGGCGCGGACGGAGGCTCTGCCCTGTCCTTCCTACCACGCCCGCGGACCACTGGGCCTATTCTGCAGGTTGGTCGCAGGTCTGCCTACCTTGTGGGCGTGGGTGGCGTCTCTGCTCTGCCCCTACTCCAATTGGGGTCACGCCGGCGGGCCGCTGGGCCTGTTCCGGGTGCGGGCGGCGGCTCTGCTCTGTCCCTCTGGCTTGATGACAAAGTGAGAGAGACTCTGGTGTTTGTGACTCACTTTCTTTACCAGGAGACCAACTGTTTCTGTTGCCGCTGGTATCGATGAAGTTCTCTCCTCCACCGTTTTCTGATGACATAAGATCTCTGCCATGTTGGTATCCCATGCGAATGGCAGCATTTTGTTCCCTTTGCTGGGTGACCAAAGCAACGGGTGAGTCCTGACCGGCCCTCACAAGCCCCGTCTCAGTCCTGTTGCCACTGCCTATGAAGGCTCGGTTGGTATTTACCTCCACAGTATTCAGCAGGACCCAGACTGAGAAGCAGTTTCCACGGGTTCTTTAGCCCTGGGCCAGAGCAGTTCCGGGAGCCGGAATTCGGCCGCTCCGTGCTTGGTGTATGTTCTGATAGGAGCAGGCTCCAAGAAGCAGTTTCCGCGGGTTAATTAGCACTGAGCCTGAGTAATTTGTCTGCGAGCCGCAGGCGAATGGCAGCCTGAAATTACCTGTTCTATGGATGAATCTCAGATTTACATCTTATGTGCATTTGTCTCTTCATAAGAGTAACATGAGAGTAACCTGAGGAAACAGACTAAGGAAGATGTTTAGCATTGCAAGTTCTAGTATATCCCACCTGTTTCACTGTGGTTGTTAACTTGCTCCTAGTTTTAAATGAGTCATAAAACTACTCAATGATTTTGGCACTAAATATTAATATGATTTAAAGATTAAAAAGTGAAAGAAGCTAAACAATAGGAGTAGAATGTCGAGAAGTCATGAAGTTAGGGAGGAATAGGAAGTAGAGGATGGAAAGGAAAAACAAAAAAGAGTAACAGGAAAAGAAAAAGGTAATAAAAGAACAGGAAGAACTTCCTTATCTCTTAAGGAATGGACAATTTACTTATGACTTTTACATAGATTTTCTTATTTGACCCTCAGAACAAACCTAGATCACTGAATCATTAGCTCATCAACAGATATTTAATATGAAAATTAATGAGGAAGCACATGGAAATACTTCAGGAACCTGAAAATCAAAACAGAAAGAGAAGTACTATATACCCACAACTTCCCATGGCACATCTAATACATAAAAGTTTTCAAAAATATTTGTTTTACATTTAAAATTTACTCAATTTTCTACCAGATATAAGATTTCCCATTGATCATTAGTTATAATTCACCATCATTATTCCATATTATTGCTCTAAACCAGAAATTTCAAGAATTTCTGTTTCAGGTACATGATAGGGTAATCTAGAAAATGGCAACAGAATATCTCTTCTTACAATGGAAGAGTCCCTATACCATTTTCCAATTTTAATGATTTTGTCCACATTTAGGGATTACCATTCTTGAGTTTTACTGTGAACAAATGACTACCATGGCAGTCTCTATCAAAGGGCAGAAAAACTACCCCAGTGTGCCAAATGGATTTCTTGTCTACAAATTTGACTTCTACCTGAATATATTTTCTTTCCCCATTAAGATTCACATAAATCACCTGAGAATATTACACTGTTAAAATAAGAAACTGAGTCTACATGTCCAGGTATCTCACTTACTACAAGATGATCATTAACCTGCACACAGTTTAAATAGAGAGTTTAAATCATAGTAAAATTACAAGAAGTACTACTACTATTCACTATTAATATAACTAATTATAATAACAACAAGAAAAAATAGAAAAAAAAACAATGGAATTCCAGAAGTACTGTTTTCTTAATCCTTACTTACACAGCAGGCAATGTACTTGGGGATTTTATGTAGCTTTTCTCATTGACCTTCATGAAAAATCTATGTCACTAATTATTTTTACTAATTCAATGACACAGATTTATCATGAAAATTAATAAGGAAATGTGAGCATATGCTGGAAACCTGAAAAGAAACAGAGATGCAAAGCCATTATATTATCAAAATACCATATTCCATATCTAAGAAATAAGTGTTTTCTTCTGACATGTTCACTTCCTATTTACAGCCATTTATCCTTCTAAGTATCTCGTCATTCCACCACAGTTTCTTATGTTGTATCTCTCATTTGTTATCACGTTAGAGTGTCAAGGGGTATAGTCTTGAAAACTCTTTTTCTTTTCTGAATCTACACTCAATCTTTGGATGAATGCTATTAGTCTCATGGCTGTAGTTATTGTGTTTACACCAAACACACCATGTATTTCAACCCTTGGCTCCTTCCTGACACCTGGAGAATAAAATTACTAATTCACCAATTTTCATTTGCATATTTAACAGTCACTTTGAATATAACTGATCTTCTAACTACCTCTTCTTCCCAACCCCCTTGAAACTTCTTGAAAATAGAAACTTCCACATTTAATTTGACACCAACTCCATCTTTACAGTCATCTAGGCCCAAAATCAACAACTTCCTTTTATAAAATTCTCTATCTACTTATACCTTTTCCATCCAATATGATCACCATTACTAACTAGCCATGCAGGGCTACTGAGCAGTTGAGAGGTTGATTGTCAAAATTGTTATGTTTTATAAGGGCAAGATATATACCATAACATGAACTTATAGAAATGTAAAATATGTAATACATATTATATCGATTATGTGCTTAAATAAAGTTATGTATCAGGTTAAATTATTAAAATTAATTCTCGAATTATTTTAATTATTTCTGTGTCACCAATAGAAAATGCAAAATTGAAAGCATAATTCATATTATATTTCTGTGACATAGCAATTATTTATATCCAATGTTTATATTGAGTTTGGTTGTCTGTGGTTACAAGAACATACCTTAGTTAGTGGGCATCCAAATCTCTGGAAAACATTTACCTGAGGGCTTGCTTCTTAGAACATAGAAGAAACCTAGTCTAAAATAAGGTTTTGAAATGATATATCAGAACTTGTTTTGCTTCATACCTAAAAGATAGCATTTACTTTAAGTGATACATTATACCAAAGGTATATTTCATTCTTATACCACTGGACTCCAAGCAATATGCAAATAATAATATGTATAAAATATTCAGTAGCATTCATAGAAAAAATAAGAAACAGCAAGGTATTCCAGAAAGATGAGAAATATATACTGATATCATGTTTCCTTATACACACAACAGTCTAATATAATGAGGTGGGAAAATTCCATAACACAATAAAATTTTCATTAAAATTTCAATACCTATAAGAAAAATTTCAAGCTTCACCAAAAAAATACAAAATATATCTTCAATCAATAGAGAGGCATTGTCAAAACCTGGCACTGGATCAAGCTACTTAAATGAAATATTTAAGAAGTCAGAGCTATCATTGCTGAACTGAACTGATTTCCTGATGAACAAAACTAAAACTAAATCCATGTTTCTTTTCATATAAGCAAGTGTTTCGCACATACCCATAAATTTATTTAAAAATATGAAAACTTATTTTCCAATGGGAATAACCACAGAATAGTATTGTGAGAAATTACACATATGAAAAATACATACAATCATGCAGCAAGCAAAAAAAAATCAGTGTTCTTGAATATATAGTAACATATACATGTTTGAACATGGGAATAACTGTACATTTATGGAAGATAAGTAATGTTTGCTTTTTTATATTCATGAATAATCTTTGTGTACTGCCACAAGTCAGACAAAGACTGAGTTATTGCTATTCTTTGTGAGGTTTCAATAGATTTTTAAATAAATTCTAAATATTCACTTTCTGTGTGACCATAAAAAGTCATTTCACTGCTAGAAGTCATTTGTTTTCCTATTAAGTGAAGATATATTTTACTTATTATAATTACAATTGTAAAACAACATTAAAGTCATTCTTACCTTACTGAAACATTTTCAAACATGAGCCAGGGTCTCAATGTACTAGGATATTCTATAACTCTCAAAATCTCCCTTGATACAGAAAATATGAAGATTTAACATCACAAGATGTCTTTAGGGTTAAGTAAGAAAACATGTAAAATAATTCTGTACTATACGATGCCACAGACACTTTAAAATGATAGTATCTCACTTCTAAATTCCCTATCGAACATACAATAACCATTCCAGGTGGACCTGCAGACTATTTACTTGGAGGCTTTTTAATACTGACCATATTAGTATACTTGATCTTTAGGAACTAAAGGTCTCTAGAATCTGTGAGGAAGGCTGCTAAAGCTACAATACAAGAACCAGTACAGTGCTAACATCAGTACAAACATCCATACTATGGACCTGAAAGCCTGATCCTTGTGAAGTGAATATTCTGCTTTCAGTGGGCAAATGTAGATGAATGGGTGGGCCCTGGTCCCAATATTAAGCATGTTCTCTGACTTATCCTTTAAAATTGGATGTGGAATTTACTTTTGGTTTTATAATGTCACATACACATGGTTATAACCAACCCCAAAGAATTGAATGAAAGTAACCAGAAATGATATGTACCTTTAGTTGTTTTAGTAAGTTGGGTGGGCAAATAAGATCTATACAAAATCTAAGAGTTTCCCTTACTAGTAGTGATAACACTTTTTATAACAAAATTGGAAACTGCTGAGTTTTAATAACAGGGAAAAGGAAATTGAGACCATCATTCCTGCTTTGGACAAGTAAATAAGCTAAGCAAAATGCATTTTACAATTCCTCTTAAAAGTCGCAAAGATATTACAAATAAGTAAATGCCTGGGCAAACTCTAGGAGGCAAGAACTCAAAGACAGGCAAGCCTACCACTCAAAGGTATTTTGCAGAGATGGCATGTGCTTCCACTATGACAACTTTCAAATCTTTCATACATCTAACAGTTATTCTTTGAAAATATTTGTTGGACTAATTCTCAATAACTTCTCATATCCTTTACAATAAATTCCAAGCAAAATTAATGCCTAAAAGGAGGCTATCTGTAATGGTAGGCCCAACTCTCCATCATGTTGGCTTAGAAACCAACTTTCTCAACAAGATTCCTAAAGCACAAGAAGTAAAATCAAGAATCAATTAATCAAACTAAACACCTTCTAAACATGAAGAGAGAGCCTATAGAATGGAAGAAAATCTTTGCTACCTACACCCCAGATAGAGCATTAATCTCCTGGATATACAGAGAACTCAAAAACCTTAACACCAAAAAGCAAATAACCCAATTAATAAATGTGCTAAGGAACTTCACAGATACTTCACAGAAGAAATACAATCAATCAACACATACATGAAAAAATGTTCAACATCTCTAGCAATTAAAGAAATGCAAATAAAAACTACTATAACATTTCATCTCTCTACAGTCAGAGTGAGATGACAATTATCAAGAATAGAAGGAACAATCAGTGTTGGCAAGGATGTGGGGATAAAGGTACACTCTCACATTGCTGGTGGGATGGCAAGTTGGTGTAGCCACCCTAGAAAGCAATATGGAAATTCCTCAGAAAACTTGGAATGGAACCACCATTTGACCCAATTATCCCATTCTTTAATCTATATCCGGAAAGGACTTAAACTCAAAGTAAGCTAAAAAGATATATTTTAAAATATAATTGCATCAATACTTATTGTTTAAAGGCCTTGTCAATTATATTTTGTTGATAAGAACATTATTTCAAAATGATGTATAATGTAGTTTATGTAAATGATTTACTATATGTACACACAAACACACACACACAAACACACACACTAGAGAGAGATAAATATGTACATCTCTCAATCACAGCTTATTTGTTTCAACCTGGAAAGGGATACAGAAATGTTCCTGAGTGTTTACCATGTTATAGTCATAAAAGTAAATAATCAGGAAGAGGTAGAGACAATATAGAAAGTTTTTCCAGATATATCTTACCTCTTACACTTGATTACACCATTATTATTTTTTACAAAACTTGAAGAAACAAAAATCAAGAAAAACTTGAAAACAAACCAATGCAAATCACTATAAGACCTTAAAAGATATTCCTTATTCTTTTGAAGGCTCCATATTCCCCATCTCTAAAGTGACAAGATGTTAATACCTAAAAACATTTACTGAATGTATACTTACATGTTATAGTGCTGAGTGAATGACTGTATACTGATTTTATTTAATCTTTACCCACTCTATTAAACTCTACATCCTATACAAAATTATCAATTCTATCCCCTAGATTAAAAGTAAGGAACAAATGAGATGTAATATATGGAAATACTCGTGACCACTGCAAAGTAGCACACAAATTTACAAGCTATAATTATATTTGTTTTTTTTAATAACAGTAAACATCACTATATACACCTCTTCCCTAGATAAAGCCTACATGAAGCAGGAACTGAGTTTTGCTTATTGCCTGAGTTCAACCCTAAATGTTGAAATACTATTCTTTTCCTCAAGACCTATGGTGAATTTCTGTGTCATGTATTTACCAAAGTAGTCCTCAAACAATTTGTATCAAAGCACTACAAACAGGTCTGTCTATGTGCAAAATATATGCAGAGTGCATTTCTCCAGAAGGAAGAACACAGTCTGGTTTTGCCAGCACATGACTCCATAGCACCGTTTTGTTTTATTCTAATTTCCAATACATCAGACGTCAAAATTAGATTACTATAAAAATGCAAATATCAGAATAAAAAAAGTTTTGAGAAATGAAAAAAAATATTTCAGTTAAGGTAGGCAACAAAAATATCAAATATTGAAGAAATAATAATGATATCCCTACAGAGCAAAGATTCAGTAGAAGAGGTTTGATAATGAAGCCATTTGTTATGGTGAGGAAAAAATATATAAAATGAATTGCTCAGTGATTATCTTACGAAATTTAGTGCCTAAATGAAGACTGGGCCATTTTTCAAAGGTCTGAAAAGATATAGTAAGTTGATATATACACCTGAACCTGGAGTCAGGATCATAAAGAATAACATTTTTAATGAAACTGATTCATGATTTCTATTAATTGCACTAAAAAATCACAAAAAAATAAGAGTAAAAATGGTTATTTGTTATGTTATAGAGAAAACTGATGTTCTACATGGTACTGAGATTTCTATAATTGAAGGGAAAAAAGCAAATTCAGATTTTCATTGAGGTCCAAACAATTGCACCCTATAGGGGCTAAAAAACTAAGTGAAAAAGAATAAAATTTATTTCTACAAAAATAACCCTGCAACCACTATGGAAAGGAGTATGGACATTCCTCAAAAAACCTGGAAAAGAACTACCATTTGACTCAGCTATCCCACTCCTCAGTTTATATCCAAAGAACTTAATATCAGCCTACTATAGTGATGCAGCCATGTCAATGTTTATAGCAGCTCAATTCACAATAAGTAAGCTATGGAACCAACCTAGGTGTCCTACAATAGATGAATGAATAAAGAAAATGCTATATATATATATATATATATATATATATATATATATATTCAATGGAATATTGAGCTTTAAAGAAGAATAAAATTATGGCATTTATCAGTATAAATGGATGGAGTTGAAGAATATCATGATAAGTGAAGTAAGTCAATGTCAAATGTTTTCTGTAATATGTGGATGCTAATTCACAATAAGGGGGAGTAGGGCACTAGAGAAAATTAGAGTTACCTTAGATTAGGTAGAGGGAAGTGATGGGAGGTAAGGGGATGGGATGTGGGGATAGGAAGGATAGTAGAATGAAACAGACATTATTACTGTATGTATTTATGTGACTACATGAACAATGTGATTCTGCAATATGTATACTCAGAAAAATGACAAGTTATATCTATGTATGATATATCAAGTGCATAAATGCATTCTACTGTCATGTATAACAAATAAAAAAAAATTACAATAACCCTAAAGTATGCCTAATGTTTATCTACTTACATGGACTTATTTGAGTGTGAAAAAAAATGTGCAGAAGTAGTATTACAAGGGTATTAATACTGAGGATGTAATGTTGGGAGAATGGGTGAATTTGGAAGGATTTGACTCCATATACCTTTGTCTTGTATTCAGGATACAAAAGTACCACATAAATATCTACAAATAATGACAAAAGGTATTTTCTGGTACTGGGGATTGAATCTAGGGGCACTTCATCACTGAAATATATCCCTAATCCTTCCTTTTTTTTTGAGAGAGGGTCTAAGTTGTCCAGCTGGCCTCACACTTGCCATCCTCCTACCTCAGCCTGGCATTACACGCATGCACTGCTGCATCCAGCTCTATTTTTTCATGGCACTGGGAATTAAACCTAGTGCCTTCGGCCTTTGAATCACATAAGTATATATTGAATATACAATGATATATACCAGGTATATAGGTATATGATATTTTACAGGACTAAGGCCCTGGGTGGAAGCTACATCCCAAGCCCTACAAAATGTATTAACGTAAATTAACTGGAGTTATACACTATAACTAGTTTACTCATCCTAAAGTTAATCAGGAAAGGAGGGAGTGGGAAGAGAGGAGAGAAGGAGAGAGAAAAAAAACAGAATAAAGAAAATAAAAGGTGGGGCTAGGATTGTGGATCAGTGGTAGATAAAAATAAAGACATTGTGTTCTGTCCATCTACGCCTAAAAAATAAATAGAAAAATAAAAAGAAAAGAAATGGTGAGGAAAAAGGAAAAGGGAAGAGGAGGGAAGGGAGAGAATGGTAGGAGAAAGGATAAGATAAGCAAAGAGAAGAGAGAAAAAGAGGGGATTATTAGGGGAAAAGACAAGAGAGGAGAAAATAGAGATGACGTGGTGAAATAGAAGAAACAGAATGAAGGGTAGGGAAGGGGAGGAAAAGATGAGGTAAAGGGAAAAGAGATGAAAGAAGAGAGGAGGTCATGGCAGGAAGCTAATGGGAAAGAAGGTGGTATGAAGGGAGAAGAGAGGAGAAAAGGGCAGGGTAGGAAAAGAGAAAATTACACAGTAGGGAAGGAGAAGAGAAAGCACAGTTGAGGACATAAAGAAGGAGACAATAGAAGAGAAGAGGGAAGGAGGCAGAGAGGGAATGAGAGGCGACAATTAAGATAGGGCAAACTGGATGGAAGAAGAGGGCAGAGGAGAGGGAAAGGAGATAGAGGGGGTAAGGCAAAGAGAAGAAGGGGAGAATAAATAATACTAAATCAGAAGTATTTATTAAATATTTGCTATAACGTCAGGCATCACAGTGAATTATTTCATAAGGGCCCTCTTACATATTTCTCAGTCAATACATTCTTGTACTATTTCCTATGTAAAGCTACTATATGCATTTATAACAGTATTTCTATTATTATTTCCAATATTTTCTGTATTCTATTATTATCTCCCTTACTTTCACTGTGAGGACACAGTTAGATAACATGAATACCTTATAAACAGGGAGTTGGCATTAAAAAATAGGACATTATAGCTTTATTTCTAGATCCAGCTAAACACTGTACATCTCCTTCTCTTACTGAGGACCTACCTACAGGATGTGAACACCTTGCATAAGCTCTTAGAGGCTCAACATGACCCTTCACTGTGTTCCCTGGGCAACCTGTTGGTAGCAGGGCAGAGGGACCCTCGCAGTGCCAACCAGATGGTGGAAAGTTCCTGAGATCTCAACCAGAGAGCTACAGGCCCAAGTCTAATGAGGGTTGGGACCCAGTAAGGCCTAAATGAGGCTGGCCTTGCTCTATGCTGCCATTGTGAACCCCTTCCTGTCTGTGCAGATCCAGTGGAAATATAGGGCTGAAATGACAAGAACAAGTTACCAGAACTGTTGCATAACCTATATAAATAAACAGAAAAAGATGCTGTTAACTGAGAAAACAAAATGAACCAGTAGATACATCCAATGTTTTTTATGACAAGATCCTGTATTGGGAAATGCCAAATTTTATGTTATGGGTAATTTAGGGAAACTGCCAAAAACATGCATTTTTGGAAAATGCCAAAACATGACATGAATTTCCTATGTACAAATATGAATATGCAACCAGTGTAATTCTACATCATATGTAATCACAAAATAAGGGGAAGTTATACTCCATGTATGTATATGTCTAAATACATTCTAGTGTCATGTATAACTTTTTAGAATAAAAAAATATAAGGTGCCAAAATGTTTGTCACTTTGGGAGTAAGGCTGTCTAAGAGATATTTCTATAATGACAAATATTTCACATCTACTCTACATAAAACTGCAGCCACTATCCACATTTGCCTGTTGAACAATCAGATTAAAACCAGATTTTATTTAGTTTTAAATAAATTCAAATTTAAATAGTCACATGAGGTTAGCTTTAAATTCATTTAGAGAATGTAAATGAAGAGTTGGGAATTCTCATATTGATCACTAAATGAATAATCAAATTATCAAATTAAAACTGAATAGTTTTTGGATCAGGGATGGACAGAGTTCATACATGAACTATGTATAATCTGATATTGTTAGAAGATAAGATATCTGTTAAAGAAACTGTAAAATCAGAACTTCTCAATTTATACACAGTACATGTTACACTGAATTTAAAAATGTACCATAAGTGGCTGAGGTTGTGGCTCTGGGGTAGAGCATTCACCTAGCACGTGCAAGGTACTGGGTTTGAGCTTCAGCACCACATAAAAAATATAAATAAAATAAAGTTTTAAAAAATGTACCATAAGATAAAACAACTGGTCTGGAAATACTTCAATTTTAAGGGAGAGAAATTTTAAAAAGTTAACATACATGGCATTTTTGCCTGTTTTAAAAGGAAACAATCTTTAATGTTTGCCTGTGTGCTAGGTATGCACAAGTGTTGAGTGAGCACCCTTCAGGGGACAAATTGCAAGATTTTGGTAGGAATTAGGGGGAGTTAGAGGCTGTGAGTGTGCATATGCACATATTCAGGTGCTTTCATATCTACTTTTCTCATCAGCTTCTGAGTGTCACAGGCTGCAAACAATGAATGGGGTTTCAAGGAGCTATGCAAAGCAACAGCAGGAGAAATCTTCAACCTCTCCAAAACTCTCTTGGTTTCCTTTCTCGAGACATCTGAGCAAGTGTAACATTTTGAATTTAATGGTAAATCTGCATGGAAATAAATGTCTTACATTTGAGCTTCTCCAACTTAAATTTTTCACATATTCAGGAAGACAATGCTATGTGCTGCTGAGAGCAGCTGCAGTGGCAAGGATCTGCCCAGTGCCTTTGTTCAGGGAGGTACTGGAACCATCACATGACTTCCCTAGCAAGGTCATCACATAGGTCAAAAGTGAATCCACCAAAGCTGCATGGATGATCTGCAAATGACCCAGCATGCTGAGGTTACCTTACCCTGATAGCTTTCCGATTCTGCACCCCACTCCCCAACAGTGTGGCCCTGTGCTGTTAAAAATCCCACCCCTCCCCAAGTGAGCAAATGCCAGGAACAACCCTTCTCCAGTAGCCGGGCTTGAGCCCATGCAAGTAGGGCTGGCATCCCTGTAACCAAATTGCCCCAGGGCATCAGGGGTTTCATGTGGGGAGGGCGAGCCAGGAAAACATGCTCTTGACCACATGTATGAAGTGTGTATGTGGGGTGTTTTGTTTTCACCTTTCAATTATTAACAGTATTCACCTGACTTTCAACGAGGCTCTGCAAACACATCAAATAATACACAACAATTATCAAATATTTAATACAGCTGAATCAGGTAGAAACCGATTAGCCATACATGTTAGATGGAAATAATCACTCATGAAATGAAAAAAGCCATAGAATCAAGAATATATCAAGAATCATTCTGAACCTATAAGGAACATTTTTCTAAGGCTTATAAAATGAGACTTGAATGAAGAGATAGACTCACATTACTTGGATGGAACATTTGATATTGGTAATGAGATTATTTCCTCCTAAATTCACATTCATGGACATTTCATTGCATTTGAAAAATAAATCCTGAGTTATATTTCCCCCCAATGGACAAAATGATGGTAAAAGAATACAGAAACAAATGTGGTACATTCTGATAAATTTCCAAAGGTGAGTGTAATAAGGAAGAGTTACCCCACCAGGCATTCACAGGCATTTTAGAGTTAGCGTAATAATTAGCACATTGAGGTCTGGTGTCCAACCCTGACAGATCAAAGGGATCAAGTTAATGAAGGAATGCTGGGGACAGAACATACTGTAACTTTACAAACCATGCAAACAAAGGATACAGTAGGACAATTTCAAAAATTTACTTTTAGAACCATAAAGCCATCCAAGTGCTGACATGGATTAACACTATACACTAGTTCTCAGTGAGGAAAGGGTGTTTCTCCTAAGCCTGCCTCAAGCAACAGCAGTTTAAACCATAGTTACAGCTGAGTCCTATGAGATGCAGACATGTGGGCAGTTAGCTATGGCCCTTGGAGGATGGCACAACACCACTTAACTGATTATACGGGGATGTCCTTATTTCATCTTCTGCAAATCTTCCAAGCAGATGCAATTCCTACGACTTCTAATTCAGTGAGATACTGCAGAGATCAAATAAATAAACCAGGAAACTAAAAGTCAGCACAAAAACGTAAGGATGGTTGGCATGTTAATGTCAGGCCTCACAAAATACACTCACTGATGACTCAAGACTTGCTACTTGGACTCCCTAGAGCTATCAGGAGGAGAATCAGAGTAAACCTGCTAACTAGTGGGATATAATCCCCACGGTTACATTGCTCAGGAGCCTACCATAATGCTTCTAAGGGTGTGACTTCATATAACTGCCAGGGCAAACCTGGGCCAGTTGGCAGCAACTTCACAACAGACTGTTTACAAGAAAGTCCAGATGCCAAGGCAGACCTAAACAAGTGAGTTCAGTCACTTGTCAGGAGGGAAAGCCCCCACAGAAGGGGTTAGCTCCTTCTGTGGGACCATGCCTAGCCCTTGGTGGTGCTGAGCTTGTTAATGTTAAACTGCATCCAAAGTAAAGAGGGTATTATCTGTTTTAGGCCCTAAGACACAGAAGTGAGCAGACAGAAAAGTTTTAATATTTACCAAAACACATCATGTTTGACAAAAAGTAAATGTTACATGGACTTTTGTTAAGTGCAGTAAGTGTAAAAGCTAAATAAAAGCAAGTATTTTACTTACAAACCAGCAAAAATCCATCAGGAAATAGAGGGGGGTGGGGGAGGGAGTAATTGTCTCCATGATAAAAATTAACATGCCTTGAATGTACTCTTTCATGATATTTCCTCATAAATGATATGAAAAAGAAAGCTAAAACTGACTGTAGAATGTGAGGGAACGCTGGATCAAGGGATATTTATTACAGGAATTTTCCTAAAAGGGAAACCAGAAATTAGAAAGATATTGATTTTTTCTAATTGATTTTCAGTTGGAAAATATTGTTTCTGAGGTCCCAATGGAAGCCTTTTGGGGGAGTCACAGAGAGGAGTCACTTCTCTGTAAGAGAAGTAAGATGCAAAGCACGGAGGGGCAAGGCAGGCAGGCCCCTTAGAGGGCTTTGAGTGGAACTACCTGCCAGAACAAGCAACTCACTGTGCTAATGCCCAGAACTTCACAGGCAACGGGGCAGCCTTAATTAAGGTGATGAATTTGGTATCTGGGGCACAGATTATTAGAGCTCCCTTTATACACACCTCAAAATGCATTCCAAATTCACTAAGAGTTACACATTAAGGCATGAAGCCATATTCATCTACTGATGTGATAATTTTCCCCTGACCTGAACTAGACCAGGGAATTGAAGGGGAACCTACATGGAATGGCCCCATTACTGGTGTATCTAATAACGACCAAGCCTCCTTCCAGCACTGCACATGTTAGCAGGGGGTTTTGTTTCAGGATTTTTCCTGGAGCAGAAGAATATTTTTAAAAAATTGTGTTAGGTGAGTAGGAATGGAGGTCAGGTGGGTGAGGAGACTACAAATTTTCCATTAAATATCTTCACATGGTTTTATCATCTGCAATTAGCATATATTGTTTGCTCTTTAAAACATTTCAGTAGAGATGTGTTTAGATAAACAGTAACATAGCAAAAAAGAAGACATGAATTTCTTGAAGCCTCTAAGTTCTCATAACTACTAAAAGGAGATCCTACATGCTTTTAAGGTAGCAGCATGTACTCTGCACACACTCAACATCTCAAGTCCATATATATGACTCAGATGATGTCCCCAGTGCCTTTCTGCTGTTTATGCTGACAGCCATCCTATGAAGACACAGTGTAATTACTGCAGGCAGGCTATAGAGCAAAATAGGGCAACAGACTCAGAAGCCAGATAAGCCCAGCCTGGGCCAAAATCCTGGCTCCCTCTCTCATTAGCTGAGTCACATTAGACAAGATACTGGAATTTTCTGTGCCTCAGTTTCTCCATTTATAAAATAAGTGAAATTATAATATCAACTTCTCATAGCACTGTTGTAAGAATCATATGAATTGATGTATTTGAACCATCGGGGAAAATGTGAGGCATCTTATTTGTGCCATAGGTTTTTTGTTATTTTGATACTACCCCACAGATATGTTGCTAGGAACAAATTTGAAAACAAACATCTTTATAAATTACAAATCTATACATATTACTGCTGACATTATATGATGCCCTACTAAGTAGGATATTGTTTGTAGTTTGGTTTTAATTATTTTCTACAATGAAAACCAAAAATAAAGTTAAAATTACAGAAAAAGTTATCAATTTGTTCATCAACTTCTCATAATTCCAATACTGTTTCCTGATTTTTTTCATTGAAACAGTATTGATACTAGAGGGAAGAGAAACGCTAGAATGAATGTTAATTCTAAATATTGTTAAAAAATGTATACCATTTTATATAATGTAGAAAATACTAATATAGGAAATACTCTGGAAGTGTCTGAACAGTGAGAGTTCACAATTTCAGTCTGATACTTACATTTAGGTTTTTCAGTGACCAAATGGAGAAGTGATTGGAATGAGTCAAATAGACCATTAGGATAGCTCTGACACTCTAGAAAATACCTGCTCTGTGTCTATGTATGTGTTATTGCAGGTGTGTCTCTACCACTGTTATTATCAGATTTTTTCTTCTTCTCGGTCACACACAACTACTACTGTAAAAGGAGGCTTAAAATGCCCCATGGCACAAAGGACCTTTTTCAGGATCACTATTGTCTGAAAGCTGAAGCCTACTAATACATATATAAACCCTAACTACTCAAGAAAAAATGTCCATGATTTATGAAGAGCCCCTAGAAAACCAAGGACATTTCTTCCTACTTTATGTGAATATTTTTTTCCAATTCACACAATTCTATAGACTAGACATTATTATAATCTGTTTCTTATATATGCAACAATTGATGCGAAGAAGGTATAGGGCCCACTAGAAAGCAGGCCCTTTACATCCGGGCATTGTTGTACAATGGCCAGTCTCTCTCTCTCCGCCCACCCCCACCCCTTTATTTCACAGTAACTAAATCTAATCAAGTTTTTCCATCTTTGCTCCAAAAATCCTTTTGAATTTTTGCGGTATCTGATGTTCTTCCTTTCGTATAAGTTACCATTAGAATTCAAGATGAAGCACTCTCTGAGACCCTCTCAAGTCTTTGGCAAATTTTCCATCCCAAGGTTGATCATCATCCTGAACCCAGCCCCAAATATAGGTCTTCTCCAAGGTCAAGTTTGCTTCAGTACTTTCTCCACACATCCTAGATGACAAAATTGCACACACATATCATCTGTTTAGCCCTAGGCTTTGGCTGTGTGTGTGCACAAATCATCAAATGTAATGTATCCAATATAAAATGAGGTATCAGTGTGAAATTTTTTTTTCTGAAGCTTTATCTTTCTCACGCTGGCCTGCCCACCTCTTCTATCATCTGAGCTCGACTTGCATTCAGTTCGGGCCCCAATTCCACTTGGTTTTCCCCATCTTACCTGCTCAATAACTCTTTGACCCCATCTCCCTTTCTATCTCATGGCCTCTTTCAAAAAAAAAAAAAAAAAAAAAGAAGAATGTCCTACTATCTTCAGCCTCTCTCCAGTCCCATCCAACTCAGACAGTGATGCCAATTTAGTCTTTCATAATTAAATATATTCATTAATTTAGATTTGGAACTAATTTTCTCATAGGGAGAGAAATAAGTAGTGAAATTTTAACAAAAAGATAATGGTGGCTTATATATTTTGTGCAATAACTATAAGTCGAAGCAGACAAAATTATGCAAAATATTACAGTGATGAAAACTAACGTATTTGAGCATTTGCCCAGTACCAAATACTGTATTATCACTTTAATTATCAAAACAAGCCTTGAAGGTAGGGCCATGATTATACTCATATAGATGAAGAAATAGAGGCTTGGAGTTAAGACAATCAATGTTGAAATCTACACCATCTTGCTTGTTTCCAGGGTCTTACAACTTACATGCTGCATTGATTTTCTCAATGCTCACTAAAGTGGAGCATTGGGAAGTACAGGGCACACAGCTTGACAACTGTAAATTCACAACTGGGAGGTCAAGAAATGGCCAAGACCTTGTGAGGTTGATGGGTAATTGCTCAAGCTTAGAGCAGCCACTAAGGCCCCTCTTGCCATTGTTCTCAATCAGCTGAAAACAAATGAAATTACAAGTGAGTCACTAGGGACACAAATAACACATTTTTCAAAAAAAAACATTGACCTGAACAAACCCTATGCTCACTTCCCTTCCAAAGGCACCTTTCTGAAGCGTATGGGGGAGATGAGAAATGGGTTAGGAGATTCTCAAGCCTATGCTCACCAGGATTCCCTCTAGCAAATCACCTTTCCTTCAGATCAGATCAACCTTGGCTTTCACATGGGTTCTCCATATGCTAGAAGTCTGTAGGCTGGAAATGAACTCTATACCAGCATATGCCCTTGTCGAGCACTGTTCTATTTAAATCAAACAGAACTCTATGTGCAGTTCAGGGCATGGGGGAATAAATGAGGCATTCAGGGAAATGTGCTCATCACCTGCTTAGGAAGAAACTGCAACATGTTAGAAGAAATTTAAATATCAAAACAAAGAGGAAATCTCAAGACTTGTTGGAAATGCTGAGAAAACTGTGAATTTGAAAACATGAAACCTATTCTTTTCAGCACAATACATACTGAGTACCACCAACATTTTAGGCATTTTTCACCACCAGGCTCTTCTACATATCTTGTATCACATAATCCCCTCCTCTATTCTGAAAAGCTTGTACCTAGGACCACACTTTTTAGAGTGGCAGAGATGATAATCAAGTGACCTAATGTGTCCTACCAAGGGAATGAGGAAGCTGGCCTTCAAACTAACTAGGGTCTGGCTCCAGAATGTGAATTTCAACCTTTGCATATTAGCTATATGGGTGACACATTTATTTGCTATATGAAAAGAAACTGATTTTATGAATACGACTCCCTCCATCTTCTTTCATACATTTTGGCTATAGTAGCAGGTTACTTATAAGTGGAAGACTGACTTTACTTTCAGACATAAGCATTAAGCTTTCAATATTCTAATCCCCAAGGTCTGTAAGCCATCTTTAAAAGACTACCCAATTGAATTCACATAAAAGAATATGACAGAGACAGGATCCAAAATCACCTAAATGGGATGAAAAGACAGAGTAGTATGTTTAACAAGGTGAAAGTTAATGTAGCTAAATATGAACCCAGTATCCAGACCAAATTAAATAAAACAAGAAATCTTACTAATCAGTAGCTTTAAGGAAAAGGTACTTCATTATTTTTTACAAGTTCGGACTCAGGCAATGACGTGATGAACTTGCTGAGTAGTGATTAGGATATTTAAGAAGAAGCATACTATGTATCATGAATTAGATAACAGCCTCTATTGTGTAAGGAACATGTCTTCCCTAAAATTATCACTTAGTTCTTAATGCCACATTTTGAGATAATGTTGACATGACAGATCATATCTAGAGGTAAATGGTTAGGAGGATAAATCATCTGGAAGATTTGATAACAGAAGTTGTTTGGCAAAGAAATATTCTAGCTGAAGAAATATTAATGTATTCAATGATTTGAAGGAATAGCTTGTGGGAAAGAACCCAGTGGTTCAAGATGTATGAACTACTACCCCAGCTTACTTAGTGTACATTATAAGAAAGTATATTTTGGTCCAATATTCAAATAAATTCAATGCCAGTTAGAACAGTCCAAAAGTATGGTCATGAGATGATAACTTCTAGAGGTCAGATAAACACTTATCAAAATGAGATTATTGGAGATGGGGTTATAGCTCAGTAGTAGAGCCCTTGCAGGTGTGAGGCACTGGGTTGATTCTCAGCACCACATATAAATAAATAAATGTTCATCAACAATTATCACTTTAGAAAAAGAATCAGGGTTAGAAAATTCCAAAGCAGATTTCTGGTTCTGAGCCTCAGCATTCCTATCTGTCATACCCAGTAGATATATGAGCACTATCTTCTCTGATTTATGGGAACAATCCCTCATAATGTAAAATTTGTGCAACTTCATTGAAGAAGAAACACAAAAGAGAGGGTGACACAAAGGGAGGTATGGGAGAAATTGTACCTGAAGAAACATATATTCTCTTGAATCAGGAATGGGCAAGATAACCAAAAAATTAGAGTTACACTTCCTTTGTTATAGAGCACAGAACAGTGTATTAGCTTTGGCTTATTCTAGGCAAAAAGGAAACAGTATGTACAAAGATAAAGATAAATGTGGACAATTCTATAGGGCTGAAAGAAATGGTTATGGCTACAGAGTTGAGCCAGTGAGTAAGGACTGGAGCCAAGCCTTTTGAACTCTAGCAGATGAAGGCAAAGAGGATTCCTCAGAAGCTAAGGCCAACTCCAAATGAAAAAGAGAATTGAGAAATGAAAAAAAATGAGACTTTGCCACATCTCTGAAATACCATAAACCAGAGTTGATGAATGGTCCAGGTGCAGAAGTCCAAAACTGAAGTGGCTCGTTGGCAGGGTAAGCACTATGACAGATGGTGTTTACTTGAGAAAGCATGAGAGGAAGGAGAAATGGCTATGGTTTACTTCCAGTATACAAGGAGTGGAGAAAAGGAAGTTAAAGTATCTGAAAATTAGAGGTAATTATTGAATGGATATTTACCATGTTTAGGGAAGCCTTGAGGGTCAGTTAACACAGTGTAACCCATGAGTTTCCAGAGAAACCAAAGACACAAATTAAATCCTGGGAATGAAATTTAGTTTTATTCAGATAGCTTTAGAAACTTTCCCAAATATGTCTGAAATACAAAAACAACAACAACAACAACAACAAAAAACCACAAAGCTTCCTTCCCCAATAAAGACATGTTTTATGGAACTGTGTAAACAACCCACTGTATGTATTTATGAAATATAAAAATAAAGAGAGGGAGAAAAGAAGGGGAAGGGAGCCCTAAGCAGCTAGAAATTTTCACAGGTGTCATCTCATTTAATTCTTACCTTAACAATATGGCAAAAGTATGATCATCTATGTTTTGTAGAGAGAGAAACAAGCTCACAGAGGTGAAGATTGCACAGGTAGTAAAAGAAAGCCCAGTTTCAAATAGAGGTCACATGAGAAACTTGTGGAATGGTTGATAATGGAAATAAAATGTTAATGGAAAAAAAATCTTGGTGGAAAATGCAGTAGAGTATTGGGCACAAAAATCTTTGGTCATATCAACCAAAAGCAAGAAAGTGATTTAAAAACCGCATAATGGATACAAGATGAAGAGAAATTGGAGTGCCTATCAGACCACTTCTCAGCATCTGAGCCATCACCACAGACTGGTTATAAATGGAGAATATTAAACACAAAGTGTTCTGGAGATAATTAATAATACTTGGCAACTGTATCACTTAACAACTCACCCATTTTCTCCTTCCAGCTCTCTAGAGCAGCAGCAACAACAACAACAATAAAAACCAGCACAAGGCACTGACAATCAAAGGAGGAAAACCCCCGAAGTGGAAGCTGGGCAAATTCCCAGGGGAGAAAATAAAGACAAGGCAATAGATTCAAGGAGTCAGGTCAGAAAAAGCCAAAGCAGGAAGTGAAATGCAGCTTGTAAAGACACAAAAGGACGGAGGAAAAACATCACTGAAGAGAGTGATGGAAGAAATGTGTTCCCCTGGAGTGGATGCAGAGGGAGGCCTTGTAGGCTGGAACACACATATCCCATTCTACACACTAAAGCTTTTCAAAGGGGTCTGGTGGTTTTAGAGTATTATGGAAGTAACTTGCCATAATACTCTGAAAAATTCAGTGCTTAAGTAATATATATCCCCAATTACTTCTGTTAGCAAACAGCAATGATACATAAAGGAATAAAAGCTGCTGTCTGGCTAAGAGTGGCCAGAGCTAGATTGTCAGTGGCCCAGCAACCTAGAGATTTGCTGGGCCTAGATTTCTACTAGCCCTTTTTTTCCAGATATGGAAATTGAGACTCAGAGAGCTTTAATTGCATCATTGCTCCCTTTAAAGGATTGTTTAGGATGGCAGAAATCTGTAATAGAAAGTAAAATTGCTGCCATGAGACCATGGATGAAGGAAGACTGAAATTAAAAATATCCCAATCTTGAGACTCCCAGAACTACATCCTCAGACCATCAGCCAGCAGACAGGCTTTCTTTCTTAAGATGACATGAAATAACAAAAAAAAAAAAGATTTTTTCTAAGTGGAAAAAGAATAATAAAATCCAAAAATAGCACAGAAAAGCAAATAAAGTTTTAAATGCAGCTGGTCTAGTCCTCAGTATATAAGCAAAAATAGTGTGCTAGTATCATCTTGCCTGTACTACAGATGATTACATTTGGAAACTTCACCTTTTCAGCTTGCTACACTATGATTTTTCTGAGACCCAAACAAGGCAGTGGGAACACTGGTAAACAAAAGCAGAGACAAAGATAACTTGGAATTGCAAAATAAAATGCATGTTAACTGCAATTTTCAATGTGCAGTTCTGATCAAAAACCATCCTGCTAGATTGGGTCAGGTGTGGTCAGGCTAAATTGAACTCTGAATTACTCCCAGAAGAGGGGAAAGTATTTGCTAAGAAGAAATGCACTTGTATTAAACTGTTTGCCACCTGCTTCCTCTGACAAAGATTGCATGTTATGAAATAAGTGTGAAAGCTCCTGTGGATTGTCAGTTTTTTTGGAAAACATTGTAATGAAACTCTAATTTCTTGTTATCAATTTTGTCAATTGCATTAAAGCAAACATCATGTATGACTTGGCATTCTAGATGTTTCTTTTTTCTGAGTGACTGACCACAAAGTCTACAGCAGCCCAGTAGGTGGGATCCTTTATGTTCAAAGTAACCATCAATGATTTCTGAATTAATCTACAAATTGGTCAAAATCATGCTGAGCTGGACCCAATAGGAATCAGAAGCTAGACAGTTTTCAAATGGAAGAATTGGGCAAAGGAATTAAAATTCAGATTCTTTTGTCTTAGAGCCAAGTGTCATTTCCTACATCAAAATTGGCAAATAGCACATAGGGATGTTCATAAATTGGTCTTCACAACTGCACTAGGAATCCCAGAGAAAGGGATTCCAATACTCTCTTGCCATCCACAGACTTGGTTCTGGACCATTCTGCCCACTTTTAATCCACAAGACTTTCAATTGCTTTTATAGTCACTGCCCCTTTTGGTTATGTAGTCTTATACCACATAAGGACACTGTGTTCAATGGCACACCACATATATAATGGTAGTCCCATAAATTTTATCACCTATTTATGTCATAACCATCTTGGTTTGTTTAAGTACATTCTATGACATTCTCACAATGACTATCAGCTAACAGTACATTTCTCAGATGATTCTCTCTCATTAAGCAACACATGATTGTACTTTGGACAAGATGTCTGGCAGGGTGTTTCTGGTGCCCCTTCATCTAGGATTCAGGTTCTGCTTCTATCTATCAGGTTTTAGGTATAAACCCCCTCCAGGTTGGACCAGATCTTATGACTGTCAATGTTGGAGAGATAGCCTCAGTACTTTCTACTTTCTGCTACCATGTGCAGCAGCTGCCAACCTGACACAGATCAATCTTCATAAAAAGGCTCCTACTATGTTGGTTGTATCAGTGACAAAGTTACTAGGTAAAATCATGTTGCTGGCTATCAGTTCACTATTTAAATCTCATTACTCTGGTTTTCCTAGACCCAATTTCTGGACTTTAATATCATACTCATTTCCTCTTCACAACCTCAAGGGAAGCACCAAATTTCTTCCCTTTGGGGCTTTCTCAGAGCAATGCATGAAATAAAGGCCTCTGAGGAAGACCAATTCATGTCCTGTATGCAGACATACAGTTTCTCAGATTTTCTCTCAGATCACTACTCTGGTAGTGGTGGTGGGGTCATATTTCCTTCTTCCTTCCAGTGTGGAAGTTGCATGGTTTTATTATGTTCAAGTGTGAGAGTCTCCTGGATGTGGGGGTCCCTATAAGGATCAAGGCAAGTTGTACTTCACAACAACCTGTATGGCCAGGCTGCTTATTCAGTAACACTCATCAACTATTTACACCCTTGCCCAAGGCCTTGCAGGGAAGCAGTAATGCTTATAGTAGGCTAGAGATTGTCCCTTTTCAAAAAACTAACATTAAATAACAACCCCGCAGTAACTGCTTACCTAGTACAAATGCTTACCTAGGACCAAAATGAACATGTTAGAGCTTAGGTGTAGTGAAATATCTGTGACAGTGCAAGGAGAAATGGCTCATTTCAATATATTGTATGGTGAAGATGTCTAATTCATTGTCCACATGAAATTAAGCACAGTGCGTGCTGAAGGAACTAAATGAGATGGATATGGTCATCTTGTCTGAAAGTTTGCATATAGTAATACATGGTAACAGGACTCCTCAGAATATGAATGAAAGGACATAATCACAAGAGGATATGGGATTGAATGTCATCTGCACTGAATACCTGGTCAGTGCCAGGCTCTCTACCAGTCGTGTGGGAAAAAAGGATGAAGTAGATATGATTTCTACACTGCAGAGTCTCACAGTTCATTGAAACATCCCCTGCAAAAACCAAGGCACCAACATTTAAGCATAGTCCAGGGGTACACACTGCTAGATTAGAGTATAAACAGAGAGGTCCTCAGAAAGAGGACCAAACCTGCCTAGGGACATTTGGAAACTTTCCAGTCAAGGCAAACTTTTGTGTGTGTGATGGGGATCAAACTTAAGGCCTCATGCATGCTAAGCAAAGGCTCTGCCACTGAGTTCCACCTCCAGCCCAAGGTAAACTTATCAGTAGGATTTTTTTCAGACAAAAAGAGAGAGTGGGAAATATAGCAATGGAAAATACAGTTCCAAGTCATAGGTGTTCCTTAAAGGGATGCCTTACAATAAGTTCATGAACTTCCTAATAATCCTTCATAGATTGGAGCATGGCACACATCATTCAAAGTCTGCCAGAAGTAATTTAGAAAGGCTGTTGAGCTGCAAGCGGTGAAGACCTTGAGTGATATGTTACAGTCTAAACTTTATTCTGCAGGCAATGGGAAACCATTGATATGTTTTAAAAGAATGGTGTGATTAGAAAATACATCTGGTTACAGGAAAACTGAGTGTGCTGAAGGGAAGAAGAGGCTGCTGTCATGGTACATCACTTCACAAATAACTGAAGATAAGGCAATGAATGGTGGGAGTTAATGAAGGACAATTCCACAAACCTGAAGGAAAAACGAATTAAAATTCAAAAGCATCACTTACTACCTAAGGAAGACCTGAAAACAGTGAGCTATGAAAAATATTAGCCTCCATTCCCTTAAGTGAAACTTTAAGATCCGAATGCCTGCCCTGATTCCTTCAAAGGGATGTGGCAAGGACCCAAATACACAATCTATTTGGAAGTGTGTAGCCAAAAGAAAAATGTTATAGATTTAAATAAAAAAAAACAAACTAATGATGATGGTAATAGAAGTGTTTCTGTACCCTCTGGCAGTTCCCCCTCCCCTTTTCCTTTTCGTTCCTGTCTCAAGTTAGTGATCATCAAGTGGATCACCACATTGCTAAACCAGCTGGGGCAAAGGGTCTCCTTTGTCATTTCCTTGCTCTATTTTTCATATATTTTTCTCTACTTCTCTTTGCTTCCTCATTCCAGTCCTTGTGTTTTCCTAGCTCACTTTCCTCTGCCATTCCACATGCTCTCTGCTTCCCCTAAAGCCCACTGCCTCTTCTCCACAATCCCCCTAAGCCTTCCCTCCAGTATCAGAGTTGAACCAGGCTCTATTTACTTCACTCATACCTTGGAAAGAACATGAATGTGCAGTACTTTGCATATCATTTAATCTTGAGGCTACAAATGAACCCCAGGAAAGCATAGAATAAAATTCCGATAAAACTTCCTGAAGAAGATATAGTAAGTAAACTCTTCAGTTTATATACCACTTCATAGCCCATGTGTTTACTGGCCATGGCAGGGAGTAGGGAACAGGTAGGAGGAAGGGAAGTAGGATACTCAAGTCTGCACATGAAAGCTGGTCTTTCCATTACAATCCACACTAAAGTACCAATTAGAATATTTCATGTTTAACATGAAGCTTTCTCTTGTATGAGGCTGGATTCATTCTGTTATAAGTAACAGAAAACTAGCCCAATCTGACTTAACCAAAAGCAGAATTCACTGGTTCACATAACTGCAGAGTCCTGGGGTAAGGCAGGCTTATAGTATGGCAAGATTCAAAGATCAAATAATGTCAAATGCAGATTCTTGGTTCTACCTTCTGTTTTATGAGTTTTAATCTCCAAAGTTATATTTAGCAAAAGAAACAGCTCCAAATTCTCCATTTACCTAGGATAAAAATCAATCAGAAAAAAAAGAGATCTTTTCCACATACCTTGAAGTATCATTGGATCTCAATGACTTTTATTTCATTGTGTGATCAGATATGAATAATCACTATGGCTAAAATCACATGGGTCAAATAAGATATGTTAATGATTTAGTTCCAAGTCATATGTTCTACCAACTGAATTTTGGCATGAAGTGCCACCTGAGCTAAAAGGACTAAAAATTGAGGTATATTCATTAGTATAAAGGAGAAGTTCTGATGGAAACAGTCATAATCTAAAAGATCAAAGGGCATTCAAGGAAGTAGGACATGTAACAGTTGGGTTACTTTTTTCAGTAAAAGAAAATTTGATTAGCTGGGGACAGTGGCACATGCCTGTAATCCCAGTGGCTTAAGAAGCTGTGGCAGGAGGATCACACATTGGAGGCCAGCCTCAGCAAGGCCTAAGCAACTTAGTAAGACCCTGTCTCAAAATTTAAAAACAGAAAAGGGCAAAGGATGTGGCTAAGTGATAAAAATGCCCTTGGGTTAAATCCCTAGTATGAAAGAATTTTTTTTTTTTTTTTTTTATTTAAAATGTCTTAATCCGGGTTAGAGTAGCTCAGTGGTGGAGCACTTGCCTCCCAAGTTTGAGGCATTGAGATTGATCCTCAGCACAACATAAATATAAATAAAATAAAGGTATTATGTCCATCTACAAGTAAAAATATTTTTTGAAAGTCTTAATCAGTAGAAATGTATTATCTCACCTTTCAGAAATCCTCAGACAGGCAGTTCTTGGGTTATTTCATTTATCAGTACCATATCAAAGAACCTGGCTTTCAAGGAACCCAGCTTTCTTTACTGTCTGGCATTCATCCCCTTGTGGCTACAAGATGGCTGACATAGTTTCAGGCTTTACATCATCTCATCTTCATCAAGCTATCCAAAGACAGAAAGTGAAATTTCTCCTTTACTCTTTCCTATTTATCAATCAGAAGTCTTATAGTAGACATTCCCTGCTACAGTTTTGAAAGTGATTCCTCCAAAATTCATGTATTAAAACATAATGGCCAATGTGGTACTATTAAGAAGTGCAGCCTGTAAGAGGTAATTAGGTCATGAGGGCTCTTACTTCCTGAATGGGGTTAAGGCTCTTATAAAAAGGGCTTCATACAGCATTCCATTCTTTTGCCTTTCAACCTTCCATCATCAATGTGAGGACAGAGTTTCTTCCCTCTGAAAGATATAGCAATAAGGAGTCATGTTTAAATTCAGAGAACAGCTTTCACCACCAAACCCAAAAATCCTGGCACCTTGACCTTGTACTTTCCAGGCTCCAAAACTGTGAGAAATACATTTATATTGTTTATAAATTACCCAGTCTCGTGTATTTTGTTTTAGCAGCACAAACGAAGACATCTTATTGACCAGCACTGGATAACATGCTTTATCTAAGCTGATTTCTGAATAGGATTCAAGTCTTCAAGAGACAGCTGATTTCCTCAGCACTAGGAGAGAAAGAGAGTGATGCAAGTGAGGTATTTTAATCATAAAATTTAAGGAGGCACGCAATCATAGAATCATATGCTTGTAAGGACCCTTTGAATTCCTACTTAAGTTGTATGTACCTTGAAGGGCCCCTCCTTATGTCACCATAAGACAGTTAAGGAAATCTCTGTGAACAGAGCGAACTTCTACTAGGGCCTTCCTACGTATTTGACTCATTCTAGGAAAAAAAAAATGTAAGGATGAGTATGTAAGACCAAGAGATTTATTATAGAAAGTACACACTTGAAATGGAATTGTGGGTGATCACAGTGAGTGAGTAGCACTCTCTTATTCTGGGGCTCTAATATTTATAAAGTAGCAAACAGGACTGAACTAGAAGTGGAGCCAAGGTGGATTTATGCAATTTTGTTCCAGATCTCCTTGTGCTTGTGCATTGCCTTTGCATGTTTTAATCCTACAATTTAGTTTCTTCAGACACTTTGTGGAAAACTTGAAAGCTATGGGCAAGAACACAGGCTCAGTTGTTTCTTTTGCCTTGCAAAGGTTCATGGGGTTTTCTTTCTGAAACTCGGAGCTTCCTTTAAATTCCTAAATTTAATTTAATTTTAAATTTAATTTAATTTAATTTAATTTTAATTCCTAAATCCCTAAATTCCTTTATTATGGGTTTTGTGTGTTAGTACCTCAGAGCTATCTTACCTCATCCAAGCCCTGCTCAGCATACTCTGAATGTCAACAGACTCAGGAGTTCTTTTAAGATAACAGAAGTGGGAAATAACTTTTGAAATACCAATCTACCTTTCAGTGCCAACCCTACTTAACTTCTGTCACCCATCAAGAATGCATAGAAAGCGTGGTCAGACTTATGCCATTTAACTTGTGGGCATTTAACATCTCAGGGACTTTTTACTGGATGATCTTCAAGGTTCCTCCTAAACGTCAAAGTCTGGGGAAATCTTGCCAGGCACTTTATAAGCAAATTGACATTTATGGCCTTATGTACTATTATAGAAACCAGAAAACAAGGACACTCACATTATTTGAGTCCACAAGACAAAAAATTCATACACCTAGCCCCCATCATATCTTATCCATCTCCCTCTCTACTCTCACCTCTCCCACCACTAACCCACACATTCACAATAAATCACTTACTTTTTAATTATGTTTTCCAGATAGAAAGCTATACTAGACATGGTGATCTCCTTCATAGCTCACCCACTTCCATGACTGAAGTTTTCATGTCCTCAGCTTCTGGGAGCATTGATTACTGATTTCTCTCAGTTTAATCCATTTCCAGGAATTCCTTAAAGCTAGAAAGAGATGACTCACTCAAAATCATGACTCTTTCTTTGGGGCCCCAGTATTCAATGACTGAAGGAGTGTTTGTGGGAGGCAGTTGTGGGAGAAGTAATAACAACCCAAGGTTTTTACCTTGATTTGAGACCACCTTGAAGGGGTACTTCAGCTCCAGAATTCTCTGTGAGGTTGGTTGAGACCTTTGCTATGACTTTATCAAGTGTAACTTCTGCTTAATCCTACTTCCTTCACTTCCACAGGTATTGGTCCCAAGAACCCACCCAAAAAAATTCCATTCAATATTGTAACTCAGAGTTTAAATGACAGGAAACCTGAACTATGATAAGAACAACAGATCTTTTTTTGTGTGTGTGTGATAATTATAGGCATTTCTTGCCACTGTTCTTTAATTTTGATTTCTTTCCTTTCTCACTTTTCTAGTTACACAAACTTATGGAGGTATCACCTTTAAATAAGATGGCACATAGTAAACACTCACAGTTGAACACATTTCTTAGTGGTAAAGGAATAATGACATTCCCTAAATTATTTTAGTAGAATTAACTCACTCCAAACAGTAGTGCTTGAAATCAAAGCCACATGACAAAAATCTGGAGTGATTTTTCTCTTTGGGTGCATAATGAATTCCTCATTTGCAACTGAATACCTCAAATTAAGAGTCCTAATTCTGAGAGCCTATATTCTACTATTTGGGAGACTAGTCCCCCTATTGGCTCTTTATGGATGCTGAGAAGCCCTTGTCTTTGAAAACATTCATTTTTCATAATGCACTTGTCCTGTGAAAGTTTCTGTTGACAAAATTAAGTAGCATTTAATAGGTCTCCTTGACCTGAGTGTATTAATATATGTTTTCTATTAATTTGAAAATTATATACTTCACTGAGCTTGCAATTGGTCCTGAGGGGAATTCTGGCAGCAAGTGAGCAAGCCTTTGCCCCAAGGGTCCTGGTCTGCATTTCTAACCAGAGAAGCTCATGCTGACTGCTGAATTCTTTACATTGAAACAAAGCAAGAACATATTTCCATTGATTGCATTTATACTGTTTAACTGAAGCAACATGTAAGCAATGGATTCATTAAATTTCAGCTATTATTCTGGTCAAACATAAACAATCTATTTGGTTGGTTATGATGACAGATATAACAGGATGTCCAAACAGTGATTCATTCCTCAGTTTCTTGCTCATCTTAGTTACCATTGATAACAAATCTCGCTGTTTTATGGATATCGATTTCTGAAAACAAATGATTAGAAAACCTATTTTATTTTTTAAACATAGTACCCATAGTAAAAGCTAGATAACTTTCACCCTGAAAATTGCACTACCTTCTTCAATGATTTGTCTCCAAAGTCTTCAGAAATGTTTCTTTTAAACTTTACAGGTGCTAAGGTATTCTTTGTCTAAAAAAAAATAAATAAATAAATAAACAGAAAAACCTACTATAGAAATTCCTTACAAAAAAGGGATGATCCTATAACAAAAACCCCAAAAGTATATGGCATCATTTTATTGCCAGAGAGCTTGATGACAGAAAGAAACAAACAGGTGAGATAACTAGGGATCTATTTAATTGAATGGCAAAACATTTGGTAATTAACTTAATTGCAGATGAGGTAACACACTTGGTGTTAAAATAAAAGTGGATAGTAAATAAAAGTGTTAGACATACCTTATGCTTTGAGTGTGTCCCTCAAAGGTTCACATGTTGAAATTTGATCTCCACTATGAGGTTCTGAGGGGGTGGAAACTTTTCAAGATTATTATTTACAGGTGGAGAATTTGCTAAGTGACTAGGGTTAAATAAGATCATTAGAGTAGAGCTCTCATGGTTGAATACTGATGGCTTTATAAGAAGATGGTGAGATACCAGAAGAGACACACACCAGAGCTCCCTGTCTCCTAGGGACTTATGCCAGGAAGAAGACCATCATCAGATGTGGGCCTTGAGCCCCAGAACTGTGACTTAAATTAACTTCTCTTTATATAGTTAAAAATGAGGAAATAAATGTTGAGAAAAAGATTCTACTGGCTGTGTTTGACAATATATAAGAAAAAGATGGCCTAAAATTAAGTTGCTGATTTTTGAGGAGAAATGAAAGGACAAAGGAGAATACAGAAGTTGGGGGCCTTACAGAGTTTGAAAAGCCATTTTATTGCATAACACAATTTATCAGAGAGGATGAGAAACACACTGAAACATTTAAATGCCTAGTAAAACTTCTCAAAATGGCTCTACACAGACAACAAATTAAGGAATGGTTTTCTGAGAGGTTTGGGCTAAAGATATAAGGAAATAAGGGATATCTGAAAATTATGTCTAGAAGAAATCTTGATTATGGCTGCTATCTCACTAAAAGTAACTAGATGCAGAGATCACTAAATTTAGAGTTAATGGTACAAGGAAACCATAAGCCTAGACTAAAATGCCTTGGAATATTATAAACATGTAACACACCTGGATCTTCTAACCTTCCATTATTAGGAAAAAGACTTCAAAGATTCTTCAGATCCTGGGGTTGAGGGTACGGCACAGCAGTAAAACTAAGTGCTTAGCATGTACAAGTTCCTGGGTTCCAATTCCTGGCACACAAGAAGGAGAATTTGCTTCTTAACACTCATTTCAGACATGGTCAAGAGCAGTAAACAAGAAACAAGCTCCCAGAAGGTATATCCATGAGCCATGGAGTTATCTCCAAGAACAGAATCACAATTCAATCAATGAGCTTTCCCATTCCATGTGTAAGACATCTTCACAAGGTCACCTCAAATTTGTCACAATCTACTGACTATTCCACATCTCCCATTCCCCTTTCTAAATGGGAATGGTATTAACTTTTTTTTTTTTTTTTAAAGCTCTACATATATAAATTCCTTATAACAACCATCCATTTGTCACTGAGTTTTCAGCTATGGCTAAATGGAGTTCAGCTTCAGGCTATTGGCTGCATTTGGTGAGCTCAACATGTCTAATTCTGGGACACAGGGTCAAGGAGCAGCAGCTACAAAAAGCATGTTCTCATCCAAATGCAGGAAAAAAAAGAATGAAAGCTAAGCCACAAGCACACATTTAAAGCCTCTAGTCCTAACATAAGTTAACATAGGCTTAAGTTATACCTGTTTATATTCATTAGTCAAAGCAAGGCACCTGGCTAAGACCAAAATCGGCAAAGTGGGAAAATACAATCTATTCTCAGAAAACCATTGTTAAGGATAGGAAGAAAAGGGAAAATTGTGAACATATATTATTACCTACCACAAGACTATTTATCACATCACTTGCTCTAGTTCTACCCTTTATTTTACACTGTGTATGTGTGAATATGCCCATAGGTTGCCAAAGCAAAAATGTCCACATCTACACTAGTTAACAACCAACATATCTTATTCTGAGTGTTACAGACTTTGAGTTAGAGACCATAAGTAAATGGGATTTAGAGATGTATCCATTAGGAAGTGGGAAGATCCCTTTTTAAGGTGGAAAGAACCAGTCTTAGAGCTAAATGAAAACTCTGGCAGAGTCAATTCTTTATGACCGATTAAATAGGATGCACCTGATCATCCACTTATGGTTGAAGTTGCTCACATTAGCCCTACATATAACTAAAAGATTTTTTTTCCTAATTGTAATCCTGTGGCTGCCATCTCGTCAAACACAAACTCCTGTCTCCTGACATGTCCCCATTTCCAAAATTATATTTTGGGATTATCTGAAATATACTCTGGAATCCTTCCATTACTCAGTTATATCTTTTCATGTGTTCACTGGCCATTTGTACTGTAATCCTTTAATCTTCTCCAAATTATTTATACCTTTCATTTAGGATAAGCTAAGTTATGCTATACAAATGCAACTCTTTCCCTGATTTTGGTGGCCTATAAAGCCACTAAGTTTCATCAACCAAATCAATGGCTATTTTCTCAACTCATACTACGTGTTCATCACGGGTCACCTAGGGGTTTCAGGGTTCATTTATCCTGAGCTCCAGTACCTAAGCTGATGGGAATGCTAATATTTAGTAGCTGTAACACAGGCAATGGTCTTGGGTGTATAGAATGTAGAATTTGGTGAGGCACACAATGACTCATAATTCTCCCTAGAAGTAATGTATGACAGTTTTGCTCACATTTCATTGGCCAAAGTAGGCCATGTGTTCATATCTAACTACAAAAAAGCCGGGAAAGAAGATTTTCTTATGAAGGGGAACTACATATCAGGGAACAATAAAAAAAATTATAATGTAGCCTAAGCTTCCAGTTAAATATTACCTTCCTTCCTTCCCCATGTCAGCACATTTTACCCTATCCTCACAGGAGACAACGTTAACTACCATCCAATCATTGTTGAAAGTTCAAAATCAACAATTTAAAAACTTAGGGTGATAAATGGTAGCATCTGTATCAGAAATCCACATTCCCAATTTTTAAGATATAGGAAAACTGCTTTAAAACACTCTCATTCAGAAAGTGGAAAACTGAGAGACACACAGCAGCCAGTAGGCCACAGAAATGATAAAATCATATTGGGCAGCACATGCTTAGAGGGACCTCTGCCTTGTCTTGGAGAATTGTGCTGTTAATAGGCCCTTCCTGTCCATCCTTTAAATTGCCAGCAGCTCTTGTCTCCATTATTCAGGAGGTTCTTCCTTTGAAATTATACTTCTTGGTCACGCATGAAGTTGACATGAGGAAACTTTTTTCTTGGAAATCTAGTAGTTTTATGGCCTGTTTTTTTTTTTTTTCCCTCAATGAGGCTGCAAATTTCAGGTATCATTTTAACACTCAGTTACAAACTATTTAATCCAAGTTCATGATTTATTTGACAATACATTGCTTTTCAAAAATATTAACCAGTTTCTTATCAATTGAATTCCTTTTTTTAAATTAGGTAACATTTTTTTCATAGCTTTATTTTATTCATTTATTTTTTATCTGGTGCTGAGGATTAAACCCAGGGCCTCACATGTGCTAGAAGAGCATTCTACTGAACCACAACCCTAGCCCTTATCAATTGCATTCTAATTAGTACTATATGCCAGAAATCATATCCATGCCTCTTTTCTAGATGTACCTCTGTCTTTCAACTTTAGTACCTTAAGTTCATAGCTTTCTGTAGGAAAACCATATCATTAGTCTGTTTTCCTGAGCCATTTTGTCCAAATGAAGGATGACATAAATTTAGTTGAAACTTTAGGAATCTTAAATCAATTGAGGTTTTTTTTTTTTTTTTTTTGTTTTTTTTTTTATAATGGGTGTAAGAATCCTATCCTTAAGTTGACATTTATGATTAAAAATATTTTAAAGATATTTCCAAAAGGCATGAAGGCCATGTCTTTTGCTTCATCCTAAGTCCATGCAAGACTGAGATTAAATCTGTTTTATTGTGCAGATTTTCTTGATTCTGCTTCACAGCTTGAAATCGGTTTCCTTCCCTATCAGTCCATTCCTATTTCCAAATCTCCTTCACTCATGACCAAAATTAGCTAAATATCTGTTTATCTTTTTTGTAGTACTTTGATAAATGTAGATTGTTATTAGTACTTGCAATTATTATTGTTTTTCAAACTCTTCTCCTAAAATCACATTATATGCATGATCTGTGGATTACAGTTTTACTGAAACTTTATCATTAGAAATCTTTATCTTCTAGCATCTGAGTTTTCCCAGTTCCCAGAACTTTACCTTTAAATCAGTGTTGTTTTACAGATTCTGTTGCAACAGGACCCATATTATGGTATAGATTCCTGTATGAGTCAGGGTAGCCTAGGTTAACTTATTATGGTCTACATGTTCATCTCCTCCTGCTCCCTTGCCAAATTAACATGTTGAAACTTAGTCACCAATAATGATATTGGGAGGTTGAGTAGCTAGGAAGTTATTAGGTCAGCGAGGTAGAGATGTCATGAATAGGATTAATTTTCTATAAAAGGTCCTAGGGAGCTTGCTTAAGTCACCATGTGAGGGCACAATAAGAGTCTTCACCACATACTGACTCTATGGAGCTCTGATCTTAAATGTCCCAAAATACTGAGCAATAAATTTATGTTGTTTGTAAATTACCCAGCCTGTAGTATTTTTGTTATAAAAACATGAGTGGACTATGACAGTGTCAATAAACCGTACATTTCAATGATTTAAAACAAAGTTGTTTCATAGTCACATTGTATTATAATGTGGATTATTTGGGAGCAGCCACTGTCTTGAACATTGCTAGTTTCTGTGCAAAAGGTGTACAAACCATGGCAAATCAAAACATTGTTTGTCTATAAGTGACACACTTCTTTTACCAAAGTAAATTATATGAACATGTGAGTTCATCAAGATGGTAACCTAAGAACTCAACTAGCCTCACTTGTGTTTGAAGGGACCCATATTGGAAGCACGAGAATGGATATAGACATCTTGCAGGTGGCTCTGCCTGATAACCAGCTAGGAAAGGGGCCTCAGTACTATAAACACAAGGAACGAATTTTGGCAAACAAACTAAATGAGCACAGAAGCCGATTCATCCCTGGAGTCCCTGGAAAGAAACTTGTTCTGAAATCAGAAGAGCATGGCTCAGCTGTGTCCTCTGATTACAATCTCCTAAGAACAAAATCAAGGTGTCAGTTGAACCATGTTGTACTGTGACTTCTGGCCAAAATAAGTATGTGATCAGAAATTGTATCTTTTTTTTCCGTCACTACTATGGCAAAATGTACACAAAGTTTAGCATTTTAACCACTAACATCCATCTCCAAAATTTTTTCATCATCTCAAACTGAAACTCTATACCCATTAAACAAAACCCCCTCATTCTTCCCTCCTTGCAACCCATGGTAACCTCTATTCTACTTTCTGTCTCTATATATTTGACTACTCAAAGTACTTCACAAGTAAAAGTGGAATCACAATATTTGTCCATTTGCATCTAGCTTATTTCACTTAACATAATGTCACCAAGATTAAATAGGTGGTTTTGTAAGTCATGAAAGCAACCCACATTGCTACCTGTAATTTGTTATAGCAGTAGTGAAATAAGAATGCAGGTATATAGTTCTTAAAAGGGGGGGCGGGGCAGAGCTGGGGCTGTAGCTCAGTCGCAGAGTGCCTGCCTCACACATGTGAGGCACTGGGTTTGATACTCAGCACCACATAAAAATAAATAAACAAAATAAAGACCCTGTGTCCATCTAGAACTAAAAAATATGTTTTAAAAAAATGTTTTAAAAAACCTTCTGCTTTCACTTGAAGTACAACACATCATTAAAAGACTTGTTTTATTTTTTTGTGACATGAAAATATGAGCATTATTACACAGTAACTTTTTGTGCCTCATGTCCTGTATGCATTTTACCTTAGCCATTCCTATGAGGAACAGCTTTGCTTGGTGTGATTAGACAACTCCTCTTTTCATCTCCCTTTTTGTATTCATGATTCTGGGCCCCAGAGCTTCTAGATACTGACATAGTTGAGGCATATGTGGAAACTGGCTTGGCACTCGTACATGCTCTAATGCCAAATATTTTTTTTAAAGAGAGAGAGAGAGATAATTTTAATATTTATTTTTGAGTTTTCGGCAGACACAACATCTTTGTTGGTATGTGGTGCTGAGGATAGAACCTGGGCTGCACGCGTGCCAGGCGAGCGCGCTACTGCTTGAGCCACATCCCCAGCCCAAATGCCAAATATTTATGGAGTTAGCACCACATAAGGCAAACCAATCACCAACAGGGCAGTAGGAACTAGTGGGTAATGCTTCCTTCCACCAGCCCTCTAAAAGATAACTCACAGTGCATTCTTTCTATCCTCAGAGGCTACACAGAGACAGTGTGTTGACCATAGTTGTAACCAAATCAAGAAAGCAACACTGAATTAGTTTCACTCTCCCCAGTCCTCTACTTCTATTTCAGACTACTTCCCAAAATAACTTCATGTGAGCCCTTGCTCTGAATTCTGAGGGGAAATTAGATTAATACAATTATAACAATAATTGCTCACTGGGAAAATTTATGTAGGACGGAAAAGTGAAAAGAAAATTCTAAATTCCAACCCCAAAACAATCACTGTTAACACTTGAGTTCAGACTGTTTATAAGCCCCTAGTGGATCTGAACAATAACCTACCAATTTGGACTTCCAATCTACAATGCCTGTCTTGGTGACTAACATGAAATTCCATGCTTGATTGCATTAGCTAGCCAATGCATGAAGTGTAATTAGCATCCCTGAGGCAAAAGGATCTGGAAGAGACAACTTCACATTTGCAATTAGGAGTATTATCATCCTTTATCTAAAAAGTCTATATTTCTTAAGAAATTGAGAGATTTTCACTTGTTATTATATTTCTTCCATAAATTAGTTTTAGGAATTTGGTAAAAAGATGTTAAAATACCTTTTCTGGAGCAGTGAACATAGAGTCCTGAAAGCAATTTTCATTACTTTTTTGTGTTGTTTTTATACAACTGATACCCTAAAGGGACATTTGCCAAACGTTTTAATTCAAAATTGCAGATGTAACTCCCTTGACAGCACTGACATGAGGATCATTTGGAAGAATACATCCCTCAGTACAATGTGAAATTAAACTCCCAACCTTGAAGACAGCATAATCTTCTCATTAAAGAGCAAACAATATGAAGTTTTAGAAAAAGATAGAAAACATGGGGGAGAAAAAGCAGTTTTGAGAGAATAAAACAACAAAACTTTACATTTTGCCTTTCTGGAAGTCTTCCATGTTATACAAAAAGATATTTTCAGAAGGAGATTTTCCCTGGAGGAGCTACCAAATGAATGTCAGTGAATGCAAAAGCAGGCAGGCTCTGGCAGAGAGGCCAAGGCCTAGCACTAGCTGGTAAATGAGGACCTGCTGGAAAGTCAGTATTTCAAATCCCCAGATGCCCGGCAATGCTTCATTGAGTGCAGGAGTTTTTTCTCAATTTCTGTTGAAAAGGAAGTAGGAGAAAATCACAGTCTCCTTTGTGAGAAACCATGGCAGAAAAATGGAGTACCCTCCTGGGGCAAAAGGGGAGAAATGGAGCTGCCACCAGGAAACCGTGGCCACTTTCTTTTCACACTAGAGCCACTGGTAAAAATAATGTGCTCAAGATGCTGACATATGACTAAGAAAGTGTACCATTAATAATTCAAGAAAATAAAATAAAACTCATTCTAGAGTGAAAACCTGTCCACTTTGTAGGATTTGTGCAAAATAAATAGTAATGCTGTGAAAAATAAACAAATGTATAATAATTTATTAATAAGTCACCTCTGTATGCTTTTTGCCATATTAGTAACTTTCTTATAAAATATAACCGTGTGCATATTTTTACTATCAGAATGAAAGATACTGATGTTTATTGGTTTCTGGGCTTTCTGGCAGTGTTTTAAGTTTCTCTTTACATTTTGTGTCCCCAAAGTGGTTCTATTGCCTTTCCTATTAACAATCACACAATTTCATAGTAAGAACAATTTCCACTTCAGTTTTTACTCATTCTGTGGTCCACATGAGCCAATTTGTTCAGGAAGTAATAACTGTACTTTTCCTGTATGTGTCTCCAGGGGAAATTCAATGGAGCTCCCTCACCACTACCCTCAAGGTTTGTTCCTTTGTATTATACTCAAGGACAGTTCCACAACCACAAAGCATGGCGATACTTCAATTTCCTTTTTACTACATTCTCAGATCCTCTGTGGAAACAAAATGTTGTACTAAGGAATCACAGCCTAAGATTTGGAGCCCATGCAATGCTGGAAAACGAATCCACTGTAGCCTCATTTGAACCAGTGGCTTGATCCAGCCCAGCAAGGCTTAAACTTCTCAAAGAAAACATTATTATTATTATTATTATTATTATTATTATTATTATTATTATTATTATCATTATTTTGGTACCAGTGATTGAACTAAGGGGCACTTAACCACTGAGCCATATCCTCAGCCCTTTTTTTGTATTATAGATAGGGTATCACTGAGTTGCTGAGGGTCTTGCTATGTTGCTGAGCCTGGCTTTGAACTCAACATCCCCCTGCTGAGTCACTGGGATTACAGGGAATTGCTACCATACCTTGCACAGAAAGAACATTTGACAGATATGGAAATATAGTAGTTGTGCAAATAATCAAAGATCAATGACTGATACCAACACATATTATTATCTCTTACTTCAATTCTACAAATCAAAAGATAACACTATGGATCCCTGAGGCAGAAAGAATTTGTAGAGAATGACTATAAACATTAAAGGAGGAGGGATAGGTAGGAAGAACCAAAGGTGCTAAGGATGGTGGATACAGAGAAGGGAAATAGGATGATATGAAAGGGTGAGGAGAAGGGAGACAGAGGCAAAGAATGGAGAGAAGCAGGTACTAAGTTTTTTAGGATACATTAAAAGACTATTGCAGGGCTGGGGTTGTAGCTTACTGGTAGAGCACATGCCTAGCACATGTGAGGCACTGGCTTCAATCCTCAGCACCATATAAAAATAAATGAAATAAAGTTAAAAAGACTACTGTAAGCTTTGTAATGTTTTGAACAACTAATAATAAAAAAAAGCTTTTGTAATGTTTTGAACAACTAATAATAATAATAAAAAGACTATTGTAGTTGTGCATCAAAGGATACTGTCAACAGAATGAAAAGACACCTGCCTTGTGAAATGAGAGAAAATATAAATCATATATCTGATATAAGGTATTATTATCCAGAATACATAAAGACTACAACTCAAAAGTACCATCAAAAAACAATCCAACAGAAAAACAGGCAAAAGGATTGAATAGGATTGAATAGAGACATACAAAAGGCCAATCAGAACATGAAAATATGTGTACCATTACTTTTCATTAGGAGTAAATAAATGAAAATCACAATGAGTGCTGGGGGTATAGCTCAATGATGGAGCTCTTATCTACCATTCACAGGCCCTGGGCTTAATCCTCAGCACTCCAAAAACAAAACATGCAAGGAAATACTACTTCATACTCATTAGGTATGAATTATTATAAAAATAAATCAAAAAACAGAAAACAAGTGTTGGTGAGGATATTGAGGAATTGGAACTTCTCTGCATCATTGAAAAGAATATAAAATGGTGCAGTTGCTGTGGAAAGCAGTACAGAGATTCCTCAAACAATTAAATAGTTAACTATATGGTACAGCCATTCCACTTTGGAGAATATGCCTAAAAGAATTGAAAGCAGATGTCCATCCACCCATGATCATAGCATTATCCATAACAGCCAAAAGATCAAAGAAACCCAAATGTCCATCTACAGGTATATGGGTAAACAAATGTAGTATCTACAGAAAAATGAAATATTACTCAGCCTTAAAAAGAAAATTCTGACAACATGAAAGAAACTTGCAGACATTATACTTAGTGAAATAATCACAAAAGGACAAAACTGTATGATTTCCCGTTATATGAAGTCCCTATAGTTGTGAAATTATAAATTTCAGGAAGTAGAAAGGTAATAGCCTGGGATGAACAGGGGGAATGGGTAGTTAGTATTTAATGGGGGGCAGAGTTTCAGTTTTGCAAGTATGGAGATGGATGGTTGCACATATGAATGACATTGAACTGTACATTTAACATAGTTAAAATATGAATTGAACTTAAAATATGAATTGAACTGCAATCTTAAATATATATGTATATATATATATATATATATATATATATATATATATATATATATTGTACAGAACTGAACATGCTAGAGGTATGCTAACAGAAATGGAAGAGCAGATTTTATAACAATTTTAGTAAGCCAAAAATATGTAATTTTTTTCAAAATGAATCAAACCATGTTGTATTTTAAAAATTCATCTTTGATTCTTCTTCTGTAACTGCTCCCAATAATTTGTCCTATAAAGCTAAAGTTTCATGCAAGTCATATTTCAAAGAAATTTTTAAAAGACTATTGTAGTAGTACAAGGTATGAATTGGAGAAAAGGGGACCCAAGGTATCTTGAAGGAAGAATGCATAGAGTCCTGATGAATCCAGTAGTAACCCTATGAACCCACAATGAAAGAACATAAAAACTCATGAAGGTCAGATCAGTTTTAAGAAATCATATAGAAACAGCAACCATAATCTCATCAAAAATTCACATTTCTATTTCTGGCTTAAAAGGACCACAATAAAAACAGAAAGAATATCCTGCTCTGTTCAGTAGGTGTGATATTTGGGAAACCTACTATGCTAACCTAGATGGTAAATTCACCCTAAGCACATATCTTCCAAGTACTGCAGACATAGAATTATATTAACAAATCTAATTGACCAAATACAAAATTCAACATTCTTGCAGTAGCTGGTAAGAGAAGGTGATGAATCTTAATTTTCCTCTTCTGGAAGTGCCAAGTACTAACTTTATGAAAGTGATCACCATACTTACGATGCTAGAAAAGAGGGAAAGTCATCTATCCCATTTCCTCAATTCTGCTCCGTGCCCATCAGACCCTCTAGCCACAGCTATGCCTGCTGACACAAGCAGTATTATCTTTCAAAGAGACAGAGTATATGCAAACTCCTATCTTATTTTGTGATGCAAAAATCCTCTCTATATTTGTGTAGTAACAGAAAGTGCATATACTACCCATAAAGTAAGTTCAAATGCTTACTGAGGCTTGCTTTAACTAAACAAGATCTCTCCAACCAGTCTTCCAACTCCTCCCTCCCAATTCCAGGATAATTTCCTATAGAAATTCAGTCTCCAGAAAGCTGATGCCTTGATTTGCTGTCCACACACAGTAAGCCCATTAACCAACAACGGGGGAAGGAATAGAGAATTTATGATATTGACCTAACTGGATAAACACTCATATTAATAAAGGAATTGTTACAAGAACAGACGAGGGCTTCAAAGTTTAGAAGGATGCCTACAGCAGGATATCATTTTGGTGGGAGGTGTGTATTGCTTATCTAGGGTCCTAAGAGGAAGGGAAGGAGCCGATGGAATTTGTCCCATCCCATTCTCAGGAGGCATGTTTGCAGAACAACACAGTAGAGCACAGGGCTTGTATTTGTCAAAATATAGGGAAAAACAGACAAGAATTGGAATAATGAAAGCAATCATCTCCTGCAGCTATAAAAAGAAGCTCCAGTATTTTGGAATTGTTAATGCCTTTATATTATCTGTTTTAAGTCTGCTGAGAGACTGTTTTTCCTACTGTTGTTAATAGGTCAATTTATAAATCTTAAAATACACTACCTAATACATGTGATGTTTTAATATCAGTAGTAACTCCCATAATTCCTTCATAATTTTTACTAAACATGGAGACATTTTCTGCACTGTATTCCTATGTTAGATGGCCTGGGGCTTTAAATTACGGAGTGTAAAATCCCAAGAGGTCAGATTCCTACCTCATACTGCCACTATTTAAGGTCAAATGGTAGACTGAGACAATCATTCACTTGAACTCATTCTTATTACTGTTTACATAAAAAGTGAAGGAAAAATACATACATAGAAATGATTTAGTTTGCAGCAATTATTGTTACTGTAAATTCAATAGTTGTTGCTCAAAGTAGGATAAATAGTATAATCAATCACTGAGTAAATTTGAAATCCCTTCTTCCTCTGGTAATGTACTACATTTATGAATAACAGCAACAGGCTTGAATTCCAAGACTATATGTTCCTAGAAGCACCCTTCTCCTCATTCAAATGAGTGAATACCTTTTAGTACCAAATATAAGAGCACATCTTATAGGGAACCATTGTCTGAGTTCTACTTATAAGGCCAAAGATGGATGAGCACTGTGTTCTCTGCGCATTTAACATAATGCCCTAGGCTAACTGGGATGTGGACTACAATTTTAAGGACCTAGAGACTGGACTAAAGAGCAGTTGCTCCTACAACCAACCAGTCCACAGCCAGGCACTTGAGGCCAGGTCTGATTTTATTTAGGATGGCTAGAAAGTGAGTCCTCAGTAGGAGAGTTAAAATGTTTAATTAAATCTGCAATTCTCTACGCCCATCACACCTAAGAATCATCTGGAGGTCTTTAAAAAAATGCCAATGTCCAGGGTCTCACCCCAGACCAATTAAACTAGAAATCTCTGGGTTGGGCCCCAGGTATCAGTATTTTTTAAATATTCCTCTTGTGATTTTACTGTGCAACCAGAGTTGGAAACAACTATAGTAAATGATACCCAGAAGACTTATTAAAGGGAATAGAGTATACACCTGTACCCGAATTCTTCAGAGATTGTCTGAGGAAACCAACATTTAAAGGTGCTAACTAGAGGGCATACAAAAATGCAGTGAATTTTTCCAAGGTTTTTTTTTTTTTTTTTTTTTTTTTTTTTTTTAAGCAAGCCATGTTTCCAACTAAAGACACCTGCATTTAAAAACTTAGGGGTAACTTTCCTTTGACCTCCATAAATTGGCCTACCTTTCCTTATGTATCTTTCTATAGGATTTTATAACCACCTAAACTATAAAAATAAAATGATTGATTCCCCTTCCATGCTCTTCACCTTGGCAGTTATTCTATTAACACAAAATTTGGTATTATCTCAATTTTCTTATTAGCTTTTCATGAATTAAAATCTAGGTTCTTAAATTTAAAAAAAAAATCTAAAAAGTAAATAAAAACCAAAGTAAATAGTGAGAGTTTTTTTCCCCCAGTTTCTCATACCATCCCTCATGATGAATCAGCCTGGCCCTCAGACCCAAGGCTGATTCCCTGGCTCCTGAATGAAGCCCTGGCAAAAGGGCATCCTGCCTTTGGCAGTGATGACTTTGTTACATGGACAAAGCAGCATGAGGCACTATAAAGCCTTCTAGCACTGTGGTTTCCTCTGACAAATTAACACTAACCCACTACACAATGTTCTTAGAAAGGTTCAGTGTATGAGAGATGTGTGTTGAAGCCTGATCCATTAGCTGAGGAAGTGAACAGTAATAAGAAATAACATTTAGTGGTTGAGAGCTGTGAGTCTTAAAAGGTAAGTGAGCAGATAAAGCACAGTGGGAGTGTAGTTGCAGGCAGGATGAGGGGGACATTTATTCTATACCACTATAATCAAGGCAGAGATAAATTACAAGATGGCATGTTCAGACAATAAGCATGGCCAGAAAACAATGTACAAGGGAGGCAGGGGAGCGAATAGGCTGAAGAAATAGGCGGGAAGCACATGAGAGGAATGGAGAGAACACATGATTGAGAAGTATGGAAAGCACTCAGGAAGCCATTGAAAAGATCTAGGCAGAAGTTAATGAGGTCTGAACTTAGGGAAGTAGCATTAAGAAAGGAAAGGAGCTATCAAAGACACAGAATGAAGGTGACTTGGTGATGGAGAAAATACTAATGGGAAGAGTCTAGTCTTTCTGGCTTGTGTCTGGCTAGAGGGGAGGATACATGCAACATGAATCTGGCAAGATGATCCATTTAGACTATGTTTGCTAGATAAAATATAGCATTCCCAGTTAAATTTCAGAAAAGCTATGGATACATTTTTAATCTGCAATATGTGGCACATACAGTAAAGAAGGGTCAGAGTTGAAGTGTCTTGTAGTTAATGAAGCAGCAGAGATGGGAAAAAAAACAGAACTAGCCTTGAGCTGAGAGATTGTTTTTTCACAGAAACTAGACACAGCAAAGAGTCAACAAAAAGATCTTTCTTTTGAGCACTTATGTGCTACATCTTTGCTTACTGTACCATATATATGTAAGAATTTTTTTTTTCCATTTCAATCTGATGCTGGGTAATTTACTTCATGTTGCCATAGTGAAATATTCAAGTTGGGCTTAAGAAACAGTACTGTGGAAGTCAGGAAAAAATAGAATCTTACTGACAGCATATTTATGTACCAATTTGTTTTTCAAGATATTCTGGTCCTATTTAGACCAAAAAAAATTATGATTTCCTAAAATATACTCAATTGGATTGATGTTCTTTACTATACATTTAATTCTGAAAATGTTAATGCTCATTGTTCATTCGATCTCCTCATTAAAGTAACATTTTGCTTCTTAGCAATTGTGACTTAATTATGGACTGGGGAAACGAATTTTTATAGAGGCAGGAAGAAGTTGCTAGGCTGACGAGAAAGATGGTTTTCTCACAATGTGTTCTGTTTTTCTAGAAAAATACTACCTAGTTATTGTCACTGAAATACTCCCAAGTGAAATAGACATTTTTCTTCCATTTGTTTAGGGCAATGATAAGTAGGTAGGATGATACCTTTTTTTAATCAAGTTAAAACACATAATGTAAAGGAGAATGTGAGAGTCAAACAAAGAGAAACTACTGATTGGCATCTCTAAGTCTAGCAGAAGCCACATGTGTTAAGAATGGTCCACAGAATCAAGAGCTTTCTGTAGGCTGGGTTGCTAAGGAAAGGCATACAGAATTGAGATCTTGGAGTCAGATCTCAGAACAATGGTAAGATTTAAAAATAGATCATCTAGGGTTGGGGCTGTGGCTCAGTGGTAGAGCATTCACCTAGCACGTTTGAGGCACTGGGTTCGATCCTCAGCACCACATAAATACAATAAAGGTATTGTGTGTGTCTATAACTAAAACAATATAAAAAGAGATCATCTAGAGAGCAAGAAGGACATTCCAAGAGGAAAAGCAGCTTGGGCAAATGCACAAAGTCTGGACCTTTGAAAAACCAGCCTCTACCTCAGAGCAAAGCCTGTCCAAGGAAGGGACATGGCCTTTGTCCTTGGAAAAACCCACAGAGCACTCCTAAGCACATTCACATCCTGATAAGTTGTTTATCTACAAATAACAGGAGAGATCTGCTGCCCCAGGTGTCCCTGACTCAGTCAGGCTAGGTGGGGATCCATAGCAGGCCCCTTGCAGCCACCAATCAGCAAGAGACAGGGAAATATCTGGGATGCCAGATGACCCTCCCAGTGGTTTATGGTGGTTGATAACAAGTTGGGAAACCATGTAGTTCAGCACGTACACCCCTCTTGGCTCAAACCAATCAGTTCAAATGAATCCCCCTTTTGTACTGACCAATCACCCCTACCCAACTTGTTCCCGAAGTGAATGTGCTAATCATGTTTTAGAGTTGTTATTTTATTTTCCCGCGGTGTGTGATGATTTGCTAAAAGAGACTATGATGTATGTGAAGTCCCTGCCCTCCCCCAAAAATGTATAAAACTGCTGCAAACCCTGGGCTTCGAGGCCTCTCAGCGTCATCAGTTGCTGTGTGCATGCGGAGGACGGAGCTAGCTCGCAATAAACACCTCTTTGCTGCTTGCATCGATCTTGGGTCTCTGGTGGTCTTTGGGGGTCCCGAATTCGAGCATAACACCTTACCATAGCTTAGTACATTCACATTACTAACCTTCCTGAAGCAGGGACACTGTATTGGCGAATCAGAGGGAAGTCATTTGGATAGAGTTCTGAAAAAGGGGGATCTTGAAATTCATACAGAGTTTTGGCAAAACGGAACAAGCATAAAACAGTATTTTCCTAAGACTTTTATTGCAGTGATATAGATGATGTATTTTAGGCAAGACATACAGGAGAGGTAGGGGGAATAGCTAGGTAAAGCAGCTATATGGCATAGTTATGCTAACCACAAGGGAGTCTAATGATCTCTGTGTTCTTAGAATACTTACTGTATTATCATGACTTACTAATCTTTCAAGAGTATAGGGATCCGTGAGCTATATCTATAGAGGGCCAGAGAATAAACAGTTTAGGCTTTGGAAGCTATAAAGCCATCCCTGTTCCAAGTGCTCAACCCTGTCATTGAAGCAAGAAAACAGTCATACATAAAGACATGAACAATTTGGTGTTTAGTCTTTCAATAAAATGTTATTTACTAAACAAGGCAGCAAGGGTGTATTTGAATTTATAAGCAGTAAGCCTACCTCTGCTCAAGGGTAACTCCAAGTTTATGAATTTCTTGGACAACCTGAATTGAAAGTATAATTCTGTAATTGTAGTTACCTATGTTCCTTATTACACAATTAGGCTGACTTGTACTCTATAAACAACACAGGCAAGAAAATTCTTTCTGAATTTATCATATTTGGAGTGGAATTACTGCTATTATTATAATCAATGTGTTGTCCTCTATATACTCTCATTATTTTTATAACTCATTTCATCCTGTGTTTGAATGAATGGAACAAATGATCTTTGTAGACTGTGAACCTAACAAATAGGGAAAACCTTTGTATGATAAAAATTATCCAAGTCTATCTTGAAAAGTTATGGCATTATAAAAATAAAACCACATGGAATATTGTGCTATCAGGCAAATTTCTAAAGGTATCTGTCAAATGCATGGATATTTTGGTTAAGTGTCAGTTATTCACTTTCAGCAATTCCCACCATAATGAAAACTGAAGCAGAGTATACAGAATTTTACCTGGGCCTTGATGGATATAAAGTCTTTTGAAAGAGATAATGAAGGAGGTAATGGAGGCAAGAAATAAAGCATGAAGATAGGATAGCCTAGGATTTGTTTCAGAACTAGTGAACAGCTACATTTGCCCAATGCAAAGTTTAAGGTGATAAAATAACAATGTTTCAATCACTTTCCCACTGCTTCCACTTAAAGCCCTGACCAGAACAATTTTAAAGAATGAAAAGTTTTATTTGGGGGCTCACAGTTTCAGAGGTCTCAATCTATAGACAGTTGGCTCGATTCTTCAGTGAAGATTATGGTGGAACAGAGTGGCTGAGGAAAGCAGCTCACCTGAGGATCAAGAAGCAGGGAGAGCCTAAGGTCACCTCATCAAATACATATATAAAGGCACACACCTCCCAAGACCCACCGCCAGCCACACCCTACCTGCCTGCAGTTACCACCTAGTTAATCCCTATTAGGGGATTATCATTGATTAGGTTAAGACTCTCATAACCCAATAATTTCACCTCTAATCCTTCTTGCATTGTCGCACATGTGCAATTTTGAGGGACACCAAATATCTAAATCATAACAAAATAGATTAGGAGGCTTGAAGAGTAGATGTGTAAAGGAAAAGGTATGGTGGGATGTGAAAAGGATATAACAAAGACACAAAGGAAAACTCCACTGATCCTAGGCAGTCAAGTAAAAAGTGAAAATAGTTTGGGAGTCCACGTGTTTGGATAGGATCACTCTGGGTTTAACCATAGTAGAAAAAAATCACGGCAAAAAATTACTGATCAAAGCGACCAGGGATCCTCAGCATCAGGGACACTACTGAAATTGCCAATTCAGAGTTCCAGGCTGCTTTAGATATCAAATGAAGTCTGAGGCAGGTAATGGTCTGATAATAAGAAAGGGATGATATACCACTGGTAGTCAAGGTCTTGTGGATATTCAGTAGAAGTGAGGTAGAAAGAGATCTGAGGGGGAAAAAAAAAAAACGGCTTGGATTTCAAAGACTGAGAACTTGAAGATGAATCATTTCTAAGTGATAATGACATTAAAAGTGTAGAACTGGTTATGCATAACTGAAGTGTAGTAGAGATCAAACTCCTTAAAGCTGAAGATGTTCTAAAGGCTGACTAGGTTTAATAGACTTTAAAAGACAAGTGTACTGAGTGGTTTATCAATTAGGTAAGAAAAAGTAACGTGACTTCCTAAAGAGAAAATTTCTTAGTAATTTGTACAGTGAGGGAATCTTGACTTTATTTACTTTGTTCCTATTCTAAGGATCTATCAAATATAGAATTTTAAGACACATAATTGTCGGCTATGTCTCACTTTTGCAAAAGGTAGCTCAAAACAGTCCTTTAAAATACAATCACATGTAAATTGAAGATAGTACATTCACTGTTCTTTCTTGGATTTTCTAATCTAATAAAATTGAGGAAGGGTTCATCTGTTCCTAGTGGGCTATGATCATTTAATACACACCATCACTGAACCAATCCATGTCACAGACAGGTGAGACTTATTTATTTGGTTTCGTATTTTATGATAGTGACATGTAGACAAAATTTTAGTATTATTTTGTTATATCTATAAGTAATACAGATATTTTCTTCTATAATATGCCCAGGATAACTAAAATGATTAAAGTGTGCTTCATCAAATGACAACTCATGAATTCTTTGTCATTTGATATTACCAGAAATTTAAAAAGTAACCCCTAATTTCAACTTTTACAATTACATTAATTTAATATAACTCAGCAGCATGAATTACCCCTACTGTCATCCCAAAGTAAAGTTTCCAACAGCACCCAAAGACTGAGGCTACATAATGTAACCAAGTAACCAGAATTTTAGGACTCGACGAAGCCAGAGTTCTGCTGAAGGTTTCTCAAGATTTCTCACATATAGTAACATGAACTGTGATAGACTGATAAAATTAAAGTTTTCCTGACCACTGTGATAGACTGATAAAATTAAAGTTTTCCTGACTTCAGAAGCACTTTAATGGCAGTCTCTGAAAAAAATACAAATTTTCCTTTGTTTCTCTTCTCCCATATCATAAAAGAAGCCTTCTTTTCAGAGTGTATCCTTCTTTCAGGACATCTTAGATAGCTGAAGTCAACCAAAGCCACCTATGTATTCATCTCCCAATCTCTCCTCTCAAACCACAAAAAAGAAAAGAAAAAAAAAAAATAAGCCTAGGGGCTGAGGGTGCAGCTCATAGGTAGAGGCCTTGCCCAGCATTCATGAGGCACTGGGTTTGATCATTGGCACCACATAGAATTAAATAAATAAGATAAAGGTGTTGTGTCCAACTACAACTAGAAATAAATATTAAAAAAAAAAAAAAAACAAGAAAAAGACAAAAAATAGATTGACCTAAAACTATTGGGAGAAAGTAAGAATCCTTGGGCTAGGGATGTGGCTCAAGCAGTAGTGTGCTCTCCTGGCATGCATGCGGCCCGGGTTCGATCCTCTGCATCACATACAAACAAAGATGCTGTGTCCGCCGAAAACTAAAAAATAAAAAATATTAAAATTCTCTCTCTAAAAAAAAAAAAAAGTTTTAAGAAAGTAAGAATCCATCCTTAGCCTGAAAACACTTAAATAGATCTCACTAGGTGTGGTGGCACACACTTGTAAACCCAGCAATTTGGAAGGCTGAAGCAGGAGGATCACAAGTTCAAAGCCAGCCTCAACAACTTAGTGAGGCCTTAAGAAACACAGCAAGACTCAGGCTCAAATTTTTTTAAAAAATAAATAATTAAAAAGGGGATGGGGGGGTTCTGGGGCTGTGGCTCAGCGGTAGCGCACTTGCCTGGCATGTGTGAAGCACTGGTTCGATTCTCTGCACTGCATATGAATAAATAAAATAAAGGTCTATCAACAACTAGAAAAAATAGTTTTAAAAAAACCTAATGAAAAAAAAAAAGATGGGAATGTGGCTCAGTGATTAAAGCCCCTAGATTCGATACCTGGTACCCAAATAAAAGGGGGATAAAAAGGCTAGGGGTGTTGCTCAATGATAAAGCACCCCTGGGATCAATCCCCAACATAATACAGTAAAAAAAAAAAAAATAGAAAACTTGTCTGCGTAAATCACAACATATATGACAAGAAAAGTATTTTAAAAAGACATGCTATGTTGTTATTTGGTGCTGGGGATCTAACCCAGGATCTTGTGAATGCTAGAAAAGTGTTCTACCAGTGAGCTTCAACAAGAACCCAGCTTATGCAATTTAAAGGGCTTCAAACTTCACGGCTTCTAAGAGGAAAAAAAAAATGGTTCTAAAAAAAGGAAGGGGCTGGGGATGTGGCTCAAGAGGTAGCGTGTTTGCTTGGCATGCACCGGGCACTGGGTTCAATCCTCAGCACCACATAAAATAAAGATGTTGTGCCCACTGAAAACTGAAAATAAATATTTAAAAAATTCTCTTTCTCTCTCTCTCTCCCTCTCTCTCTCTCTCTCTCTCAGAAAAAAAAAAAGGGAGACACATGGGTTGGCAATTGGCTATTAAAAATTAAAAGATGCAAAAGAGACAAATACATGGTCATGCAAGACAAGAGACCCATAAATTCATAGGACACAAATCTCTACCCAGTGATCAAAACAAAAAATTCACAAAACTATCAGGACTTACCTACAAATGACTGACTCTGTGCACTTGGAATCCTACAAAACACTGATACCACAATGATGAACAACAAGATTAATAGATTTATGTCAATTTCTGAAAAAAATAGAATACTAATAAATTCAATACATATCCACTAACACCAACTACAGACAAAATAGCCAGAGGAAGAATAAAAGTAATGCAATAAAACATTCCACATAGAATTACATACAAATATTTTATATTAAAAAAAAGTCAAATCAGAAACTCAAAGGTTAAAAAGAAAAAAGGCCAAAAGCGGGAGGAAATGAAAGATATAGTACAAATTTCTTAATTATATTTTAGAAATGAAAAATAAATTACGAAACATGGAAAAAATAATAGACCTTAGTAAAATTTAGCAGAGAGCATTGAAAAATATTGAGGGGCACACCAACAATCAAAAGAATGAAAACAAGATTAGGAAACAAATAAGTGTAACAAATAAAGTTAAGAAAATAGCCAAAGAATGAATAATATTAATTATATTGCAGTTCCTGGAGAAAGATAATCAAAATAAAAAACCACTACTTAAAATTATAATCTAAATATACTTTCCATAAATAAAAAATACTAAGTCTTTCTATACATTGAAAATGCACAATCGGGCTGGAGCTGGGGCTCAGCGGTAACGCAATTGCCTGGCATGTGTGAGGCACTGGGTTTGATTCTCAGCACCACATATCAATAAATAAAGTAAAGGTCTATCAACAGCTAAAAATATATTTAAGAAAAAAATAAAATGCACAATCAACTCCAAGATAGTTTAATTTAGCTATTACATTTCAAAGACAAAGACAAAATCTTCATGGCCTCCCGGCAAAAAGATTGAGTAATACCGAAGGACAAAACATCTAGACAGGTATACCAGACATTCAAAACCAATATATAAAGTAAGGCAAAAATGGCAGCAACATTTTAAAAACACTCAGTGGAAAAGTATGAATATGGGAACAATGTTGCCCTTCAAGTAGCAAGGCTATTGTAACTGTGTTCAATGTACAAGAGCATAGAGAATTCTGTACCCAGGAGCCCTTCTTCAATCTCCCAAAGCAAACGTTGGCACCAGCCCCTTCAATACATTTTGAAAGTATAAATGTTACAAGCATCACTTATCATGAAGCAGTTAAAAGTAGAAACGGTTAACAAAAGCAATGTATTCATTTTGTCATGCAAAGAAACATGGTATTTCCAATCCTTCCACAATACCAATACTGTATTTAGGAAAAAAAAAATTACAGGCATCTATACGATGCATCTGGTATGGAATTTCAAAAATTGCCAGATTTTTTCTTCATCCTCCAGAGGAATCAATATGGCAAAAGGAAAATAAACAAAATTAAATTTATGAGGCTTGCAACACAGGGGGTAATCCTGTGGTTTAGTTGTGCTTCTAAAACAAGGTGCTCTGGTTATAATTTGTATGAATATCTCCATTTTTTAAAAATTATACTCTCTTTTTAGGAAAAAAAAAGGGTTATGGGATGTTCAATGACTGAAGTGGCTCAGAAAAACAAGAACCAGATGAGGACGCAAATGGAGTAAAATGGAAAAAAAAAAAATGAACTGGGCATGTTAGCACAGCAGAGGCTGATGCAGGAGAACCTATCTAAAAAGAAAAAAGAAAAAAAAAGGCCAGTGGCAGAATGTCCTTAGGTTCAATCCTCAATCGGCAGCCACCCCTCTTAAAATAAATAGATAAATAAATCTGTGTAAATACTGTAGTTTTGTTTGTCCTTTTCTTATAACTTTTCATACATATGCATTTACAAAGTTTTAAATTAAAAAGACCGCTATAGAAAAAATCCATTCTTAAAATCAGTATCTTTGCTATTCAAAACCAAAAAAAAAATCTCAAGATGTTCAAGTTTTTATTTACCTCTATACTGCTAAATCTATTTGAACCTTCTCAAACTTTTATTTTTTCCTGCAATGTTGCGTACAACATTAAAATATCTGTTCTTAGACCTGTACATATTTTTGTAAATGCTACTTTATTTTCCTTTCAAATTCTCCATTTTCTATAAGATTAAACTTTTTGCTTCTTAAGGTAATATTCCACAATGCAAATCAAAAGGACAAAGGTTTTAAGAAACTCTGAACTTGGAAATTGCATAGTTCACTCTCAACATGCAAGTCCTTGAAAAGCCTAATTTGGAGAGTAGAGGAAACAGTGTAGAACATGCTTTCTCAGAAAACCAGGTGCCACATTCAAAATTTGTAGAGCTCTGGCTTTGAATGAAATATTTTCTCCCATTTCCTCTTGTCATTGACAATAGCTTGAATGTAAGCATTTAGAATTAAATTCATGCTGATGCCAAACGCTGCAGCAGTCTGGTGCAAGCAGGCTGAGGCAACAGGATGAGTTCAAAGCCAGCCTCACCAACTTAAAAGACTATAAGCAACTCAACAGGACCCTGTCTCTAAATAAAATACAAAATAGGGCTGGGAATGAGTCTCAATGGTTAAGGACCCCCCTGGGTTCAGTCCTCAGTACAGAGAAAACAAAAAACTAAAGAAGCAGGAATTTAGGCAAACAAACAAAAGGTAAACACAAAAGGAAATGCATTTGCTTTTAAAGTAGAAGGAAACAAGCTTTCCTCCACTGAACTTACCCAAGAGCAGTATCTTTCTCCACGTGGTCTGGACTGCTGGAGCTCACCAGTCAATGGCTCCCTGGGTCATGGTATCCTCAAAAAAAACAACAATTTCAGCTGAAACCTCAATGGTCTTTTCATGAAAACCAGTGGTCTTTTCAGGAAGACCAAGAAACTGAGGAGACTCAACAGTGTCCTCAGAAGAGAAAGGATAGATGACCACTCTAGCTTCTTCCTGGTTTCACAGAAAAAATTACATATCCTCACCTTCCTCTAACCCTACATAGGGTCAAGTGACTGAGTCCTGGCCAATAAAATATGGAGGAGAAACAATCATATCCGTGTGAAGTCCCTCCCTGAAATGGATATAGGCAAGCCTATTTGCTTTCAGAGTGAGGGAATATGCTATACCCATTTCCTTATTAGTGTGGCCTTAAAGGGTGGGCTGGCCTAGAAAATTCTAGACCTGCTGATTGACTTCCTTTCTTCTTGCTTGCCAATTAGAAAGATTCCAGATTCTGAGACCCACCCACCTCCCCCCACCCACCCCCAAAAGGCTGGCAGAACCACGTGGTGGGGGAAAAACACACCTTCTGGGATGCATTGAATTGCAAACTCCCCAATGAAACAACAATCCTGATTTGTGGACACCCCTCCTGTGCCATAATCTGCTACCACTTAGTTGTCTTTAAGGTTGAACTGTGCCTGGCAGATAGTGTTACAGAAATGGTTATTACTATAAGTTTTGAAGAGATTTTCTTCGCTTCACAAATGTTTAGTGGCTAAAGGATGGTTTTATTTTCCAGGCTTCTTTTCTAATCTGAAAATGGGGCTAACCCATTTAACAAATTTTGGTTGAAATTCTCATATATACCAAAGCGTCACTTAGGTTAGCATGACAAACCAGCACAGTGGCACTTTCCATTAATATCAGGGACTTGGGAGGCTAAAACAGGCTTTCAAGTTTGAGGTAAGCCTTAACAATTTAAGAAGACCTTTCTCAAAATAAAAAAGGACTCAGGAAGTAGCTCAGTGGTAAAGTGCTCCTGGATTCAATTCCTAGTATGGAAACAGCAACTAATTTAACAAGAGTCAATAAAGTCCCTGCTCATATGGTGCTGATCTTCTAATAGAGAACTTATAAATTAATACTTGTAGAAAAATAAATTATATTAAAAATGTAAACAGGGGCTGGAGTTTTGCCTCAGAGGTAACACGCTCCCCTAGCATGTATGAGGCACTGGATTTCATACTCAGCACCACATGAAAATAAAATATTGTATCCACCTATAGTTAAAAATATTTATTAAAAATGGAAACAGGATGACCATAATGAGAGACTGGGGGTTTAGACCCCCCCACCTTTTTTTGGGGGGGGTACAAGAGATTGAACTTGGGCGCTTAATCATTGAGGCACATCCTTAACCCTTTTTCACGCTTTATTTTGAGACAGGGTCTTGCTTAGTTACCAGGCTGGCTTTGGACTTTTAACCTCCTGTCTCTGCCTCCCAAGCTGCTGGGATTATATGCATGCACCCTAGCCTAGCTAGAGCTTATTTTTATCAGGTGAATTGAAAGGTTATTATTTAGCAGATGACATGTAAGCTAAGGCCTGAATAAAGGGGTCAGTAATGTGTATGAACTTTAAGGGAATGAATGTCCCAGGCCAAGGGAGCCACCAGAGCACAGGTTCTGAGGAGGAAATAAACATAAGTATGTTTTAAAATGGACCAATATAACTACAGTGGTTGGTGAATGAGGGGGAAAGTTGGAGATATGCGCAAGGGCTAGATCATGTTGTGATTATGGGTCACATCAAAGATTTTTGCTTTATCTATGAGGCAGTTTAAGATGTTAAACAGGGGGATGACATAATATGCTTAAACCTGCTCTACCACTTATCTATGTGACCCTAACTGAAAGAACTTGAGTGACTAATTCAGAGTGTCCTTTCCTGCTGCTTCTGCTGCTATTGTTGTCTATAAGGTTTAAAGATGTTTCTGGTTTCTCTGGTGGGTGTGTGTGTGTGTGTGTGTGTGTGTGTGTGTTTGTTGGAAACAGATTTCTATAACAGAGTACTGATCATTGACATCTAATGTTGATAAAATGGAGAGTCAGGGAGAATTTGATCCAAGGAGCTAAACTCAAGCAGCACCTAACACTTTCAGTAAAGAACACACCATCTTGTATTGTCTAGGGAGTTAGATGTCTGGGGAGTCCAGAGAAAATAAGGCTTCACATATCAAACTTATTTCTAACAAAGTCATATAAAAACTGTAATGTGGTCCAGGACTTAGTTTATGTAATGTTTTAATAAGAAATTACAATAATAAACATGTGGCATTTTAATATTTAAAATTTTATTACTATAATTTGTTTTTCTACATGTTTAAACTCTTAAATGAAAACTTAGTGCTTTTAAATTTTATCTGGACTTACTTAAAATTTACAGATAAGATGGAAGAAAAGTACTAACCAGATGATTTACTTCGTGTGCATAGTGTTAATATAGTTTAACATTGTAAACATTTATTTGTTGATTTTTTTAATTCTTGAACTTTCCCTCTCCCTCCCTTTGCCCCTACTTCTCACATTTCCCCCTCTCTCACTTTCTGTATAAACATTGAAGCATACAAACATTATTCCCTAAAATTTGAGAACGTTGTAGTTGACTATGGTGACACATGCCTGTAATCCTGGTGACTCAAGAGGCTGCAGCATGATGATCACAAGTTTGAGGCCAGCCTCAGTAACTTACCAAGGCCTTAAGCAATTTGGCAAGACCCTGTCTCAAAATAAAAATTTTAAAAAAGGTTTGGGAATGTGACTTAGTGGTTAAGCACCCATGGGTTCAATCTCTGCTACAAAAAAAAAAAAAAAAAGTAAGTTGCAAGAATTTTTGTCCTAATATTCCAGTGAATTTTGGCTAAAAAAAGGGATATTCATTTATATAACCACAGCAAGTTATCAATGTAAGTAAATTGAATAATATTGCAATACTTTATCTACTGTTCATATTCAAATTTTGTTAATTAATTCAATAATGTCTTTTGCTGTTGTAACTTTTTAAATATCTTTTTAATTGACAGTAATTTTACATACTTATGGTGTATAATGTGTTATTTCAAAACATGTACAGTGTGTAATGATCAGTTCAGAGTAACTGTTGTATCTGTCTTTGCAGACATGTTACTTCTTTGTATTGGGACATTAAAAATCCTCTTTTACTCATTTTGAAGTATTCAATTTATTGTAACCATAGTTATCCTAGTATGCTATAGAACATTAGAAGTAATTCCTCTGACCCAACTATACTCCTGTACCCATTAACCATTGTTTCTGCATCCCTCCCTTCCTCACACCCTTCCCAGGCTCTAGTAACCATCATTCAGTTCTCTATTTCTTTGTGATCAATTTTAGTTTCCACATTTATGTAAGAATATATATTATTTATCTTTCTATGTCTGACTTGTTTCACTTAATATAATTCCATATAGTTCCATCAGTTTTGCTACAAATGACCAAATTTTATTCTTTTTAATAGCCAAAAAGCATTCTATCCTGTATATATGCCATATTTTCTTTCTTTATTCATCCACTAATGAACACTCTGGTTGATTGTACATCTTGGGTACAGCAAAGAAATCTACAGTAAACACGTAAGTGCAGATCTCTTTTCAACTTACTGATTTTATTTCCTTTGGATATATAACCAGTGTCAAGATCATTATCATATCATGTTCTATTTCTAGATTTTGGGGGGAATTTCCATATTGTTTTCCATAATGGCTATATATTAATTTACGTCCCCACCAATCATGTATGAGAGTTACCCTTTCTCCACATCTTTGTCAGCACTTTGCCTTTAAAAAAAATAAAAGCTAATCTAATAAGTGTGAGGTGATATCTCATTGCAGCTTTGATTTTTAAAAAATACTTATTTTTTAGTTTGAATATGACAAAATACATTCCCTTGTTTTTATGTGGTGCTAAGGATCGAACCTATCGTGCTAGGCAAGCAACAGATACCACTGAGCCACAACACCAGCCCACAGTTTTGACTTGCATTTCCCTGATGATTAGTGCTACCAAGCATTTTTTTTCATACACTTGTTGACCCTTTGCATATCCTTTTTTTTTTTCAGAAATGTCAATTCAGGTCATTGACCCATTTTTTAATCAGATTTTTTGCTGTTGACTCATTTGAGCTCCTTATATCTGAAAATCAATCTATTTTTGGATAAAGAGTTTTAAAATGTTTTTACTCATTCCGTAGGTTGTCTCTTCACTCTTAATTGTTTCTGTTGTTGCACAGAAGCCTATTAATTTGATGAATCCCTTTGTGTCAATTTTTGCTTTTGTTGCATATACTTTGGGTCATATCCAATTAACCTTGCCCATATTGATCTCATGAAGCATTTTTCCTATTTTTTTTCTTTTACTACTTTTAAAGTTCTGTGTATTACATTTAAGAATTTGATACATTTTCAGTTGATTTGTTAATATGGTAAGACATCAGGCTATAGTTTCTTTCTTTTGCAGTAGGGATACCCAGTTCTCCCAGCACCATTTATCAAAGAGGCTTCCCTTTTTTTTCCAGGTTAATAAATCTTCCATTGATCATGGCTTTAGTAGTGTATTTAAAAAATCATACCAATCCCAAAGTCATCTAGATTTGATGTTATCCTCTAGGAGTTTTATAGTTTGTACTTTAAATTTACATCTATGATTCACTTTGAGTTGATCTTTGTGGAGGGTATGTGATCTGTAACTAGAGTCACTTATTTTTTGCATATGTGCGTAAGTTTACTTTGTATTACTATAACAAAATACCCAAGATAATCAACTTGAAACTGAAAGGTTTGTTTTGGCTTATAGTTTTGAAGATTTCAGTCCATGATCAATTGTCTCCATTACTTTGGGCCTGTGGAAAGACAGTTGTCATGACAGGAGCATATAGCAGAGGAAGGTGCTCACCTCATGGCATCCAGGAAGCAAATGAGAGAGAGAATAGGGGCCAGAGTCTAAACATCCCATTCAATGGCATAGTCCCATAGAACAAGAAACTTTCAAGTAGTCCCCACCTCCTAAAGTTTCTACCAACTCAGGACAATAGGCCAAGACCAAGCCTTCAGCACATGGGATCTGGGATCACTTATCTAAACCAAATCATTCTGACCCTGCTCCCCAAAAGCTTACATTCACCTCATAATGCATAATGCATTTAGTCCATCTGCAAGAGTTCCCTCACTCTTCATTGTTCCAGCATTTCTCAAAAGTCTGAGTCTAAAGTGAGAGGGAAGGCAAACTCAACTGTGAGCCCCTGTAAAAACCAGAAAGTAAATCAGATACTTTCAACATGCAATGACACAAGGTAAAACACTCCCATTCCAAAAAGGAGGAATGGGAAAAGAGCAAGGCACCTCTGAAACAAAGCAAGAGCAAAACCCAGAAGTGCAAGTATTTAATCCTAGAGCTCTATGTCTAGCTTCTGGGAAGCATAATGGCAGAATGCAAGTTCCCAAGGTCTTGGAAAACCCGGCCCTTACAACTTTGCTAGATGCAGTCCACATATATTCTCCCTTAAGCTCATTCAACTTGCAACCTTCTTTCCCTTGGCAAATGCTACATGTTCCTGGTATCTCTAAATCCTGGGATCTCCACTGCAGCTTCACTGTCTTCTTTTTGCTATGCCTGGCCCTGTTAGGGGCTGCTGAGTAGGACTCCTATCTGGTCACAAATTAGCTGTTTTCCAAATATTTCCTTTGAGAGTTTGATGGAAATTTCCATGACCCATAACTTGCGCATTGTGCAAACCTGCAAAATCAGTATTACATGGATGACACCAAGGTCTGCTATTTGTATGAGCCATATCTGATTTTAATAATGGATAAAGTATCCTCTCAGTATCTTGATGACCAAACATGGGGAATTGAATCCCAAGGAAGAAACTACCTAGATGACCCTATGTGAGCAGGGTGTCCAAGGTCTCTCTTCTCAAATGAAAGTGTTTGCAAGGAGGTTACAATTTTACAGCTTTGATCTCACAGGTCTTGCAGATTCCTGGGATGTCCGTTTCTTGTTTATTACATTTCCTAAGATTTCCAGTATGGTGTTAGAAAGACATAGTAGCAGGAGACATCCATACCTTATTACTGATTTAGGAAGAAGCTTCTAGATTTTTACTGTTAGTTATGATGTTAGCTTTATTTTTTACATAGATGTTCTTTATCAAGTTGAAGATGATCCCCTCTATTCATAGTCTACTGAGAGTTTTTATCATGGGTAGGTTTGGATTTTGTCAAATACTTTTTCTATACCCATTGATAGGATCTTGTTATTTTTTTCTTCTTTAGCATGTTAATGTGATGGATGCCATTGACTTTCTAATGTTGAACCAGCCTTGTATACCTGGATAAATCCTACTTGGTCATGGTTTGTGTCAATTTTCTAAAACTTTGTTGAGGATTTTTGAATCTATATTCATGAGAAGTATTGGTCTATGGTTTTCTTGTAATGTAGTCTAGGTTAGGTATTAAGGTGGTATTTGTTTCCTGGAATGAGTTAGAAATTATTTCCTCTATTTCTGTCCTCTTTCAGAGTTTGCAGATAAACAGTGTAAGTTGTTCTGTAAATGATTGTTAGAATTTACCAGAAAGCCCATCTGGACATGATGCTTTCTTTTTAGTGGTTATTAATTATTGACACTTTTCCCCCCTTTCTTCAGTGCTGGGACTCAAACCCAGGGCCTCACCCATGCTACGCAAGAATTCAACCACGGTGCTACATCCCCAGCCCTAGATGGTTATTAATTATTGATTCATAAATATACATAAGCCTACTCAGACTGTCTGTTTCTTCTTGTTTGAGATTTGGCAGATTGTATCTTTGAAAGTGTTGGTCTATTTTATCCTGATTGTTATATTTACAGGCATAGTTGTTTGTGTCATTCCTTTATTAACCTTTAATGTCCATGGTATTTATAATGATATCCTCTCTTCCATTTTCTGTTGATTTCCATTTCCAATTTCATTGATTTCTCATATAATTGTTATTAGTTCTTTTCTTCTATCTACACTGAATTTAATTTGCTCTTATTATAATAGCCTAAAGTGGAAGCATCAGTTATTGGTCTTAGATCCTTTTTATCTTGTAGTATTTGGATTAAATATTATAAATTTCCTTCTGAGTACTGCTATCACTATATCCCACAATTTTTTGAGTTGTGTTTTCATTTCCTTTTATCTCAAAATATTTTTAAGTTTATTTTGAGATTTCTTTTTTAACCTGTGAACTATTTTAAACGTGCTGTTTAGTTTCTGTATATTTGGGGATTTTCCAAGTATCTTTGTTATTTATTTCTAGTTTAATTTCCTTGTTGTTTGAGAGCACACCTTATATAATTTCTACTTTTAAAATTGTGTAAAGTATTATTATGTTCTAGAATGTGGTCCATGTTGGTGACTATTTAATATGAACTTGAGTGTATTCTACTATGTTTAGATGAAGTAATCTATAAACATCAATTATATCCATTTGATTGATGGTACTGTTGATTTCTACTATGTCCTTACTGATTTTCTATGTGATTCATCTGTGCATTTCTGAGAGTGAGACTTTGAAAATGTCCAAATGTAATAGCAGATTTATTTATTTCCCCTTGAACATTTTGCTTCATGTATCCTATCAAGTTTTGCCTCATGTATTTTGATGATGTGTTGTTAGGCACATGCACATTAAGGATTAATATGTCTTCCTGGAAAATTGAACCAATTATTATTATGTAATGCCCCTCTTTAATCGCTGTCAACTTTCCTTGCTTTGAATTCTGCTCTGTCTAAAATTGATATAATGATCCCTTCTTTCTTTGATTAGTACTAGCATGGTATGTTTTCCTCCATCCCTCCATTTTTAACATATAGGTGTTGTTCTATTTACAGTGGATTCCTTGTTGAAAACAAATAGTTGTTTTTTGTATTTTGATCTGCTTTGAAAATGTCTGTCTTTTAATTGGCAGATTAGACCACGGATGTTCAAAATTACTATTGATATAGTTGGATCAATGTATATCATATTTATTACTGTTTTCTATTTGTTTTCCTTGTTATTTGTTACTATTTTTGTCTTCATACTCTTTTTTCTGCCTATTGTGATTTTAACTGTTTCATGTGATTCTATTTCTTCTCCTTTCTTAGCATCTTAGTTATATTTCTTTTGTCATTGTTATTGTTGTTTTGTTTTTGCTTTTGTTTCGTACAGGGGGTTGGCCCCAGAGACATTTTTACCACTGAGCTACATTCCCAGTCTTTTTAATTTTTTTTTTATTATGAGACAGGGTCTCCCTAAGTTTCTGAGGGTCTATTTCTTTGCTTTTATTTTATTTTTTTGGTACCAGGAATACCCAGGGTGCTTACTTACTGAGCCACATGCCCAGTCCTATATATATATATATATATATATATATATATATATATATATATATATATATATATATATATATTAGAGACAGAGTTTTGCTGAGCTGCTCAGGGCCTCACTGAGTTTCTGAGGCTAGCTTTGAATTCATGATCCTTCAGCCTCAGCCTCCAAGTCACTGGCATTACAGGTGTGCACCATTGTGCCCAGATCTCAGTTATATATATTTTTGTGTGTTGATTGGCCTGCAGTATGCAACATGCATTTTCAAATACCATGACAAAAGACAGACTTGTGATGGTTCCATTTAGGATTTTTCAAATTTATGATGGTCTGAAATTAAGTATAATTATCTGAATTAAGTATAAAACATATTTCAGATTTTGACTTTTGATCTTTTCCCAGGTTAATAATATGTAATATGATACTCTCTCATGATGCTGCATAGCAGCAAAAAGACACAGCTCCCAGTCAGCTGCACAGTGTTAAGGTTGAACAATTAATAACTCTGCACTAAAGCTTTCTGTTTTACTAAGTTTGATAGATGTGTTAAATGCATATTCAATGTTGACATTTTCAACTCTGTCAGTATGTAACCCCATTATAAATCAAGGAACATCTATAATCCTAATTCCTCCCTCTTGCTCCTTGTATCAGTGCTTTCATTTATTTTACATATAGGGAAGCATGTGTATACCTAAGATATAAACATATGAAAACAAAATTGAGTTTCTTCAGTTTGTATTTCCTTTATGTAGCATTTGTGGAGGTTTCCTTTGATTTATCATCTCAGATATTCTTAACTCAGTTGAATCGAGTCTATCAAAAATCCCAGGAGAGGCATTCTCCATTTATTTTATAGTGATTTTTTTTTTATCTCTAGCATTTATTTTTTATTATTTCTTACTACTTTCCTATCTGTGCTTATATTGCCCATATACTCTTTCATACTATCTACATTATCTTTATCCATTACAGTTCTTAGGGTTTTAAATTCGCTGTTGATAATTTCAATATACCTGCTATGTCTACTTCTGTCATTTGCTGTACCTTTTTGGCCTTTTGGCATACATTATAGTTTCTTTTTTATTATTTATATTGTTGGTGCTATTATTTTATGGTTCTGAGTATTGAATCTAGGTCCTCACATGTGATACATAAGTGCTCTACCCTTGGACTGCATCCCCAGCCTTTTTTTATCATATTTTGAGACAGTTGGTCGAAATTGAAGAGGCTGGACTCCAAATTGTGATCCTCCTGTTTTCTGAATAGCTAAGATTATAGGTATATGCCACCACTACTAGCTAATGATTATTTTAATTGTGCATATTTATAGGATACTGTGTGATAAATCAGTATGTGTACAAAATGTGCAATGATCAAATCAAGGTAACTACCATTTCCATCTCTTTAGTATTACTTGGTGTTTAGAGATTTTGAGTTCCTCTCATCTAGTTATTTATAAAATATACAAAAGTTTGAACTATAGTAAACATACTGTGGTATAGAAAACTATAATCTACTGCTTTTGTCTCACTCTGTTGGGTGCTTTTTATACAACATCCCCCTATCCTCCCTGTCCCCCAGCCTTTTGATCTGAATGTGGAATAGTGATTACTAAAGGTCCCATGATTTCTTGATAGTGTGACATGATGTAATGTCAATATTCTTTAGTAATATAGTGAAATGTGGAGGGAGAATAACTATTCTACAATCCAGTGATTAGTCCTAAATCTTTTAGCAAGTTTGTGCCTCTGGACAATGAAATTAACTTTTTCTTCTCAGTGTTTTTCTCCTCTCTCGGGTGGGTTAGGATGGCTACGATGGACTGGAGTTGATTATTTTCCTTCTTCCATGTGGAATCCTAGAGTGTGTTAGAGTTGAGAATTTCACTTCTCTCAGGTCAGTTATGCTCTGATTAACTTGTTTTTCCTGAGGGAAGACTTTGTGAAGAAGAACATAGTACTCAGGGCATATTTTGAAATGGTCTGCTTTTCCCTTCCCCTGCTGGAAGCATAGGGGATGTTTCTCTGATATTTAATTTTAAAATATGGCCAAGCTCCCAGAGATCTAACTCACAAAAACTTGCCCCCACCCCCAAGACTGGGTACTCCAAAAATTTTAACTCTTGTGTACACTGAGCCTACAGATATTTGTTGATTACAATTGAAGTTTTCCTATCCTATTACTGGTATCCATCGAAGTTTCTGCTCTGTTATGTTGTGATTACTTTTCTGCTCATTTTTCCAATTTTTAAAGCAGAGGTTTGTCCTATGACTTCATTTCTAGTCTTGTATTTTTTTTTTTTTTGTGTGTGTGGGGGGGTACAAGGTACTGGGGATTGAACTTGGGGACACTCAAACACTGAGCCACATCCCCAGCACTATTTTGTATTTTATTTAGAGACAGGGTCTCACTGAGCAGCTTAGTGCCTGGCTATTGCTGAGGCTGGCTTTGAACTCGTGATACTTCTGCCTCAGCCTCCAGAGCTGCTAGAATAACAGGCGTGCGCCACTACGCCCAGCAGTTTTTTTTTTTTCCTTTTCAATTTTTTTAGTAATTTTGATGGCAACTTTCAGTCTCCTTACATGGATCTTAAAACAAAAAGTCCTCAATTAATAATATTTTAACTTTAATTTTATTGCAAATCTAAGAACCATTATTTAATATTTAGTTGCACAACACATGCACATATAAAAGAGATTAAATGACTTGCCTGAGATCACAGAAAGAATAAGTGGTAGGGAAAGGAATTCTTACCTAAGCTTGTCTGACACAAAGATGAGTGCATCTTTCCTCTACCAAGTGATCTACAGGCCTCTTTATTGTGTATCCAGCCATAATATGTCTTATATTTGATAGAGAAAGTCATTATTGACTTTTGTATAAAAATCTCTTAGGCAAGGGTGGAGATTGAGGTCAGCACCCCTTAATGGGTTGAGAGGGAGAATTACAGTTCTCAAAGTAAAATCAAGGAGTCTGAAATACTCAGAATTCTAAGACAGCACCAATGTCCCTGACCTCTGGTTTACGTACCTGAAAAATCCCCTTCTCTTGTGTATTCGCAGGATCTGAAAATAGATTGTAAAATTCCTCTTATAATTATGCTATGTCATATGGTAAAGGTAATAGGATTTTTCAGATTTAAAGTCTTCAATCAGTTGACCATGTGTTGATCAAAAGTGATACACTACAGGGTGGGTCTGACCTAATCAGGTGAGCCCATTAAAATGTGACTTAGGTCTTTCCCAAAGTGTCAAAGAAGTTGAGATGTTCTTTTGTTGGGTTTGAAGAAATAAATAACAATGTTAGGAACTACCAATAGAATGCTAGGAGCTGATTTGAACACCTCTACAATAGTCAGGAAGTAAACTATGCCAACATGTTAAATGAGCTTGGACAAAAACCCCCAAGTAACACACATGATTAAATACTCATGAAACCTTGAGTAGAGGGTCCAGTTTAGCTGTACCAGCACCTCCACCCCCTCCATGACTGACATATTAAACTGTGAAGTGATAAACGTGTTGTTTTAAGGTGCTAAGTATGTGGTAATTTCTTATGCAAAATATGAAACTAACACAGAGTCCTTAGTTTGTTTGGGGGAGGCTAAAATATCAGATACCCTTGTTTTAGTGTGTTTTGTGCCACCGTAATAAAATTCTTGAGTCTTACTAAATTATGAAGAACAGAAATTTATATTATGATGGATTTGAAAGATGGGAAATCCAATAGTAGGATGCTGGCATCTGGTGAGAGTTTTCTTACAGTTATGGTTTACATATGAGGAGTCCCCCACAAGCTCAAGCTCAGGACAATGCAAGAAAGTTTAGAGGTAAAATGATTGGATTGTGAGAGCCTTGACCTAATCAATACATTAATCTACTAATGAGATTAATTGGGTGGTAACTGTAGATACGTGTGGTGTGGCTGGAGGAGGTAGGTGGCTCATTGGCACCGTGTCTTTGCGGTTTACATTTTGTCCACGGTGGGTGGAGATCTCTCTCTGCTTCCTGATTGCTATATCCTGAGCTGCTTTCCTGCTGCACCCCCTTCTGCCATAGTGTTCTGCCTGACCTCTGGCCTAGAGCAACAGATTTGGCTATCTGTGAAATGAGACCACTGAAACTGAGAGCTCCAAATAAAATGTTCCTCCTCTCAAGTTGTTCTTATCATGTTCTTTCATTAAAGTGGAGAAACAGATGACTAAACCACATCATGTCATTGTGTGGTGGAAGGCATCACATGGTGGAAGGGCAAAGGGAATGAGCAAAACTGGGGATGAACTGACCCTTTTAGAATAGCATTGATCCCATGCATAAGCACATAATCTCATGGCTCATTACCTCCCCTCATGACATGATTACTTTTTCAAAGGCCATATCTCTTAATACTGTTACAATGGCAATTAAATTTCAACAAAAGACTTGGAGGAGACTAGCATGCTAACCATAACAACCCCTCCCAGGATTCTAACCTATTCTAGGTGTTCTGGGCAGCTGCTTACAGTAGGTGATGCTAAGCTGAGACACGAAGATGAGCAAGTTATCTAGTCAAAAAGGAATTTGGGTGTTTCACGAATAGAAACAGAGATTAGTTATTGAAAGGGCTGGAGATGAAAGGAGAGAGAAAAATTCTAATCTGAGACATTACAAAATACTTTCAGAAAAACTGAGACTTCCCATAATTGTGAGAAAGAAAAAGAAAATTCTTCTAACATCACAGCTTCTTTGGCAGAACATCTGATGAGAGAGTCTCAGAGTAAGTGTTATTGACCCCAAAAGCTTTTAGTTTTGTTTGTTTTTTTTAAAAATGGAAGTGAAATAATTTTCAACAGAAGTTTGAAAACAGTTCATTCAGTGTGGAGAGAGAAAATTTTCCATCAACTAACTTGGAGACCAAACTCAAATGATTAAATTTTTCCTTAGAATGGGACCAGCTGACAAATTAATTGAGACAAACAGAATTTCCTCCTATCCCTAGAGAAGAAAAGGATTTTGTTTTACAGTTGATATATTCCCTCTTAATAGGGAGGCATTTCATCTCCTCATGTTGTGATTTAATTTCATTTGTCTTAACACTAATTAAATAGTTCCTTCATTCTGCTTACCTACTCAGTGGGTAGCAAGAGGAGATTCCAGATTGTCCTCTGATGGCCTATGGTATGAAGGCCAGAATCCAGATAGCTTCTTTCCTTTTTATCTTTCATTAATGAAGTATAATTCACATAGCATTATATTGACCATTTTAATGGGTACAATTAAGTGCTTTTCAGTATATTCACTATGTTGTATAACCACAGCCCCTACAAAAACCTCATATATATATTAAGTCTATCCAAATTTGAATTTCCCCTTTATCCATCACATGATATATTAACTTCACATTAACACAATAAAATACCTGAGGCAACTAACTTACACAAAAATAAGGTTTGGACTGGGGATGTGGCTCAGTGGTAGAGCACTTGCCTAGAACATGTGAGGCACTGGGTTTGATCCTCAGTACCACATAAAAATAAATAAAATAAAGTTATAAAAAAGAGTTATGATTATTTAGCATAGTGTTGAAAGTTCAAAGACATGGTGGCTACAATGGCCCAATTCAGGGTGGCACATCATGGTGGAAGGCCAAGTAGGAGCAAAATGCTCACATCTTGAACCAGAGCAGAGAAAGACAGATTGGGTGGGTCCCTGCAATTGCTTCTGGGGGTCACACCTGCAATGATCTCCTATAGGGATCTCCTATAATGCCCCACATGCTAAAAGTTCTACAACTTCCTAATAGCATCACCTTGAGGACAAATACACATGGGCATTTGTAGACATACAACATCCAAACTATAGCACCTGTCAACCATTAGTCATCTTTCTGTCAAATGGAATTGCCTATTCTGGATATTTCAGATAAATGAAATCATGTAGTATCTGTTCTTCTGTGTCTGGCTTCTTTGATTTAGCATTGTTTCAACAGTCATCCATTTCCCGATATATATTAGATTACTCCTTTTTATAGCTATAATAATATACCATTATAAAACATATTGCTTTTTGTATATCCACCCATCCATCCAGCAATTGATGGACAGTTATGGTGCTTCTATTTTTTGCTACCATGAATAATGCTACTGTGAATATTTGTGAAATTGTTTTTGAGTGAAAATATATTACCAACTATTTTGAGTAAATACCTAGAAGTCGAATTGATGGGTGAGATGGGGATTCTTTGCTTAACAATTTCAGAAACAAACTCTTTTCTATAGGGGCTACAGCATTTTAAATTCCTCTAGAAGTTCAAAAGTGTTCCATTTTTAAAAATATTTATTTTTTTAGTTGTATTTGGACACAATACCTTTATTTTTATGTGGTGTTGGGGATCGAACCCAGAGTCTCATGCATGCTAGGTGAGCACTCTACCACTGAGCCAAAACTCCAGCCCCCCATTTTTTATATCCTAGCAAACACTAGTGATTTTTCATCTTTCCTATTTTATCATCACCATCTTAATGAGTATGGAGTGGTATCTCATTGTGTTTTTTATTTGTGTCTCTTTAATAAATTAATGGTGGTAGACAACAAGAGCAAATTTAAAGAGGAACAGTTTACTTGCGGTTCATGGTTTCAGAGGTCTCAGTCCATAGATGGCTGACTCCATTCTTTGGGGCTCAAGATGAGGCATAACATCATAGTGCAGGGATGTGGTAGAGGAAAGTCGCGGGGAACATGGCACCAGGAAGCAGAGAGGGCTCTTCTCAACAAGGAATAAATATATACCCCAAAGGCACACCTCCTATGACAGACCTTCAGCCACACACTACTTGGCTACAATACCTAATTAATCTTTATCAGGTGACAAATGCACTCATTAAGTCAAGGCTCTCATAACCCAATCATTTTTCCTCTCAACTTTCTTGCATTGTCTCACACATGAGCTTTTGGAGTACACCTAATCTAAACCATAACCCATATCTATTCAAGTCCTTGACCCATGTTTCAATTTGGTTGTTTATCATTTTTGTTTTTAAATAAATCATTTCATGTTCTGTATGTTAAATCCTTATGAGATACATAAAGTTTTTAGTATTTTTTCCCATTTTGTGGGTTGGTTTTTCAGTGTCTGAATAGTACCTCTAAGGAGCAAAATTTTTGTTTTAAATTTAGATCAAGACTAATGAATCAGCTGGGCGTGGTGGCACACACCTGTAATTCCAGCAGCTTGGGAGGTTGAGGCAGGAGGATCGTTAATTCAAAGCCAGCTTCGTTAACAGGGAGGTCCTAAGCAACTCAGTGAGACTCAATCTCTAAATAAAATCCAGGGATGTGGCTCAGTGGTTGAGTGCTCCTGAGTTCAATGCCCAGTACCCACCCCCTAAAAAATACAAATGAATTTATTTTAATTTTGTTGCTTGTGACTTTGGTATCATATTTATAAAATAATTGCCAAATCCAGGGTCTTACAGATTTACTCTTATGTTTATTCTAAGAATTTGTATAGTTTTAGATCTTTGATCCATTTTGAATTAATTTTTGATTATGGTGTGATGTGTGGGTATCAGTTCATTCTCTATATTGCATGTAGGTATTCAATTGTTTCAGTGCCAAGACTAATGATTTTTTTAAATTTTTTAAAAAAATTTTTCTTAGTTGTTGATAGACCTTTATTTTATTTACTTATTTTTATGTGGTGCTGAGGATCAAACCCAGTGCCTCACACATGCTAGACACACGCTCTACCACTGAACCACCACCCCAGCCCTCAATGCCATTTCTTTTTTTTTTAAAGATAGAGTGAGAGAGAGAGAGAGAGAATTTTTAATATTTATTTTTTAGTTTTCAGCGGACACAACATCTTTGTTTTTTTTTTTTTTTTTTTTTTTTTTTTTTTGTATGTGGTGCTGAGGATCGAACCCGGGCCGCACGCATGCCAGGAGAGCGCGCTACCGCTTGAGCCACATCCCCAGCCCTCAATGCCATTTCTTGAAAAAAATAATTTATGAGGTTGGGGCTGGGGCTCAGTGGTAGAGCCCTTGCCTAGCATGTGTGAGGCACTGGGTTCAATCCTCAGCACCACATATAAATAAATAAATAAAGAGGTCCATTGACAATTAAAAATTTTAAAAAATTTATTTCCCATTGAATGGTCTTGACACCTTTGTCAAATTAATTACATACAGATCTATGGATTTATTTATTTTATTTTTATTTATTGGTTTCTACGTCTGTTGTCATACAAGTACTAAATTTTCTTAATTACTATAGCTTTGTGATAAGTTTCCATCTTACACTTTGGGAAGGATGAGATTCCATTTTATTCTTCTACTTGGGCTAGTCTATATCTTCTACATTCGCATGTAAATTTTGTGATCAGCTTGACTATAGCTTCTGGAAGTGAGCTGATCTTGTAGGCAACCTCAGTTCATTATTAACAGTTCTTTCAATTTTGAAAGAAAATACTTGAAGAGGTAGAGGTGAGGGATGATATGGCAGACAATGGGGATCAGGTCCTAGATCTTCAGGATGATAGTGAGTCTTGGCTACAGGATTAGAGAGCATCACTTCTAATCTTTAATGTGTAGGTAACTCAATCAGCAATCCAGTTAAAAGCAGACTTGTATTTAGTAAGTTTAGGGCAGGGTCAGAAAGTATCTTTTTATTTATTTTCCTTCTATTCTTATATCTCTTTATCTCCCTTCCTCTCATTCTGGGGATCAAATATCAAATATAGAGCATTTTTCGTAAGTTCCTTGTTGATGCAAATGCTGCTGATCCCTGAACCACACTTTGAAAATCAAGGCACAGTGAACATTAGTGTTTATTCAGCACTCAAAAAAGAGAAGCTGAGACACTGAGCATTGCTTAGAATCAGTCATAGTACTCCTTATACTAAAATTTAAAAAGGAAAGAAATGAAGGGAAGGAAAAGCAAAGCAAGAATAGTAGAGGGATTAAGGACTTGGAAAAGTGTCGTCTATAGGACTAGGTGGAGGCAGAGATGCATCTAAGAATTCTGGTTCGGGCTGAGGATGTGGCTCAAGCGGTAGCACGCTAGCCTGGCATGCGTGCGGCCCAGGTTCGATCCTCAGCACCACATACAAACAGAGATGTTGTGTCCGCTGAAAACTAAAAAATAAATATTAAAAAAATTCTCTCTCTCTCTCAAAAAAAAAACAAAAACAATTCTGATTCAAGTCACTCAATTAAGTGTTCATTCCTCAACCTGTGGCTGCCTCCTAGGTCAATCACCGTCCCCACCACCCAGAGTACCTTTCCTCCCACTATCTCCAGCAATTCCTCCCTTCTTTGTACCTTGATTTCAGCAAATTTCTTATAAAGATGAATATTAGAACTGAAAGGGCACAGGTATGGGAGACTGACTATATTTTATAGGTAAAGTATCTAAATTCCATTTCTTCCAGATATGACACATTATATGTGTGGCAGGCAGAATTCTAACATGTTCCCTGAGATTTCATGTACCCTGGAGTGTACTTTCTGTATAATCTCAGGTATTTGTGACTATGATAGATTTCATTACCATAATTCAGTTTTGTTTAAATGGCACCATTCATTTTAAGAGAGGGAGACTATTTGTATGGTCCTGATATAACAACATGAGTCCTTTAAATCTATGGTCACAGATGAGGAAGTCAGAAATTTGAAAAACAAGATGGATTTGACCTACCAGTGCTTGACAGAAGATGGAGGGGTCATTAGTCTAGATTGGTATATAGGGAATTGTTCCAACAACCATGGTTTTCTCTTAGTAATGAGTTCCTTCACTTTTGTGTATTTTTCGTGATTATTCTAATGTTAATTATGTTCTAACATGCAATTTTATATAATCTCTTTTTAGTATCATTATAAAATCAATATGAGCTCAGTTGTAGAAAGTGTGGAAAATATAGTTCGGCATGAGAAGAAAAAAATTAAACATTACAATTCTGTCACCTCATTTGGAGAAAACAACTATTAATGTGTTGCTGTATTCTTTCCAGTCTTCCCAGTTCCCATATGTATATTTTTATATAATGAGTTCATATTGCATTAGTATGCATATTCTTTTTGTAATCTGTCTCAAAACCTTTGAGGAAAAAACAAAATAGAAATTAACATATATTCAGTAGGTATTTGTCTTTGAGCAGCTGGTTGTTTAGGCTACCAGATATCACCTTTTCATTTTTCCCTTCTGTTGTTCCCAAGCTTCTTGGTGTTCACATGTGTCAAAGGTCCCAAGTCTTCCCTAGGACATGGGTTTGTTGGGAGGATTCACAGGGCTCAGCATGGAGTCTAATATCAGTGATTTATTATAGTGAAGAGATACAAAGTAAAAACAACAATGGGAAAAATCACATGGGGGCAAAGTCTGAAGGAAATTCAAGATTTAAAGAGTGCTTTGGCATGCCAGGAACAGTGGTACACATCTGTAATCCCAGAGACTTGGGAGGCTGAGGCAGGAGGATTGCAAGCTTGAGCCAAGCTTTAGCAATTTAGCAAACCCCTAAGCAAGTTAGTGTGATCCTGTGTCAAAATAAAAAGTAAATAAATAAAAAGAACTGGGAATGTGACTCAGTGATAAAGTGCATCTCCATTTAATCCCCAGTATGTAAATAAATAGTGCTAGGGATGTCGCTCAGTGGTAAAGTATTCCTGGATTCAATCCCCAGTAACCTCCTCAAACACAAAAGAATACTATCCCAGTAGAGCCACACAGGATGCATTTAGTCCCTCCAGCATAGAATAGTGACAACATATGTGAAGTGTTATCTACTAAGGAAGCTCATAGTGACTTAGTATTCAAGGTTTCTTTTGGAGTGAGTCTTGTAGGCACCCTCTGTTTAGCATATATCAGAATTCCAGACTTTCAGAATAAAACAGATGTTTGTCATAAATCACAGTGTTTACACAAACAGTCTAGGCATAGTGAGCCACTCTGTTCAAGATCCCATATTCTAGCCAATAATGCATTCTCAGTAGGCCTTTCTATGTATAGCAGTCTTAGGCCTGTTATGTTAAATCATTCTGCACCAAAGTACCACTATCTCACAGTTCTCCTGCAGTTGTGTACAATCCCTTGCATCCTGGTTATACATTATCTCTCACACAGAATATATTAGAATGTGGGTGAGAACCAGCTCTATGAATTTTTTATGGTCCATCATTAGCAAATGTCAATTAAAGGTATTATCAATTTAGATTAGAGCTAATCATGAAAGATCAACACCATGCTACGAGCTCTTGGTGTTCGTACTTCCAGGGTGTTGCCTGTACTTCCTCAAGGTTTATTTCTTCCTTTCCCCAAGAAAACTAACACTCATAATCCAAGTCCATAATTCCATGATGTGTCATATGGTTAGGATAGAGAGTTTTCTCTTAGAGTCATACACAGAGAGGACCATGAGATCATCTCAGAGCACTTGTCCCCTCTGATCCTGGTCCATGTTGACAAGCTCTATATGGGGTGGCCAGAATAAAAGGATTAATTGTCTTTGTTTTTAGGTTTCCTGTGATTTTTTTTGGTTGCAAATGTAACTCAATTATGTTATAAAGTTGAAAAACATGTGTCTCTAAGACCACCATATTTTGGGGGGACACCCCAAAGCAATGAAATATATAGCTGTTTTTTTTTTTTCCCCCTGTGCAATAATTGCTTTTTTCCTGGCATTAAGGTATGCTTTTTAAAGAAGAGTGGAGCCACTAGTCGACAGGGTGCCTTTTATGAATCAGTAAAAAGCTACCACTTATAGGCTTATGGGCCACTAGGGGCACAGTACTTGGTGAATGCCATTGGGAAGAAGAAGCAGAGAAATGTTGCCTTTGGGAGGAAGTAACTCCACGCCACAGCATCAGGCTAGGAGAGCAGATTTATGACTGGATTTCATTCCCCATTCACTGCCTCTGCCTGGGCACCTTTTGATCTCACACAGTTGAGTAGAACTAGCTATAATAGGAAGGTTGGTGGATACAGGGCTATCTACTGGCACAAATATTGCCATGTGACATTACTTCCTTCATTCTCTTTTTTAAGACTATCATTTAGTCTCCCAGCAAAGCGAGCAGTGTTATCATCCAGGTGGGTTATATGGAATCATCCGTCACAACTAAAGTAGCAGGGAAGGGGATGCTTGATGCAGGGAAGTACCATGGGTCCTCATTAGTTGATTTCATCATGGGAAGTATTCACAATACATCAAATCATTGTACTCAAGGGTTCTTGTAGCTACTTTTGAAATATGAGAATAAGGGACTGGGGCTGTGGCTCAGTGGTGGAGCGCTCACCTAGCACGTGCAAGGCCCTGAGTTCTATCCTCGGCACCACATAAAAATAAAGAAAATAAAGTACTGTGTACAACTAAAAAGATAAATATTTTTTAAAAAGAAATATGAGAATAAATTAATTTGTGGAGACAGAAAATAAAGTTTTAGTTTAGAAAAGTTGCTTTACATTTTAATGTTAATATAATTTAAGAACCTTCATGAGCCAGTATTTCCTCATCTATTCAAATGAGGGATAAAATAATCCTACTAAGCTGTGGGATTGTTCCACAGGATAAGTGAGATGAGAAACAACTGACAAGTATCAATTCTTTCCTTTTTTTCCCCCTCATTCCTCACATTTACAAAGTGTTGTGAATACAAGTCACTTTCGTTTTTAAGGTCATGTGATCCTTAAAATTGTCCTACAAGGTAGGTAGAATAAAGATGAATAAAGTACCTCAGCATCTAGTAGGCCTGAATATACTTTCACATGCTTAAAAGTGACTTTCAGATCCAATATCAAAACACTTTTCAGTCTCTATTGCCCATATTATGACTAGGACATGATGAGAGACTTCTACAGAAAGCAAGCACATATGAAAATCCCTCTAGTATTTTGGGAAGCTTTCACCAATTGTCAGCTGGGTCCTGATTTTTATGAGCAAACAGCATGGGGAAAAGGATCCTTTTCTTAGTCCAATCTGTCCTTTTTAGTTCAGTTTTACACAGAAAGGAGTCTTTAATATATGACTGCATATTACTTGCCTCAATCTCTGTTAATTATTAAAGTCCTAAACATTAAATCTAGCAGACATATAATAGAGTATCTAAACATGGGGAATGTAGAACAGATAGAGAAATGTTAAATTGATACCTAAAGCACCTAAATTTTTATTCTGTAATTTGCTAATATTCTGCGAAAAAAATTTATTTCCTACTCAATTTTGGAAAGTCAGAATGTACTACAATGAATGAAACAAGATTCACCTGGAGACATACTGATATACTAAAAAGTCACCCTTCCCAAAAATATCATGGCCAAGATTCTTCTTTTGGCCTTAAGAAAGCTAGTTTTGGTTGCAAATAACTGAAACTTCCACATATGCCACAAGCTAAAACCCAGGGATTTTATTGGTAATATACTGAGATATCTTGTGGAGTCCAAGGAGAGGAGACCAAAAGCAGGGTCTGGAAAGCCCTGGCTTTTGGTCTCCTCCCCTTGGCTTCAGTTAAGTACTTTTACTTCAGTTCTTTCTAGGAATCTACTTCATTTTGTGCTCACTTTTCAAACTACCTTTCCCTGCCTTACAATCTCTGAAGTTGGAGTTTGCTTGTCTATGGTGGGTTAAGTGGAGTCACAGGACCAATCCTGGTCCAATGATTTATGTCTATGAGGGCTGTGGTTGGAAATAGACCTAACCTAAGTCAGGAAGATTCTCTTTGAGACCAACTATGAGTTGTACCTATGGGATGCTTGGACCAAGACCATGCACACTTGGGAGAAAAACCCATTTAAACAGGCAGTCTCTTTTTCTCTTACTTGTTCATTCTCTCTTTGTTTTTGCTTCGTTTAGCACACCACTTAATTCTCATTCTCCATTTTCCTCTGCCATTCTCTTCAGGCTAGTTTTGAGGGCTCAGTGTGCATATATTGATATGGCCAATTCATACTTCTTGAACTTATTTATGCATTTTCAGTCTAGGCCACCGGTAGAAGCTGACTACTTTCTCATAATCCCAGGGAAAGTTGAAAATGGATTTTTGTAAGGATTAAATGGATTAATATAGACTGATTCCAGCACATAATAAGTAATATATGTGCACATATATATATATGTATATATGTATATATCAGTTATTATTAGTAACAATTGTATTCAAAACCCTACTTGGGCATTCTTTGTGTAGGTGGCATGCCATCATCCCTGCTCTCTGTTCCCATCTAGAATTCATCACTTCTTTCCCACCCTTGCTTGATCATGTTCCCTGCTAAATTACAGCTATTTATTGACAGGCTTGTCTTCCAGTCTAGAATGTAAGCTCCTATATGGTCCTTGTCCTTCTCTTTTTGAACTCAGTTGTAGGGATGGTGTCTTGTTCAGTGCTTGATATATGATAAATGATCCACAAATGCTTGCTCAATTAAATAGAAAGCATGTGACGAGAATGGCTACTCAACATTGGAATAAAATTTTTCATTGTACCTGTTGTAGAAACTTGGGGAGAAGATGTTTTGCTTTGATCCTGCTGCAGTGTCTTGTTTACTTTCAACTAGCAAAGTTCAAGGTAGATTTCTGAATAAGAGGTTAACTTTTGAGCACTTAATAAATGTGGGTCAAATGTCTTTCAGGTCATTTTAGTGGTTCACCAGTGAAGGAGGATTTTAATGTAGATTAACTTCATACGAAGCAAGTGTTATTTCAAGTTAAGCCCCTTTTGGCTTCAAAAGATGACTTTGGGATAGGGGTATTGGATTCAAGTATCTATGTTTTATACATAATGATATACAAAGAATCATCTCCACAATTATGTGAGTACAAGTGTTGATGGAAAAATGGATTAAATCTTCAGCCTCAGTCCTGTTTCTGGCTTCTTTTCCTTAAATTCTTTATTTCCTTCGTATACTCTGCCTCTTAGCCCTCATAACCACCATTCCCTGAACCACCTCAATGCCTATTTGGCACTGGGGTGTTTTAGTAGCACGTGTGTGTTTCTCCCAGGGTTTTTAGTTTTGTGATAGAGAGGTCTTCATAGCTCACACCATTTTCTAAAATTGATGTTAACACACATCTACTTAATAGTCTCATCTCAACTAGTTTGCCTGGAGGGGATAAACTAATATGCCAAAGAAACAAGGGAACAGGAGGAACAGGAATAAAGGAGAACTAAGGAATATCATAATTTAACCTGGAAACAACCCAGGAAGGTAAGGAGGAAAGTTTTCATGATCAACTCCAGTGAAAAAAATTCAAAAAGGAGGCATTTCAGTGAAGTCATTTGCCAATAAGGAGCAAGGGTAGGACTTGACGCCTAGATCTTCGAATTCTTAGTCAGTGCTTTCTCTGTTTTACCTGATTGTTTCTCAATATACTGCTTTTCAAAAGAACATCATCTCTTGCAAATAATACAACAAATAGCCAGGTCTTAACTGAAACTAGGGAGGTGAGCATACATTGACACTTAGGCCAATTCCGGCCTGACACCTTATTATGGGTTTTTATATTTTTTGAGTTTAAAAAGAATAATAATATTTCTGGGCACACAAGAATGATACAAAATTCAATGCCTAGGGGCTGGGGATGTGGCTCAAGTTGTAGTGCCCTCGCCTAGCACGCGTGAGGCACTGAGTTCAATTCTCAGCACCACATAAAAATAAAATAAAGATGTTGTGTCCACCTTAAAAAAATTCAATGTCTATAAAATTTTATTAAAACTCAGTTGTTCCTACTTTTATATTGTCTATGGTGACTTTCATGCTATAATGACATACATACAGAGACCGGCTCACCTGCAAAGATGAGACTACTTAATAGTAGCCCTTTGCAGAGACACTTTATTGACCATTGCTTTCGATCCTTCCTATCTAAAGTGCAGTCCATGTACCAGCAGCCTCAACTCACCTAGGAACATGTCAGAATTGCAGAATCTCAGCTGCCTTCCAGACCCAGGACTAGGTGGCTGCATTTTAATAAGAACCCCTGGTGATTCATATGTATATTAAAGCTTATAAAGCTCAAGCAAAGAAGACAATTGATGAGGGTTTTCTTTGATTAGACAAGCAGCAGGATTATTGGAAAGGGAGTAAGCCTTGGCATCATATACATATGAATTTAAAATTCTGTTCCCACTCCTGAGTGGCTTAGGTTTCCTCACCTATAAAGTGAGGATAAGTATGCTTTCCTCATACATTTGTTTTGGATTGGATGTGATAGTACTTCCTAGTGCTGCCTAACAAATTGCCACATAGCCAATAGATTAAAACAACAGAAATAGATCCTGTCACATATCTGGGGGTTAGAAGTCTGACATCAATTGCTACAAGACCATGCCCCTTCTGTAGGCTCAAGGGGAGAAACATCCCTTGACTCTTCAGGTACTGATGGCCTCAAACGTTCCTTGGCAATGGCCATATTACTTCAATTTCTACCTCCATCTTCAAATGGCCATTCTCTCTTCATGACTCTGTGTCCACCCCTCTTCTTTTAAGGACACTAGTCATTGCTGATCACCCTAAATCCAGTAATATATGGTCTTGAGATCTTTAACTAATCACACCTGCAAAGACCTATTTTCACATAAGGTTATGTTCTGAGGTTCTGGGTATACATAACTTTGGCACACCATTCAACCCATTACAGACTATGTGAATATAGATAACAGACTATGTGAACATAGGCATATTGTAGGTCCTTAAAACATGACTCCTCTACCGTATTTTCTCCTTTCATTCAAATGACTCAAGAATAGTGTGGGGAATTGTTGCAGCAGTCATTTTCCCATTTTGACAGAAGAGCATCTATTTTGCTAGAACACAGAGGAAGATTTTATGACATGTATCCTGGTGCTAAACCAGTTATTTTTTTCCTCTCTACATTTTACAGCAAAAATTCCTTTCGAGTAAAGGAACAGATGAATGAAAAGAAATAAGCCATAGGCAAGAAAAGCCTCACAGTGCAGTGGTTGTACATGAAGTTTGCATTCTTTCTTCTGCTGCTATTGTGCCTGCCTGTGGAGGGGATTAATATTCTCAGTAAAATTCCTGTAGGTCATGACTTTCTCTTGTACCTCTAAAGGTTAGGCTTTCTTTTACTATGGAATACATGTATATCTCAAGAGAAAGTGAGACAGGTACCAAATTTCAGCTTTCTCATGAACAAATCTTGACAGGTGTTAGCTTTGTGGTGAATCACATTTGGGGTCTCCTATCACACACTATTGTTGGCAGTTTTCAGGTTGACCAGGTGGTGTTACAAGTTCATTTCCCATTGTTTTTCTATCTATGATAGCAAAATCTCCTTTCTAAAGAAGTTCTGGGCTGCACTGTCCACTTGTATTGCACTTCTATTATACAGATCTGGCCTAATCTGTATTAATTACCCAATTAGCCATGAGTGGTGCACAGTACAATTTTGAATTTCCTGTAAACAGCCTCCCTGATAGGAGAGATGTGGAAATCACCTCAGTACCCAGCAACCAAGTGCTGTAATTTTCAGCACACCTGTCTTGGAGCTGAAACAAATCAATAGCTAAATGTGACTGCAGCTAGATTACTAACTCAATCTTCTATTCTCCAAGGGGGAAAGAGGTGTAACCTTTAATACTGAGGAGTCTGCTGAACAAATATGTGAGCTTTGTTATTGGTAAAAAGAAGTCTACCAGGAAGGGGGAATCTTGGTTTTGGAAAGAGTTTTTATTTTTACATTATTCAAATCTATTTTCAATTAGAGTTGTCTATTTATTTCCTATCCTGTTTTAGAAATTAATAAGAGATATTGAATCATACCCATTAAAACTCTTTTTGTCTGTATGTAGCACTTTAAAGAGAATACACTTGATTTTCATACAAAAGAATTTGAAGGACCAAGATATTCTGCCCTCAAAATAAAAAATAAGGTTGCCTTTGCAGAATTAAACTTTAAGCTCAACAGATATTAAATTAAAACAAAGTCACCTTAAAATGATGAGGTGATTCTCAGTCCTTATTGCACATTTGAATCGTCTGGAGAGATTTTAAAAACCTGAAGCCCCAGGCCCTCTACCAGAGATTCTTATTTAATTGGGCCAAAGGGAGCCAGGTGTTTTATTAGAAGTCTCCCCCCCCCACACACACACACACACCATGAGTGATTCTCCCTCTCTGTGTCAGGGTTGAGGATCGTTGTCTCACCTTGACAAAGGCTTCAGGATTTGTCTCACATTACAGAATGCTTCTAAAGAATGCATCTTTCAAAAGGAGGGGAAAGGGTATGGTTAGCTAAAGAAGATTTGGCGGAAAACATGCCTCTGTAGTTATACATGGCAATAGAATGCATTTTGACATATCATACACACATGGATTCCTGTCATGTATAACTAAAAAGAACAAATAAAAATTAGGGAAAAAAATGCCTTTGAGTCCTTCTCTGCTCATCCTTTAAAATTTCACTCCCCACCCTCCAATCTCTGTCTTTTCCCTGCCCACATTGTTCCCTTTGTTATTTTATATTTAGAAGGTAAGCACCAGGAGAACAGGTGGAGTATTTTTTGCATATTTTGTTCATTGCTGTGTCTAATGCCTATTAGATTATTAGAAAGAGTCCAGAACCTGGTAGGCATACTATAGACACACATATAATGAATAATTGAGAAAATAAATGAATAAACAAGAGAAGCAAGTACTCCTATTTCTCGGGCAATTAATCCTTAATGCAAAAATAATACAAAAGATTATCTTAATCTAAGTCCATAAAATATCACTAAGTGATCATATGGCTATGGTTTGGATCAAAATGCATGTTTACCTTAAAAGAGAAAGAATAGGGGCTGGGGTTGTGGCTTAAGAGGTACAGCACTCACCTAGCATGCATGAGGCACTGGGTTCTATCCTCAGCACTACATAAATGTAAAATAGAGATATTGTGTCCACCTAAAACTAAAAAATAAGTATTTAAAAAAAGAGAAAGAATATGCTATCCTTATAATGATATGGGTCCAGAGGTAGTTCTAAGTCTACATGTGCACTAATAAATTGGCCTTTGGATTTCACTGTGAATTGCTATATAGAAATACCTATAGGGAGAAAATGAACTAGTTGTGCCAACTATTTGACTTCTGTGATATATTTTCCTTTTGCATTTATAAATTAGCATTTGGGCTTCATACATTATTCTTGTGAGGTTGATTTAACATTAGTACACTTTTCATCTGTGTTTCACATGTGACTCATTCTGATATTTTAATACCAGATGTTATACCAGAGCAAATTCACCAAGGTCATGAGGACAACCATATAAAGCCATGTACAGTCTACCTTAAACGAATTTGAATTCATACTGTTTAATTTAAAAAAAATGTACTGTCCTTGGTTTTGATTTTATTTTAAATACCTAGATGAAGATCACTTTATAATTTCTTCTTGGATTACACAAACTGCCCTTTTGTCTATCTTCTTTCCCATCCCAAATGATGCTGGCTAGTCTACTTGGTTGAAAAATCTCTGCTCCAAAGGAGCCCTCCATTAGTATGCTTGCAGTGTTGGCAGTTCCTCTGGCCTTGGGCTATGATAGGCAGGCCCTCTTTATATTGACTAACAACTGCTTCCTCTTACACTTACACTTACACTTACACAGTAGTCTTAGATTCTGGAAGAAGGTAGTATGGACAAGCTCCCTTTTTAGAATGGAGTCATATGAAGACTTTTCTCATTGCCTTCTTAGTCTTCCAGTGTTTAAAATCCAAAGTAAAACAAACAAGCAAACTAAAAACCAAACAAGTGGAAGTAAACCCACAAACCAGGAGGCATTTCCATTACCTGTCCACAGATTTGTCTCCATGTGGTTGGAGGACCAGAAGGGAATTCAACCTGAGTTTGAAGTCACTCCGCCAACAAGAAATAGCATACCAGTCAGCCTTCCACCCACATATACACAGACAGTTCATCAGCACAGTGAAGCCTAGAGTGCCTCTGCTTCCTGAGGCTCAAGGCTTCCAGGCTCTCTCTTTGCATAGCTTTATTTAAGTCATGATGTCAGCAGGAATCTTAATAGTGATAATAATAAGAATAAAAAAAAACAATACAAAATTTAAAGTAATTTTCCAGGAGATGCTTAAGGAAGAATATTTTGTCATCTAATGGAGTCTCAGTTCTGGAGAACTTTTCTGGTTTTTATTCCCCCTAAGTGATGACACTTTTCCCTCATTACAAAATCATTCATTCCACATCTATTTACTCTCTTTCTCATACATCTAGAGCAGGCTTTTCTAACATTAATATGCATAGGAATTATCTCAGTATCTTTTTTTAATATTTATTTTTTAGTTTTTGATGGATACGATACTTTATTTATTTATTTTTATGTGGTGCTGAGGATCAAACCCAGGGCCTCACACATGCTAGGGGAGCACTCTACTGCTGAGCCACAACCCCAGTGCCTTATCTCAGTATCTTAATCTATAGATTCTGGTTTGATAGGAGGCCCACATTCTACATTACTAACAAGCCCCCCAGTAATGACAGTGCTGTTTCTGGCACATAGGTCACACTTTGACTAAGAACCAGTTGAAATGCTGTTCAATTGAACTTTCTTTTTTTTAAAAGAGAGAGAGGGAGAGAGAGAAAATTTTTAAAATTTATTTTTCAGTTTTTGGTGGACACAACATCTTTATTTTATTTTTATGTGGTGCTGAGGATCGAACCCAGTGCCCCGCACATGCCAGGTGAGCGCGTTACCACTTGAGCCACATCCCCAGTCCTCAATTGAACTTTCTGAAATGAAGGAAATGTCCTATAATCTGCACTGATGAATACAACAGCTACTAGTCAAAAGTAGCTATTGAGCACTTGAAATATGGCTGATTTTAATAAAGAAATGAGTTTTACTTGTAGTTAACTTTAAATTTAAATAGCCACCATGGCCAATGGCAACTGTATAGAAAAAATAAGCTCTAGAGGATGACCAATTGAGATTTTATATATATATAATCAATTTGGTACCAGGGATTGAACTCGGAGACACTTAACCACTGAGCCACATCCTTAGCCCTTTTTATTTTTCATTTGAGAGAGTGTCTCACTCAGTTGCTTAGGCTACCTTTGAACTTGTGATCCTCCTGCTTCAACCTCCTGAGTTGCTGGGATTATAGGTGTGCACCAGAATACCCAGTCCAACTGGTAAATATTTTATGCAAAGGGTAAATAGGATATATTTCAGGTATTATTGACCACACAGACTCTGTCACAATCACTCAACTTTGTCATAGCAACGTGAAAGGAGAAAAAAAAAATCTGTAGATAATACATAAATGAATGGGCCTGGCTGTATTCCACTAAAACTTTATTGTCAAAAGCCAGTAGTTGGCTAGATTTGGCCAATGGGCTCTGGTTTGCAGACCTTTCCTTTAGAGTACAATTTGGAAATGAAAAGAAAAAAAAATTTAAAGTATCCTAAAGCATATTCTTCAGACTAAAATAACGTCCTTTTAAAAATTTAAATCTAAAGTGCATAAAACATTAATTTTGCTTTTAATCCATAAAATTTCCATAAGCTAATTGTCTTTTAGAAATTGAAACTCAATATTCTGTTATTATATTGAATTATATCCCAAGAACATTTATTACTCTAAGTCTATTGTATAACTGTCACACACACAAACTCACACATACACACAATTTTATGTAAACTTTTTAGTCTTGAAACTTTACTGCACTACCATTTGTACAATGTAAGCAGACTCTGTGTACTGTTATGCAGTAACTGTTTTTGAAATACTAGCTTCTCAAGCTCTATGGTTATAGTAGTAGGGCTATTTTTTCTTATTTTGTGTACTCCATCAACACAACAAAAGTTGTATAATCAGTTCCTATTACTCTAACTGCATTTCTTTTCTTTTTTTAATTTTCACAAAAGATGTCTGGACTAATTTTTATATATGTTTTATTAAATTGGCAACATTTTTCCAGTTATGCTATCTATCTTGATATGATGAACGGCATGCTGAGACATTGTTAGTTTGCATCATTAACCATTAGAAATAGTAAGGAGTTAGAGAGTAATCCCTCATTGTGCTAAGCACACAATGTTTTTCTCCAAAATGAGCAATCTAAAGATAATCAAATTTTATAGATGCAAATGATTCGCATTTCTTATGAACACGATCTGTGGTCAAAAACCATTATTGTGCCAGTTTGATAAGTCATTACATTGAAACGTCTATAAATATTCTTGGCAAACATGAGGAACATTAATGGAATTCTGGTCAAAAGTCACACTTACCTTTGGCTTACTATAGTTCAGAACAGTGGCATTACCAAAATGGCTTTGGCTAGGTATTTACTGAAACTTTACACTGTGGGTTCTTCCAAATGAATTGACATTATCTACCTGCTCCCAAAGGCAGCCAGTGGTCCAACTCATTTTTTCAAAAGAGGACACAGTGAATCTGTGTGAATACAGTTGAATCTAATATTGATATCTGAGACATGTATGTTCTGGAGGAAGTAAGAAGAGAGCAGCTACCTTGGCAAAGGAGTTACTTGTAGTCAAGTGTGTTACATTGTCACACTTAATTTGATGGGTGACAGGTGGGACATTGTGGAGCATCAACCAATTAAGTGCTTTGTTGCATAGGGACCAAGGAAAGGGGATTAGGACTATTTAAGAGCCCAGGCCTTATATTGCTATGCTTAAAACTTAAAGAACATTTACCACTAGAGATTAGGCATATAATGTGGGATTTGTGGTAAGACCACATAATGTTAAGAACATTTTTACTTGTGACTCTAACCTAGGCATCTTGGGTCCAATATTTATGACAAAGAACTACTCTAGTCTCCAGTTCCTTGTGAGGTGGGTCTTCTAATACCTTACTAGACTGGAGGTAGGGACAATAAGGGAGAGGAGTGTAGGGTTTCAAAACCAAGGCCAAGACTTTTAAAAAAAATATTTATCTTTTTAGTTATAGTTGGACACAATACCTTTATTTTGTTTATTTATTTTTATGTGGTGCTGAGGATCGAACCCAGGGCCCTGTACATGCTAGGCAAGCACTCTACCGCCAAGCCACAATCCCAGCCCCCACAAGGCCAGGACTTCTTGGGACCCTTTTATGATGCAAGTTCTTGAACCTCCTTTAAAGTTAAGAACAAATCTCTCTTCAATGTTAGTACGCTTACCCCACTTTTTCTTTGTCTTCTTTCCTCTGTTCTCCCATAGCACTCCATCAACATGCCCTCCACATCATGCATCCCTACATCACAGTGCCCATGTAGCCTTGCAACTTAGTTTATCTGTTTTTCTCTCATTATTGTCTATGAAGTTCTTGAGGTTAGGACTGTTTTGTCTAATTCTGTGTCCTCAGTGCCTAGCATGGAGTCTGGCATAAGGTGGGCACAAATAAAGTTTGAAGTGAATAACCAAAGTCAAATTATAATTATTTGTAAATAGTTTGAATAAAATTTAACTATCCAATTGAAGAATATTTTCAAAATTCATTGTGTAAAAAAAGGAATATTTTTTATAAATCTGAAATTATACTCCATATAGCACTTCAGTTTGCTTTTCCACTTATATATCCAGACTTTCATTATGTTATAACTCCACAAAATATATATTTTTAAACTGTGATGATAGAGACCTCAGGCTTTTTAAGCATTCCAAGCATTTGTCTCCCTGCTTTTCCTACTGCCTTTACAGTTGGCAAGAGCTTCTAGTGTAATTATTGCCTATGCACATAGGCATAAAGAACAAAAGTCATTTCTTAGCCAATATATGGAAGAGCTCTCATGTTCCTCATCAATTTAAATTTTATTCCATTTCTAATGCATGAATGTGGAGATTCTACAGTGGATTTCCATGTACCTTTGGGTCTGAATGGCCATATATATCTGGGACTCTTGTCATTCCCTGTTGGACAGGGAGCTCAAGTGAGAAACAAATGTTTGTTTTAGTAAGCCCCTGGGATTCTGGGTTAATTTATTGCAACATGCTCTGCCCTATACTCAGATATATATATATATATACCATTAAATAGATGGACCATATATTAATCATTTACTATTACATGGTATTTCACTTCTTTGTTATTTTGCTAAAATAAACAGTGTTGTGATTACTATCATCATGCATACATATTTTTAGAAATTTATGATTGTTTCCTTAAGATAAATTCCTAGAAGTGAAATTACTAGGAAAATAATTTGGAAAGTTTTAAGGCTTTAATATATCTTACAAAGCTTCCCTCAAGACAGATAATGCCAATTTATAGTCTCATTAGCAGCATGCATGACTGCTAGTTTTGCCATGCCTCACCAAATTAGGTATTATTGTTCTTAGAATACTTGCAAATATGATAGGTTAAAAAGTATACTGAATTCAAATATGTGTTTTAGTAACAAGATGATTTAATATTAAAATACCATCTGTGGGAGGCCATCCTCACATGTGATTTGAGTTACCTCCCTGGCTGGGTGGAGACACTTAGGCACAGCTGTGTCACAGCTTTCCCCACCCTTCTCCAGGTCCAAGGGCTTGTCCATGCAGAGGCATGTCTGGTCACTGCCCTGAAGACCCAATTGTCACCCCTGACCTTGAGATGCTGCCCCTCTTAATCTTCATTGGATGGGATTTTCCCCAGAATTTTTTGTTCCCCAATAAAAGTCCAATCCCTGGCATGTTCGCTCTCTCTCGATAGCCTCTTCAGTAAATCTCGCTACCGCATTAGGTGGCTAGAGGCTGGAGCTAGAAGGAGCAGTCCTGGAGCTGGTTTTAAAGATAATTAGAGTCTTGTCTCTTTAATTCAAACTCCCTAGCGATTTCTCACGATTCAAACCTTCTTTCATGAAGCCAGCACGGGTCACGGGCTAAAACCATCATTAGTGCTTTTTCTTAATGGTTCTTGGTATTATGATCCTAAGTAACTTGAAAATAGAGGTAGAACATATCCAGTATAATAACTTTTGAAAGTACAAAAATTAGAGGTGAGTCTGTCAATATAAGTGATGCCTAAAGAATTATGTCCAAGCCACAATAAGAAAACATGATCAATATTTTTCTGTATTTTTTCTTTTGTTCAATCCTGCACTGTGAGGAAACAGTAATATGAAATGGATGATGTCTTGAAACACTTTACAGATTCTAGAAGAGCTCACTGATGCTACCTGTGCTTGAGAAAAGTAGATTCCTGACTCCCCACTATGGCCTACCTTAATTATTCAAGGAAAAATATACCTTGAGAGAGTGGGGTCATAAAATGGACATATTCCTTTAAAAAAATGAGGTCTCAATGGAACTGTGTCTTGACTGCTTAGTGCATGTTGAATTTTCAATAAATTCTAGAAAAAGAAAGGAAGGACAGAAGAAAGACAAAAGGGAAAAGTAGTATATCATATATATAGAATAAAAGGACATCATCCTACATAATCCCTTTATTTTAAAGCAAACCCAAAGTAATAAAATGGATTCTACAAGGTTCCAAGCCATGTTTGAGTGAAACACAGCCCAGATCTTTTAGTTTTCATCCAGTGCTTCTAGAGTGTTAAACAGCTGGTTGTTTTTTTTTTTTTTTTCTGCCACCTAAATACATTTGGATATGAAGAATTCACTCAGTAGTTACTGAGTACCAAATATAGGAAAGACACTTTGCAGATGCTATGAACTGACAGGCGTGGTAAATTTCAGCAGGAGAGACAGATGTGAAATTTAATAAGAGCTTTGATAGATGCCCATGAAATATGGTGTCAAGAAAAAGCCAAGGGAGTAGAGAAGCACTCCTACTGAGGTGTTAAGGGAGGTTTCTTTGAGGAGCTGGCTTTTGTGTTGTATTTCCAAAGATGAGTAAGATTTCAATAGCAAGAGGAGGAGAGAAGAGATATATTTAAACTAAGAAAATGCTAAAGATAAACATTTAATGTAATGCACTTGAGAAACTAAACATTATGTTTGAGGGAGATGGCAGTGCTGTGTGTCAGTAAGCTATGTTGTTTACTAGTTTTGTGACCTTAAACTTTTGCTGAATGAATCAGTTCAGTACAAAGGAATAATCTGATTTTTTCACCAATATATACTTGGTTGTATATTAAATATTTTTAAAATCTCTTACAAATATGAATATATTAAAATAATAATTTCAGGACGAAATTTTGTCTCTACTTCTTGAAGAAACTGATATTATCAAAATCTATTACTGTTTTAGTCAATTTTTTCAACTTCTGTGACCCAAAGAATTGACAAGAACTTTTAGACAAGGAAAAATGTATTTGTGGTTTATAGTTTTAGAGGTCCCAAGCCATAGATGATGAACCCCATTGTTCTGCACCAAAGGTGTGGCAGAACATCATGGCAGAATAGTGTGGCAGAGAAAAGCAGCTGGGAACATGACTCTAGGAAGCAGAGAGATCTCCGCTCAACAGGACAAAATATAAACCCCAAAGGCAAGCCCCTATGACCTACCTCCTCCTGCCACACCTTTCCTGCCTACATTATGCACCCAGTTGATCCGTTCAAAGTGAATTAATGCATTAATTAGGTCAAAAGTCTTGTAATCCAATTATCTCATCTCTCAACTTTCTTGTGCTGATATACATGTGAGGTTTTGGAGGACACCTTACATTTATTTAAAAGACTACTTCGTAAACGTGACTATGCATTTAAAAATCTGAATAGAAAAGATCCAACATGGCGGCCGGCAAGGAAGCAGCACTTTCAGTATCTCCACATTAACCGGATCAGAAACACCCATTAAAACAGCTACATTCTACCTACTGAGGAACTTCTAGCAAAATTCCGCTGAAAGGAGACCTGCCAGGAAGTAGTAAGTTATATTAGAGGTGACAGTTGGCCCCAGACAAGTGAATCGTGGCCGGCCGCGGGTGCAGAGGTCCAATCCTGCAGCCACCGCCCAACCGGCTCTGCAAGCGGCCACCGGCAGCCCGGGGCAGTGAGAAAGGTCCACGCCTGGCCCAGGAGACGGCTCCCGCCATCCTGGCTCTCCTGGCGGCCCCGCGCAGTCGGTGATCGGCCACCCCGCCCGCCCGGCTCTTAGCCACGAGGCCACTGCCTACCGGGTTCTACAAGCGGCCCCCGGTGGCCGGCGTGCCGAGAAGGGTCCCTGCCTGGCCGGGCAAAAGGCCTCTGCCCTCCTGGCTCTGCTAACGGCCCCGCCCACCCGGCAAACGCCCCCCCCACCCGCCCTCCCGGCTCTGTTGGCGGCCCCGCCCCCGGCCAGCGCAGGCTCGGCTCTGCAGGCGGCCCCCAGCGGCCCTGCGCAGCGAGAAGGATCCCAGCCTGGCCCAGCAGACGGCCTGTGCCCTCCCAGCGCTGCTAACGCCCCGCCCACACGGCTAACGGGCCCCCTGCCCGCCTGGCTCTGCAAACGCCCCCCCCACCCGCCCTCCTGGCTCTGTTGGCGGCCCCGCCCCCGGCCAGCACAGGCTCGGCTCTGCAGGCGGCCCCCGGCGGCCCGCGCAGCGAGAAGGATGCCCGCCTGGCCTGGCAAACAGCCTGTGCCCTCCCAGCGCTGCTAACGCCCCGCCCACACGGCTAACGGGCCCCCTGCCCGCCTGGCTCTGCAAACGGTCCCGCCCACCCGGCAAACGGGGCCCCCGCCCTCCGGGCTCTGCTGGCAACCCGCCCGCGGCCACCACCCCAGGCTCTGCAGTCGGCCCTCAGCAGCCCTGCGCTTCGAGAAGGGTCCCTGCCCGGCAGACGGCCTGTGCCCTCCCAGCTCTGCTAACGGCCCCGCCCCCACTGCGAACGGCCCCGCCCACCCGGCAAACGGCTCCCCCCCTGAGACTGCGTGAAGGAAATCTAACCAAGCCTTTATGAAATAGCGAACTGGGAACTAAAACCAGAGATTGGGTCAGACCAGAGACAAGCCAGTTCCACCCCTCCCTTCGGACACTCCAGCAAGGAGGCAGGGGCCCGCCATTGCAGAGAGGGGAAGTCAACAAAGTTCGGCCAAAGAGATTCCTTCCCAGCGGAATCTACTTTGGCAGGTGTGTGACTCCCACCTGCATCAGATACAAACAACCGGGAAACTTCAAAATCTCTCCGTGGGCGTGACTGTAAGGGCCAAAGGACTCTCGACCCCCAACTCCCAATACTGCCAGTGACGTGGGTGTGACTGTAGGGGCGGAGGGAAGCAGAGAAGACTCCCCACCCCCAACTCCCCCAACCGCCAACTGAGAGGGCGTGACAGTAGGGGCGGAGGGAAACAGAGGACACTCCAGACCCCCAACTCCTCCTACTGCTAGCGGAGTGGTCGTGATTGTAGGGGCCGAGGGAAGCAGATGGGATCCTCGACCCCCAACTCCCATTACCACCAGTGGCGACACCAATGGTCTTAGCCGCCAGACTCCGAAGGTGTGCCCACCAAAGGGGTCAGGAAAAATTAAACTATTGACTCCCAGAACACAGCTCCACAGCACTGGGGCTTAGATGAATGACAGAGAGAGTGCTCAGTCATTAGGGAAATAGAGCACCCAGAGGTGCTGAAAGTGTAACCAAATCCTTGGAGAACCTCCTCCGGTGCACAGGACCTGGCTGGCTGGCAAGAGGAAGGGGAGGAGGGGCCGTAGAAGTGAAACGGCTCTGGACCAACAGGATTGAGAGACTCCCAGGAGCCGCCTTACAGGGATTGCTGTTGACACATTGAGGGCAAATCTCAGCCTGGAGGGCACAGCTTTGCCTACGGGAAGAGAAGAAAATGGATCTCTAAGACCTAATTTTATTTTTTATTTTATTTTATCTTTTCTCTCCCTTTTTCCCTCTTTCTCTCCCCTTCCAAGTTTTATTGTTCTTTCCATTCTCCTCTATGCTATCTAACTCCCCCTCCTTCTTACTTTTCAAGAGCACCTTCCTTTCCCTTCCCCCCAACTTTCATCCCAAGCATTACGTCCTCCATTTCGTGTAACTGTCTAAATGCAAACAGGTGAATGTTTCGAGGCCGTCTATAGTGCTCCTAAATACCTAGCTACTACCAACACCCTGATCCAATTGACGGTTAGCATCCCCCTTCAGTACAGCAATCTTCTAAAGTAGCCAAGACATACTAACCCGTATACCTTCATAGCACCCTACATAAAGTCCTAAGAACAAAAAACAAATCACCATATGCATTCAAAATCCGGAAGCCCTTTATAAATTGAATGAATCAGCTCTAAAGTACAATAAAGCCCAACATCTATAGGCATAATCTCCCACCACAAAGGAGAAACAACAGATATAAACAAAGCCAAAACAAATGTATAGGAGAAAGCAGTTACAAAGCAGTCAAATAGAGCTGGAAAGTAACGTGAACAACATGAAAAAACCAGGGAAAAAAGGAGTACAGATAATGCAGGACAACTTAAATCTACAGGAGGACCTAGAAGCATCAGAAACATGGACAGGGAAAGAAATCAAGGCATACCTAACTCAGATGGAACGGAATTTTAGAGAAGACATGAGACAGCAAATCCAAGAATTGAAAGTATATTTTGAAAACCAACTAAACAAACAAATACAAACTGCAAAGAACGAGCTTTACCAGGAGATAGAGATCTTAAAAAAAAACCAAACAGTGATTTTAGAAATGCAAGAAACCATAAACCAGATTAAAAATGCTAACGAAAATATTACAAATAGACTAGATCAAGTAGAAGTCAGAACATCAGATAATGAAGACAAAGTTTATCAACTTGAAAAGAATATAGTCAATACTGAAAAGATGCTTAAATCTCACGAGCAATCTATCCAAGAGATATGGGATTTCATCAAAAAACCAAATTTGAGAGTCATTGGGATAGAAGAAGGCACAGAGATTCAAGCCAAAGGAATGGACAACCTATTGAATGAAATAATCCTAGAAAACTTCCCAGAGATGAAAGATGGAATGGATTGCCAAATCCTGGAAGCCTACAGGACCCCAAACATCCAAAACTGTAATAGGCCAACTCCAAGACATATAATTATGAAGATAGACAACATACAGAACAAGGAGAGAATATTAAAAGCTACGAGGGAAAGGAGGCAGATTACATTCAGGGGTAAACCAATTAGGTTAACGGCTGATTTTTCATCACAGACTTTGAAAGCGAGAAGATCCTGGAACAATGTATTTCAAACGCTGAAAAATAATGGATTCCAACCAAGAATACTGTATCCAGCAAAATTAAGCTTCAGATTTGACAATAAAATTAAAATCTTTCATGATAAACAAAAGCTAAAAGATTTCGCAGCCAGAAAACCAGCACTGCAAAGCATTTTGGGCAAAATTCTACAAGAAGAGGAATGGAAAAACAGTGCCCAAAACCAACAGCGGGAGGTATCTCAGTAAAGGCGGAGGAAAACAACCAAAAAGTAAAAACTAGCCAAACTAAAATAAATAAATAAATAAACATGACTGGAAGTACAAATCATATTTCAATTGTAACCTTAAATGTTAATGGACTAAACTCACCAATCAAGAGACACAGGCTGGTAACCTGGATCAAAAAAACAAATCCAACAATATGCTGCCTTCAGGAGACTCATATGATAGGAAAAGACATACACAGGCTGAAGGTGAAAGGTTGGGAAAAATCATACCACTCACATGGCCCTTGGAAGCAAGCAGGAGTGGCCATACTCATATCGAATAAACTCAACTTCAAACCTAAGTTAATCAAAAGGGATAAAGAAGGACACTATATCCTGTTAAAAGGAACTATTCACCAACAAGACATAACAATTATCAATTTATATGCACCAAATAATGGTGCAGCAACATTCATAAAACAAACTCTCCTCAAGTTCAAAAGTCAAATTGACCACAACACAATAATTATGGGTGACTTCAACACACCGCTCTCACCATTAGACAGATCCTCCAGACAAAAGCTGAATAAAGAAACTATAGAACTCAATGACACAATCAATAACCTAGACTTAACCGACATATATAGAATATATCAACCATCATCAAGTGGATACACGTTCTTCTCAGCAGCACATGGATCGTACTCAAAGATAGATCATATATTATGCCATAGGGCAACTCTTAGTAAATATAAAGGAGTGGAGATAATACCATGCACCATATCTGATCATAATGGAATGAAACTGGAAATCAATGAAAAAAGAAGGAAGGAAAAATCCTGCATCACATGGAAAATAAACAATATGTTACTGAATGATCAATGGGTTACAGAAGACATAAAGGAGGAAATCAAAAAATTCTTAGAGATAAACGACAATTCAGACACAACATACCGGAATCTATGGGACACAATGAAAGCAGTTTTAAGAGGGAAATTCATTTCCTGGAGTTCATTCCTCAAAAAAAGAAAAAACCAACAAATAAACGAACTCACACTACATCTCAAAACCCTAGAAAAGGAAGAGCAAAACAACAGCAAATATAGCAGAAGACAAGAAATAATTAAAATCAGAGCGGAAATCAACGAAATTGAAACAAAAAAAAACCATTGAAAAAATTGATAAAACTAAAAGTTGGTTCTTTGAAAAAATAAATAAGATCGACAAACCCTTAGCCATGCTAACGAAGAGAAGAAGAGAGAAAACTCAAATCACTAACATACGGGATGAAAAAGGCAATATCACAACAGACACTACAGAAATACAGAAGATAATTAGAAAGTATTTTGAAACCCTATATTCTAATAAAATAGAAGACAGTGAAGACATCGATAAATTTCTTAAGTCATATGAGCTGCCCAGATTGAGTCAGGAAGACACACACAATTTAAACAGACCAATAACAAAGGAAGAAATAGAAGAAGCCATCAAAAGACTACCAACCAAAAAAAGCCCTGGACCAGATGGGTATACAGCGGAGTTTTACAAAACCTTCAAAGAAGAATTAATACCAATACTTTTCAAGCTATTTCAAGAAATAGAAAAAGAAGGAGCTCTTCCAAATTCATTCTATGAGGCCAACATCACCCTGATCCCGAAACCAGACAAAGACACTTCAAAGAAAGAAAACTACAGACCAATATCTCTAATGAACATAGATGCAAAAATTCTCAATAAAATCCTGGCGAATCGAATACAAAAGCATATCAAAAAAATTGTGCACCATGATCAAGTAGGATTCATCCCTGGGATGCAAGGTTGGTTCAATATACGGAAATCAATAAATATTATTCACCACATCAATAGACTTAAAGATAAGAACCATATGATCGTCTCAATAGATGCAGAAAAAGCATTCGACAAAGTACAGCATCCTTTTATGTTCAAAACACTAGAAAAACTGGGGATAACAGGAACTTACCTCAACATTGTAAAAGCAATCTATGCTAAGCCTCAGGCTAGCATCATTCTAAATGGAGAAAAACTGAAGGCATTCCCGCTAAAATCTGGAACAAGACAGGGATGCCCTCTCTCACCACTTCTATTTAATTTAGTCCTTGAAATACTAGCCAGAGCAATTAGACAGACAAGAGAAATTAAAGGCATAAAAATAGGAAAAGAAGAACTTAAAATATCACTATTTGCGGACGATATGATCCTATACTTAGAAGACCCAAAAGGGTCTACAAAGAAACTATTAGAACTGATAAATGAATTCAGCAAAGTGGCAGGATATAAAATCAACACGCATAAATCAAAGGCATTCCTGTATATCAGTAACAAAACTTCTGAAATGGAAATGAGGAAAACCACCCCATTCACAATATCCTCAAAAAAAATAAAATACTTGGGAATCAACCTAACAAAAGAGGTGAAAGATTTATACAATGAAAACTACAGAACCCTAAAGAGAGAGATAGAAGAAGATCTTAGAAGATGGAAAAATGTACCCTGTTCATGGATAGGCAGAACCAACATCATCAAAATGGCGATATTACCCAAAGTTCTCTACAGGTTCAATGCAATGCCAATCAAAATCCCAACGGCATTTCTGGTAGAAATAGATAAAGCTATCATGAAATTCATATGGAAAAACAAAAGACCCAGAATAGCAAAAGCAATTCTAAGCAGGAAGTGTGAATCGGGAGGTATAGCGATACCAGATTTCAAACTGTACTACAGAGCAATAGTAACAAAAACAGCATGGTACTGGTACCAAAACAGGAAGGTGGATCAATGGTACAGAATAGAGGACACAGAGACCAATCCACAAAATTACAACTTTCTTATATTTGATAAAGGCGCTAAAAGCATGCAATGGAGAAAGGATAGCATCTTCAACAAATGGTGCTGGGAAAACTGGAAATCCATATGCAACAAAATGAAGCTGAACCCCTTTCTCTCGCCATGCACAAAAGTAAATTCAAAATGGATCAAGGACCTAGATATCAAATCAGAGACTCTGCACCTGATAGAAGAAAAAGTTGGCTTCAATCTACACATTGTGGGGTCGGGCTCCAAATTCCTTAATAGGACGCCCATAGCACAAAAGTTAATAACTAGAATCAACAAATGGGACTTACTCAAACTAAAAAGTTTTTTCTCAGCAAGAGAAACAATAAGAGAGGTAAATAGGGAACCTACATCCTGGGAACAAATCTTTACTCCTCACACTTCAGATAGAGCCCTAATATCCAGAATATACAAAGAACTCAAAAAATTAAACAACAAGATAACAAACAACCCTATCAACAAATGGGCGAAGGACCTGAACAGACACTTCTCAGAGGAGGACATACAATCTATCAATAAGTACATGAAAAAATGCTCACCATCTCTAGCAGTCAGAGAAATTCAAATCAAAACCACCCTAAGATACCATCTCACTCCAGTAAGATTGGCAGCCATTATGAAGTCAAGCAACAATAAGTGCTGGCGAGGATGTGGGGAAAAGGGTACACTTGTACATTGCTGGTGGAACTGCAAACTGGTGTGGCCAATATGGAAAGCAGTATGGAGATTCCTGAGAAAGCTGGGAATGGAACCACCATTTGACCCAGCTATCGCCCTTCTCGGTCTATTCCCTGAGGACCTTAAAAGAGCATACTATAGGGATACTGCCACATCAATGATCATGGCAGCACAATTCACAATAGCTAGACTTTGGAATCAACCCAGATGCCCTTCAATAGATGAATGGATTAAAAAACTGTGGCATTTATACACAATGGAGTATTACGCAGCACTAAAAAATGACAAAATCATGGATTTTGCAGGGAAATGGATGGCATTAGAGCAGATTATGCTAAGTGAAGCTAGCCAATCCTTAAAAAACAAATGCCAAATGTCTTCTTTGATATAAAGAGAGCAACTAAGATCAGAACAGGGAAGAAGAGCATGAGGAAAAGATTAACATTAAACAGAGACGAGTGGGGGGAGAGAAAGGGAGAGAGAAGGGAAACTATGGAAATGGAAGGAGACCCTCATTGTTACACAAAATTACATATAAGAGTTTGTGAGGGGAAAGGGAAGAAAAAAACAAGGGAGAGAATTAAACAACAGCAGATGGGGTAGAGTGGGAAGATGAGAGGGAAGGGGAGGTGGGATAGTAGGGGATAGGAAAGGTAGCAGAATACAACAGTCACTAATATGGTATTATGTAAAAATGTGGATGTGTAACCGATGTGATTCTGCAACTTGTATTTGGGGTAAAAAATGGGAGTTCATAACCCACTTGAATCAAATGTATGGAAGATGATATGTCATGAGCTTTGTAATGTTTTGAACAACCAATAAAAAAAAAAAAAAAACTAAAAAAAAAAAAAAAGAAAACAGCAGGAAAGAGGTAGAAAACAGATTAAAAAAAAAAATAAAAATCTGAATAGAATAAATTCTGAGGAACCACAAGCAATTTTCATAAAATGATGGGGGAAATATTCTCCAATACCAGCAGATTATAAGAAAAGAAAATGTCTACATTTTAAAATTTAAATGCTGGGAAAATGTGTTCAAATATTAAATTGGATCTCAATTTTTAGAAATGTAATGATTATTGTCTTTACAGCCATGCACAAGGCACTGGGACAATACTAACTGTTACAGTTAATTTCATGTGTAAATTTGAGTAGGCTACCAGGTGCTTAGATATTTGAGCGAACATTATTCTGAGTATTTCTATGATGCTGCTTTTGGATGACATTAATAAATCTGTGTACTAAATAAAGCAGATTGCCCTCCTTAATGCAGGTGGGCCTGAACAAAAAAGAAGGCTGACTCTCCACCTCATAAATGAGAATTTTTTCTGCCAGATGGCCTTTAAACTGAGAAAACACTTTATTCTTGCATTGAGTAGGAATTGAAACACTGGCTCTTTCTGAATCTTGAGCCTGTGGGCCTTTCTACTAGATTTCACACCAGTGACTTTCCTGAATCTCTAGAGTGTTGACTCACCAGGTAGATCTTTAGACTTGTCAGGTCAGCCTCCATGATTACATGAGGCAATTTCTTGTAATCTGTCTTTCTCTCTCTCTCTCTCTCTCTCTCTCTCTCTCTCTCTCTCTCTCTTTCTCTCTCTGGATAGACTTAACAGTAGTTGCCAAAACTTTTAAATAGATATATTAAAAATATAATTCTGAGGAATTGTTTGGAGGATCAAATAAATTGATGTGTGTGTGTGTGTGTGTGTGTGTAAACACTGGGTGGTTCCTTACCCATCTCCAAGTTTCTGTATGCATTATGCCCTTCGGAATATGGCCCTTGGGCACTGAAACTGCGTTTCCAGTTTGCAAAGGTAGATGTTTCTGGAAGTTTTACTTCTTCTGCTGTGGGTGGCCTGAAGGCAAGAGCTCACTGGTGTAGGAGGACAGAAACACAAATTACTGCTGAAAATGGGATAAACTCCACTGCAATTTATTCTCCAATCTTTGCCTCAGGAGCAGACAAAAGCTTAGACTTCACCTGAAAATTTACTTCCCCTTCCGGTCCTGCAACCTTCAGTCTCTTGTTCTTTTCTCCTGAGAGCACTTCCTTAATAAGCACATCTACTCAAATTCTTGGCTCAGAGTCAGCTTCTGGAAGAATCTGACCTCGGATAGTGTGTGAGTAGAAGTGGTTTGTAAACTATAAATATAGTGACCATATTTATTGGTTTGCTTGTCACGGTCTTGCTATACATTCTGGTGTACTTATTAAAAACACCTTTTTTTCACTTGCCTAGAGATTCATTTCATAGTCGCCTTTGGTATAAAGCATTCCAGGTACGCTTGATAAAATAAAAAATGAAAATAATGATAAATGATAGTGATTGAACTTAGTCATACAACTAATTGACCTAATTGTTCCTCAATCGCTGAGATATTTTACTATATAGGTACCATGATTTCAGGATGGGTTCTGTGATTTTTCAAAAATAATATTCAGAATATGAGGTGTTTATGACCTAATATAGATATGAGAATATGATTTAAAGGTGAATATTGTTAAAGTTACTTAATAGTACAATTGAAGATTTTTAAAACAGCATAAGTTCTAATTAGTCATTAAAACCATATAATGTATGTAAAATTGTACATATATATGTGGATATATATATATATATATATATATATATATATATATATATATATATAAACATTTATTCATCCATAATAACCCACAATAATATTAATAGCAATGGTGAAACATTTTCTCCTCAACGTTCTTAGATTTTACTTGGGAACAGCTCCTTTGATGCCCTAGAACTTTGGGCCATTCGCACAAGAGAGTAGAAAGTGAATTTGTAAAGTAGGATGGTTTTTTGAATCTCTGTGCAGATGTACCAGTTTTCAAAATATGCTTTTAAAAAATATTTCTTTAGTTGTTGATAGACTTTTATTTTATTTATTTATTTTTTTTCTGGTGCTGAGAATCAAACCCAGTGCCTCTCATGTGCTAGGCAAGCGCTCTACCACTTAGCTTTGACCTCAACCCCAAATACGCTTTTATTAGTCAGAAACTATGGTCAAAATTTTAAGACCTGTTGATATGCAAAACAAAAGAATTCCTCCTATACAATGAATGTTATCACATCAGATGGCAAATAGACTTCACTACTGCTAGGAGTATGTGAGTTTCCAGGTAATATAGAGTATTGTTAGTTCCCAAGCAACTGAGGAATGAGTCTAGAAACTTGGATTCTGCCCAGATCCTAGCCAATTGCAAAGAAATATACTTGATGAAACAAATATTTTAAACCTTATCAGGTGAGAATGCATAGATGCTCATCACATTTGAGTTATATAGACACATTAGCCTATTTCCTTTCCAGTTTCAATCTTTCTGAAAATGATATGTGTGTGTATCTTAGTAGATATATATCAACTTTTCTCATGGATGGACTGAGCAAAGGGCAAATGGTGTTTCTTTCTAATTATATTAAACTTCTAATATAGACTGATTAGCAGAATTTCCTCTAATTTGTCTATAATAGTCTAAGTCACATTAAGGTAGATAGCCTAAGTGTCCTTATTACACTATAGAAGTGTGTACTAAGTGTTTTTAGGGTGTCACAATTAATTATGAAAAAGAAATCTTATTATACCTTCTCTAACAACTATTAGCCTCTATATGCTTACAATTGTGACTTTCTGATGAGACATTTACTCATTCAAAGAAGTCCTTCAACGGTTTTGTAAAATTACCTACCAAGAACTGAGCACTATGTTGGGGCTATAACAGTAAGTAAAACAAGTGCAATTCCTGTCCTCATGGAGATCATTCTCATTTTATAAGGAAGGCTCTTCTATCTCAACCTATGTGAAATGTGGTTTAATTTCAAGACATTGAGAGGAAAATACTTATATAAACATGATTTTTTAAAAAAAATTAGTTGTATATGGAATGAAAGAATTCCCCACGCAAAGACACTTCGCCGGGAGAATTCCAATTTTATTGCAAAAAGCTGTGTGCTAATATAGAACTAAGGGGGAGATGGTAGGGCTTAGATAAATGGCAGGCAACCCGTTTATTGGCAAGTTCTTTCAGATATCAGCTCCAGAGCCCAGAAATTAGTTCTCATTGGGGCTAAGGTTCCCTGCCAGCGAGATTTAAAATTGGCGCCGGCGGGAGAGTTCACACGGGCGGGAACTTTTCGCGCCACTGCAGAAAAGAAGAAGGTAGGAAGAAGAGGTGCTTAGGCGCCATGTTGGGGTTTTTTCTCTGGGGTATGGCTGCCGTTTATACTTTTCCCAACATTCCTCCCTTTTTGTTTTCTTAGGAAGTGGGGCGTCGTTGGTCAGATCCGGCTGCTTCCTGCTGTGTGGGGGCACTGTGGGGCCTAGAAAGGGAAGTGGAGGAATGCTCGGGGGGCAGGTCTGGGGATATCATGGCAGTCAGAAATAAAACCCAGTGGCTATAGACAGCTACTTCCGTAGGGGTGAAGTCTATGAAAGTTCCCTGAAGCCACAAGTTGTTGATGGCATGGAACCAGTCCTGGATGGAGGAGATTGTTGGTATCAGCCACTGGTCCTGTAACAGAGACTCTAGGAAATACTGGAAGCGTTGCCTGGACATGGCGTCACCAGAACCTGAAGAAGATCAGAGCGAATAAAAACAGAATGAAGATAAAAATTAAAGCAAAGGTCAATTTTTGGCAGAAGTTCCATGTTGGGGGACTGACAGAGAAGAGGCCAAGGGCCATGAGGAAGCTTAGAAGGACATAAAGACTCATGAATCCAGGATGGCAGATTAAGAGGTTCTCCGAGCTCGTTGTCTCCCGCTGTCTGATGTCCGTTGCATTCCATCGTGCCTGGTAGTGAGCTTCAGCACTGAGTGAACTGTTCTCTTGGAGATGTTGGGGGTTCATCGGTCATCAGAGGCTGGTAGTGCCTAAGCAAAAGCTGGTTGAAAGTTTGATTAGAAATTTTTTGCAGTTGGGTTTGAAGGAACTTCATTATGCAGGGCAAGAGAGCACAAAAAAGGAGCATCCCAATAAGGGGCCCCAAGATAGGTAGTAAGTACGTGGCAAGAGAGGATTGGAAGAACCCCGTTATGGGATTAGAGGAGGTGGGTTTGAGCAGTTGGGTCGATAATTCCTGCAATTTAACAACATTTTTTTTCTATTAGCCCAGACTCATTAACATAGTAGCAACATTCCTCTCTGAGGAACAGGCATGTACCCCCTTTTTCTGCAGTGAGAAGATCAATCGCCCTTCAGTTTTGTAAAGCCACTTGTGCCAATGAAGTAACCTGCCGCTGCAAGGAGCCCAGAGACTCAGCAGTGGTATCGAGTGCTTCCTGCAGTTTTTGTTGCAGGTCATTGGATGCCCATAGAGCATGACCTATAGCTCCACCAGAGAGTCCGAGACTCGCCACTGAGGTTGTTAAAGTGAGGCCTACCAGAACCGGCAGAAAGACTGCCCTACGGGTGCAGGAATGTAGGGCCAACTGTTGGAATTCGGTGGGAGTATACAAAGACAGCTGAGGAACTACAGTAATCAAGAAACAGGTGCCAGAGACATTGATCCTTGAGGTACTCAAAGACCCGTTACACCAGAGGAAGTGTCCAGGTTGCATAAACACAGGGCTCGATGGGGTGCTATAGCTCAAGGAACAAATGGGTAAAGGATTCATTGTTGGCAGGTGGAAACAGATGAAAGGAAATGAAGTATTGGTGGAATAACTTTCCCACAGTGGGATAAGTGTCACATGTAGGGGTTGTCCTTTCTTAGAGAAATTGTAGGTTTTTGATGAAATATTTCCTGCCGCTAATGGGACCGCTGCTAGAAGTGGACAACTAAGTGAAGCACAGAGAAAGCACTGAGAAGTAGGCACAGAAAGAGGGGTGGAGTTTAATAATCGAAGAGTTTGGTGTAGCAAATTGAGCCATGTGGGAGGGGGACCTGAGGGGGTTGAAGGCTCTGAATCCTCTTTGGATGAGCTATGGATAAGATCTCGAAGTTTTGATTCTGACTCCTTAATGTGTTCGACTACCTGGATGGTTGCCTTAGGTGGCGTAATCAGGTTGCGGCCAACAGTCATCCACCCTGTGGGTCTGACTGAGGTTGTCCGAGCATAGACAGCAAACTCAACATAGTCCCAACGTTTGGCCTTGGGGTCAGGTATATCTAAAGTATACCATCCATTGTTATTGGATGAAGAAGCTTTATGCCACTTTAGGTAACTAGAAGTCCACCCTTCAGGGTAACCAAGTGAGTGGTAAGAATAGCTACCACGTTCATCATGGAACCTGCATGACCAATAGGGGTACCCATTATATATCTCAGGCCACCAATGACAATAGTCTTTGGTTTGATCAAAAAGGAAGCAAATGAAAGGCCAGTTCCAGCTACCAGGGACGAAGGTCCTGGAAGGTGACAATTTTAGGGAAATAGTGGTGCAGTTGTGGATGAAGCAAGTAGTTGCATCCACTGCGCGGACCTTCTGCATGCCATGTTCTGAGTATCGTTCCCGAAGAGTGAATAAATACATGGTAGGAGAGGAGGGTAAAGACCAGTCCCGACAGAGCACAGAAAATAAGCAGAGCACAAAAAACAAGCAGAGAGAGAAGACTAGGGTGTTGGGAGAGCTCATTGTGCCTTCTTTAAGAGGAATTGGGCTGCGGGGAACACCATGTGAGCCACAACTTAAAGGGGTGAGATGGGTGTGGAGAGCAGGAGTAAAGGGGAGGTTCAGGAGGTGATTATTGGAATTCCTCTGGGGTGGTCCTGTCGTCAGCAGGTGGGGCCTCCTGGTGATATGGCTTCAACCTAGAAATGTGAATCCAGGGAGTGAGACGGTTGTCTGGTAAGGAGAGTTTGGCGGCGGTGGGGGTACAGAGAATGACAGGATAGGGGCCTTCCCATTTTGGGGCAAGAGGCCCTTTCTCCTCTGGGGTGTTATAATAGACTAGACTCCCAGGTGTTAAGGGAGGAGTGTTTGGAGAGGAGACTGGGTCTGGAAGAAGCCAGTCCTGATATTTCCAGAGTTCCAAGCGGAGATGAAACAAGAGAGGCAAAGACAAATCTCGGGTGAGAGGTCCTTGTGAAACGACCAGCCCAGGGGGTATAAGAGGTCTTCCATACATTATCTCAAAGGGAGACAGTAAAGATGGTTTCTTAGGGAGAGCTCTGATTCGAAGCAAAGCCAAGGGAAGGAGTTTGACCCAGTCTAAGTTTAATTCCATTGTCAATTTGGTAAGGACTTCCTTTAGAGTAAGATTTACCCTTTCCACTTTCCCTGAAGCCTGGGGGTGATATGGACAGTGGAAATGCCACTTGAAGGAGAGGGCTTGAGAGACCTTTTGTGTGATCCTAGAAATAAACTCAGGGCCATTGTCAGATTGTAAGGAAGTGGGCATACCAAATCTGGGGATGATGTCTGTCAGTAAGATTGAAGCTATAGTGGAAGCCTTTTTATTAGAAGTGGGAAATGCCTCAACCCAACCAGAGAAAGTGTCCACAAAGACAAGGAGGTATTTAGTGCGCCGTACTGTGGGCATGTTGGTGAAGTCTACCTGCCAGTCAGCAGCGGGAATGTGTCCTCGGGCTTGGTAGGAAGGGAAAGGTTTGGGCCTTAAAGGAGTATGAGGGTTGGTCCGCTGACAGATCTGACAATTAGAGGCTATATTTTGGAGCATGGCTTTGTCAGAGGGGGTGAGGGAGAAGAAGCTCTGTAAAAAGAGGGTCAAAGACTGAGAATTGGAATGGAATAGAGTATGAAGGAACTTGAAAAGATCCTTGTTCTTACTGGAAGAAGTAGGGGCTTCAGATGAGCTGTCTAAAGTGGCCATTATATGTCCCCCAGGGGGGCCATAATTGGAAGTGGTAGCAGCCATTCGTGCCGCCTGGTCAGCTTTGGCATTGCCCTCAGTGATAAAAGAGCCGTCCTTCTGATGGGACCTACAATGGACAACTCCCAACTGGGTGGGTAAGTGGGAGGCCTCTATCAGATTGGTTATAAGAGCCGAATTAGTGATTGCATTACCTTTGGTGGTAAGTAGGCCTCGCTCCTTCCATATTGCAGCATGGGATAATAAGATATGGAAGACATATTTTCAGTCAGTATAAAGGGTGAGGGATTTGCCTTGTGCTAGAAGGCAGGCACGAGTAGCTGCTATAAATTCAGCCTGCTGGTTGGTAGTTCCTGAAGGCAGAGCTTTGGCCTCTATAATCTCAGTGGCTGAAACTACAGCATATCCAGAGTAATGAGTGCCGTTCTGCCTAAAGGAACTGCTGTCAGTGAACCAGATAAGGTCAGGCTTGGTGAGTGGTCCCTCAGAAATGGAAGAATGACAGGGGAGGAAATCATCTAAGGTTTCCAAACAATTATGAGTTGGTGTGTCAGACGTGGGAGTCGTTGGGAGCAGTGAGGCAGGGTTCAGTGCAGAGCAGGGGAGGAAAGTAATATTAGGGTTTTCCAGAAAGGAAGTGAGGAGCGACAGAACTCTGAATGGAGGAAGGGTTTGAAGGCCCTTATAAGCTAAAAGATCCTTCAAGTGATGTGGGGAGTGGATAGTTAAAGGGGCCCTGAAAGTCAGCTTAGAGGCTTCTTTGTGTAAAATTTGTCCAGCAGCCAGAGCTCTTAAGCAAGGGGCCCACCCACGGATGGTAGGGTCTAGTTGCTTGGACAAATATGCCACAGGTGCAAATGTAGGCCCATAGTTTTGACCTAAGACCCCAAGTGCTTGCCCCCCTTTTTCATGGACATATAGATGAAATGGTCTTGAAAGATCAGGAAGGTGAAGGGCGGGTGCCTTTAAGAGGAGTTGCTGAAGCCTGCAGAAGTGGTAGTTGGGGGAGGAGGCAAGAGATTCACTAGGGGGTCCCTTTGCTAGGTCATACAGGGGTTTGGCTAGAAGAGAATAATTTGGGATCCAGGCCCTAAAATAACCTGCTAGTCCTAGGAATGATAGTATTTCGGCTTTCATATGGGGCACTGGAAGATCAGAGAGGAGTTGCCTCCTATCCAGTGTTATTTCCTGTTTTCTGGGTGTAAGGCGAAAACCAAGATAGGTGACAGAAGACTGGGAAACCTGGGCCTTGTGGGGAGACACCCTATATCCCTTGTCTGCTAGGAAATTAAGAAGCTGGGCGGTGTGGGATTGAGAGTGTTCCCAAGAGTGACTACATAGAAGAAGGTCATCGACATATTGAAGGAGAGTAGAGTCAGGACAGGTGGGGTGAAAGGATGTGAGGTCCTGGGCAAGAACTTGGCCAAAGAGATGGGGGCTATCCCTGAATCCCTGTGGGAGGACAGTCCAGGTAAGCTGACGAGAATGGCGGGTGTGAGGGTCAGTCCACGTAAAAGCAAAGATATCCTGAGATTCTGAGGACAAGGGATTAGAAAATAATGCATCTTTCAAATCTAGGACCGAGAAGTGGGTAGTATTGGCAGGGATCTGAGAGAGGAGGGTGTAAGGGTTGGGCACTAGCGGGTGGATGGGGACCACAAAGGAGTTGACAAGGCAAAGGTCTTGAACCAGCCTGTAGGACCTGTTAGGTTTCTTAACTGCCAGAATGGGGGTGTTGAAAGGAGAGTGTGTAGGCCTAAGATACCCCTTTCGTAATAAATCCTGGATGATGGATTCTAATCCGAGGAGGGCTGTGGTTGTGAGTGGATATTGTGGTTGACTAATATATCTTGAAGGGTCCTGTAAGACAATATGAATAGGACTGCATTTAGCCATAGAGGGTGTAGTTGTGTCCCAAACCTCAGGGTTAACTGGTTTAGATAGTTTTGGAAGAGTGTGTGAAGGAGGTGTATCTGCCCCTAGGAACATCATGAGGAAATGAGAGGTAGGAGAGATGTGGGGTGATATGTGAATGGTGACTTTCAATAGTGAGAGTATGTCCCTTCCCAGAAGGGGAATGGGGCAATGGCTCATAACGAGAAAGGAGTGTGTGAAGGACAAAAGGGATCCGTGCATATAATATGATAAGGGGGGGGGTTCGAGGGAAAATCTGTTTACCTCCTACCCCGACAATAGGAGTTTTTGAGGGTGTGGTAGGACCCCAATACTCCCTCAAGACCAAAAAAGCAGCACCAGTATCCAAAAGGAAGGTAATAAAGCGTCCATCCACCAGGAAGGTGACCCTAGGCTCTTGCTTCTTGATGGTAATAGTTGGGAGGGAAGGCCCAGGGCTTCGTCAATCCTCCTCTGCCAAGCCCAGGAGAGGCTGGGGTTGTCGGGCGGCTGACCAACCTCCCTTCCGGGTTGTTGGGCAGTCTGCCCTCCAGTGTCCCCTTTGATGGCATTTTGGGCAGGGGGTGGAGGGTGTCCTCGGTGAAGGACAATCCCTGGCCCAATGTCCCTCCTTACCCCATTTGAAGCAAGCTCCAGGGGGTGTCTTATTGGGACGGCATGGTGATGGCCTTCTCTGAATGACCTGGGCCAACATTTGGAATTTGGTATTTTCAGCCCTCTGCCTACGGCGTTCGCTTTCATCCTCTCTACCATGAAAAACCTTGAAAGCGACAGCGAGGATTTCGGTCTGAGGAGTAGCAGGGCCCTGTTCAAGCTTTTTAAGCTTGGCTTTAATGTCAGGGTAACTTTGGGCCAGAAAATATGGCATTAAGACATGACGGCCATCAGGGGTTTCTGGGTCGAGGTTTGTGTACTGTTGAAGGGCCTTGGTTAGTCTATCCAGGAATTCTGAAGGTGTTTCCTCCTTCCTTTGAATGACCTCCTGCACCCTTTGAAAGTTAACAGCCTTGCGGGTGGCCTTTTTAGGCCTGCCAAGAGGCAGGATGTAAAAAGGTCACGAGACTGTAAGCCTTCAGGGGTGTTGTAATCCCATAGGGGATCCTGCTCTGGGACAGCATGAGGGCCCGTGGGGTGGTTGGGATTGGTCCTATGATTTTCATCAGCATGGGCTTGGGCTAGCTCCCAGACCCGTCGCCTTTCCTCGGGGAGAAGTGTATTGGCCAAGAGCAGGTAGATGTCATGATGAGTGAGGCTGTATGCTTGTAGGACCCATTGAAACTCCCGAATGTAAGTGGTGGGGTCAGTGGTAAATGAGCCTAACTTCCTCTCTAGCTGAGTAATGTCCGACATGGAGAAGGGCACGTGGACTCTGATGACACCCTCGGGACCAGCTACCTCACGAAGGGGTGCGATTGTCTTGGGGGTGGGAAGGAGTCCCTTAGACCTGGTAACAGGAGGACTGAAAGATGCAGGCGGCAGACAGGAAGGAGAGGGAGGGGAAGGGAGTGTCTCTGCGGAGGAGGAGGTGGAGCAGGCAGAAGAGGGCGGAGAGGAGGGGGATGAAACGGAAGGCTGAGGATCCGTGGAATCAGGCAGAGGAAGAGGAGGGTATAGCGGGAGAGAAGGGGCAGATGGGGCTGGGGGATAAGGTGGGGGTTCATCTGCTGGGTCAAATGAGGAAGAATCTGTGAAGTCAGGAGTAGAAGTAGGGGAAGAGAGGGGTTTGCAAGCAAGGAGGACCTGAGAGGGAGGGCAGGAGGAGCAGAGAGCAGGGTGCTGTGCGAGAAGGCTAAAACCTTCAACGCAGGGAATCTCCCTCCACTTTTTCAGACGCTGGCAATAGTTAAAAAGGTCCCGGAGGAGGTTTGGATCTAAGGAGCCTTCTGGAGACCAATGATTGCCATTATCCAGTGGATGTGTAGGCCAATCTTGGGTACAGAATTTGATCAGAAGTTTGGGCTTGATGTCTGGTGTGAGGGAGAGTGTGGCCAGATTTTTTATTAAACATTTGAGAGGTGAGGCTTCAGGTATAGACGAAGAGGTGCCCATAGTCACAGGGAGAGATGGAAGAGAGAGAAAGAGAGAGAGAGAGAGAGAGAGAGAGAGAGAGAGAGAGAGAGAGAGAGAGAATAAGAGTAAGCAAGAGAGACAAAGAGAAAACCCGGGCTGGATCGGCTTCCAGGCAGCTCAGGGCGAACGGGGTCAGGTGGGCGTCCCCAAAATGACCAGCCGTCGTGAGGAAATACAGAGGGCATTACCTGGTCATCACCAGTGAAGTGCGATCTGTGAGACCTAATGGGGTTGGAGCCACGGGCAACCTGATGTCAGGAAAGTTTTCGACCGCAGCAGAAGAAGTCAGTAATGAAAACAGAACTCCGGCTCTGGCAGAACGCAGTTCCAGGCCAGGAGTTCAGTTTTCCCTGAGCAGAGAGGCAGCTTCAGCCAGACACAGCAGCCCCGCAGGAAACAGCAACTCTAGCTGGCAACGGCAGCGGCAGCGGAGGAGGGAAAAACCACAGAGCCTCTCGTGTAAACTCAGAAGCCTCACTCCCCAAAGGGAAACGGATCACCAGAGGGTCCACTTCGGCCAGTAAAGGTCTTAGTGGGGTGGATTCCCTCCCTCCTACCGGGCGTCTGGAGTGTGCCGGATGATCACGGTCACAAACCCAGCGGTAGCCCGAAGGGAGTTGTCAAGCCGGGGTCAGGGGACACTTACCTAGGCCAGATCAGTGGTGAGTGCAGGAAGCCTGAGTCTGAAAAGAGCGGACCAGGGCGGAGTGTCTCAGCGGAGTGGGGGACGGGGCTCTTGTTGGAAAGAGCTCACCCGTATCCTCACATGGGGCACCAGAATGAAAGAATTCCCCACGCAAAGACACTTCGCCGGGAGAATTCCAATTTTATTGCAAAAAGCTGTGTGCTTATATAGAACTAAGGGGGAGCTGGTAGGGCTTAGATAAATGGCAGGCAACCCGTTTATTGGCAAGTTGTTTCAGATATCAGCTCCAGAGCCCAGGAATTAGTTCTCATTGGGGCTAAGGTTCCCCGCCAGCGAGATTTGAAATTCACATGGGCGGGAACTTTTCGCACCACTGCAGAAAAGAAGAAGGTAGGAAGAAGAGGTGCTTAGGCGCCATGTTGGGGTTTTTTCTCTGGGGTATGGCTGCTGTTTATACTTTTCCCAACATGGACCAATGCTTTTATTTATCTATTTAGTTTTTTAATGTGGTGATACAATTGAACCCAGTACCTCACACTTGAGAGGCAAGTGCTCTACCCCTGAGCTACAACTCCAGCCCCTGTAAACATTTTAACAGTCTCTGACTAGATGAGGATACAATGTGATAGCTACAGTTCTCCAAACATGTAAACTATTTCAGGGACCTGGATAATGGATACACAGGGCTTCTCTGTATTATTTCTTCTCTGTATTATTATTTCAAAAGCCTTTGAATATACAATTATTTCAAAAATTAAAAAAGAATTAGCACATAGCTAGAAATATAATGATATTATCCTTCCTCCCTCCAAAACTCTATTCTATTTTTATAGGTGATAGCATCTAAGAACAATTAAAATGATACCTTGGTGCTGTGACACCCACCTGTAAACCCAGCAGCTTGGGAGGCTGAGGCAGGAGGATCGCAATTTCAAAGCCAGTCTTGGCAACTTAGCAACATACTAAACAACTGAGTTGAGACTCTGTCTCTAAATAAATACAAAGTAGGGCTGAGGATATGGCTCATTACTTGAGTGCCCCCAAGTTCAATCCCTGGTACCAAAAGAACAATAATAATGACACTTTTTTAGCAGCTAAGATATGAATACTTACTTTGATTATGAAGATATATAATTTATAACCTGTACCAATAGATTAAGAAACAATAGCTTGATTCTAAATAGAAACATTTATTTAAAAGAAGTTTTTTTTTTTTTAATCCACGAATGTCATACAACTCATTTGCTTAGACTCTGGAGACTGAGGTCATGGATTTACTCCTTTCTTGGCTTCTTTATATTTATTTGAGTTCCTGGCCACAGATATCCCAATCTCCCTGCTTCTTTATTGATTTCTGCCAAATGTGTGCCTTTAATCATAAGAGAAACAAAGCAGAAGTACAGCCTCAAAACATGGAGGGTAAGGACTCTTCCTTTTATTTGTGCAGATTAATGTTTTTTATTGATTTTTATTTTTTTAAATACATGACAGCAGAATGCATTATAATTCATATTACACATATAGTACACAATTTTTCATATCTCTGTATATAAAGTATATTCAAACCAATTCATGTCTTCATACATGCACTGTGTATAATGATGGCCATCACATTCCACCATCCTTGCTAACCCCCTGCCCCCTCCCTTCCCCTCCCACCCCTCTGCCCTATCTAGAATTCATCTATTCCTCCATGCTCCCCCTCCCTACTCCACTATGAGTCAGTCACCTTACATATCAGAGAAAACAGTTGCATGTGTCTTTTTGGGATTTTCTAACTTCCTTTAATATTATCTTTTTCAACTCTATCCATTTACCTGCAAATGCCATGATTTTATTATCTTTTTTTTTTTTTTGCTGAGTAATATTTCATTGTGTATATATGCCACATTTTTTATCCATTCTTTTACTGAAGGGCATCTAGGTTAGCCAGATCAATGTTTTCATATTAAAAGTTTTCCTTAAACGAAGATGCATGATTAAATCTGCAATATATCATGACAGAACAGCACTGAATCTTCTGCTTCTAAAAATGTGTCTATCATAAATGGTCTTTCCTTAGTCACCTAAGTTAGTTGTAAAATGCAAAGGAATCAGTTATCCAAGCACAGAAGAGACATTCAGTAAATGTTTCTGAGCTAATTATTATTCTGTAAAAGATTTGAGAGTCAAGAGGCATCATTCTAGTAATTAAACCTGATGGAGCTTACATTTCAATGAATTGAGATAAGCAGTATGAACATTAATGAATGAAATGGGTAGTATCAGATAATAAAATGAATGATGGGGTTGACAGTGAGTACTTTAGACTATCAGGGAAAAACCTTTGTGAGGATATGTCATTTAGCAGATATCTTAATGGTGAAAAGAAAATGTGTGTGAAATAATGGGGAAAGAAATGGAAACTTCAAATCCTTGGAACAGGGGTTGTGGTGCATACTGGTAGCCCAGCTACTTGGGAGACTGAGAAAAGGATATCACTTGAACCAAGAATTTGAGGCCAGTATGGGCAACATAGAAAAAATCTGTCTCTTATTAAGAAAAATCAAGAGGGACTGCATGGTGGCACATGCCTGTAATCCAAATGGCTTGGGAGACTGAGGCAGGAGGATTGCGAGTTTAAAACCAGCCTCAGCAACTTAGGCCCTAAGCAACTTAGTGAGACTCTGTTTCAAAGTTAAAAAAAAAAAAAACACAAAAATCTCAAGACTGTTTCTTTTTTTTTCTTTCTTTTTTGAATTTTTTTTAATATTTATTTTTTAGTTTTCGGCGGACACAACGTCTTTGTTTGTATGTGGTGCTAAGGATCGAACCTAGGCTGCACGCATGCCCCATTTGAATTAAATGTATGATATGTCAAGATCTTTGTAATGTTTTGAGCAACTAATAAAAAGAAATTTAAAAAAAGGCTAGAGATGTGGCTCAGCATGAAACTCCCCTAGTTTTAATCCTGGTACATGCAAGAAAAAAAAATGGAAAAGAAAAAGAAAAACAAACCAAAAAAGAGGTGGGGAGGTGGGGGAGAATGGGAAGAAAAAAGAAACTTGATAGTCCTTGAGGCCAAAATGTACTTGACTCGTCTACGGTTTGAGTGTCTCCTCTGAAAATCATTTTGAAATTCAATTCTCATTGTGAAAGTTTTAGGAGGTGAGTGGCCTTTAAAAAGTGATTAGGTCTATCTTACTCTTACCAGGACTGGATTAGTTACAGAGTGTGTTGTTATGAAGTTTTAGCATTCCTTGTGTTTTGCCCCTCCCACCTGCACCTGCTTGCCATTCCACTTGTGCTATGGGTTGAAGCAGCCGAAGCCCCATGGCGGGTGGCATACACTTAGACTTCCCTGTTTCAGAACTGTGAGCCCAAATAAACTCCTTTCCTTTATAAAATACCCAGCCTCAGATGTTACAACAATAAAATGGACTAAGATCACTAGTTTGAGAAATAGCAAGATACTGTGACTATAACACATTGAGCGAGGGATAGAAGAATACCAGATAATGCAGGATTTTATTACCCCTGGTGAAGAGCCTGGCTTTTATTCTGAAGCCAATGAAAAATTATTGGTAGGTTATCAATAGAAAGATGACATAATATGAATTGGTTGTTTGTTAGCAGTTTATATATATATATATATATATATATATATATATATATATATATATATATCTATCTTCATTTTGAGGACTGCCAACTTTTCTTCACTAATAGACACCAGGGCCTTAAGAAATGAATATTTCCTATTCTTATATGGGTATATGGGTGATAGAAATATTTAGCAATATAATTTCCATGAGAGTTCAGTATATTGGACAAAGTTGACACTGAGTACTGGCTGTGCTCTTTCTTGGCTATGAAAGCCACTTAATCTCTCTGGTTCTTCTCATTTTTTTCTCATCTCTAAAATGATCATAATTATGAAGGTTATTTTCTTATAGTACCTCTGAAGGTTTTATGAGTTGTTTGCATGAAAACCTAAAATGTGCCTGACATGTTTAGCACTTACCAATAAAAAACTATGATTTTTTTTGCCAATAAAGTTTTATAAGCAAAAAGGTACAAAACATATATGTTAATAATCATTTGAGACAGTAGGCATGGGCTTGTGTGTATATATATACTTAGATTCAAAGCCATGCTTCAACACTTGGTAACTGTAGGACCTTGGTAAGTTACTGAACCTCTTTATACTTCAATTTCCCCATCTTGAAATATGAGTGATAATAGTGTCCTCCTGTGTTACTTAGGATGAAATTCAGATTCATAAAACAATCCTAAAATAACAGTGGCTTAAGAGAAGGTGGAGCTTTATCTCTCATATGAAAGAAATTTAGAGGTAGAAAGTACAGGACTAGTATGGCATTATCAGGATCAACAGGGACTCAGTCCCTTTTTGTCTTTTTGATCTAGAAACTAGCACCTGGGATTTTATCTTCAAATCATGCCATTGTCCAAGAATGCTGCTGAAGTTCCAGGCATTTAGGCTAAATTCCATACAGCTGGGAGAAAGAAACATACAATGGCAAAGAGGGCCTATCTCTGTGTTGAGACTGTCCTTTCTTAAGAGTCTATCTTGAAGTCTGGCATAATGGTTATTGTATGTATTTGACCAGAACTTGGTATAACCACATATAGCTGAAAGGGAGGCTAGGGGATGTGTTTAGTTGGTGGCAATGCCACCCAATGAAATCACTTCTCTTTTTGAAACAAAGAATAGATATTTTATAAGCAGCTAGCAGGCATAACCACACCTCCAAATAGGATTGTCTTAAAGGTTACTTGGAGTAATGTAAGCAAAGCCCTGAGCTCAGTTCTTGATTGATAGGTAGAGCTTAAGCAAGAGTATAGAACACATGTTTTATCCAAGAAACCTTATTCTAAAAACACTTAGGAGAATGAAAGAGCCATGAATGCTGTGTTGCTTGCAGAAAGACACTACTCAGCTTTAAACAGTGCCACATTTTCACTGGATTGTGTGGCCCTAAATGATTTGTGTTGAAAATCTATGCAGTTTTATCCTAAAGTAAATATCTCTAACTTATTATGACAATCTTTCTTCCTAAAGAGCCAGGTGACTTTTAACTCTACCAGACTAAATTGCTGGAGAAAAATGGTAAAGGGGAAATCCTGACCCCCAAATTTGACTGGGAACTCACCCTTCACCCCATTTTAGCAGGAGCCAGCAACAAAGAAGGGACTGATCTGCTTTTCAATGAATGACCTTTTATAAGGGTGGAGAAATAAAACAGGGGAACAGAATCTTGGATTTCAGTAGGCATTTTGGGACAATAAGAGTATGCCACCTCTACTGTTTTGACAAGATTATTTTGTTTCGTTGGCATTGTTCATTTTAAACAGGCACACAAATTAAAGGTGCCATTAATATTGTAACTAATAAGTAAGTTTTTAGAACTGTGGCCTGATACAATGATTTATCATAAAGTCACAAGTTATTCTTTAATTTCATTAATGACAAAAGATAAATGATTTACCCAGAATTAAATACAATAACTGACCTCACAGGCACATACAAGTACTCTAATTTCTTGTGTCTTAATTTGAATACATGAGTGGCAGACACCTTAATTTGAATAAAAATGAAGAAGAAAAGAAAGTTTCATTTGTAAATTGAATCATGCCCTGTCACTAATCTTAACCACATTAACTGGTAGGCTGCTCAAATTCAAATTCCTTTTTAAATATGTTGGCTGACTCATCTCTCTTCTGAGTTATGATTTTGCCTCTTGAGACTTCCCTATCTACAATACACAGTTGTCAGGCTCAGGAGTGGGATATCAAAATAAGAATCTCATTTTGTCAGATTTACTAGGGCAGAAATGCACCATAAACACATTCTGTATGATTTTGAACCACAGAAAAAAATATGTTACAGCAGAAAATCAATCACATTTTAAATATGCTAAGCACTTAATTTACATTTGAGACAGTTATTGTAAAGGATTACATATCATCTATTACATAAAAGTATCTGAAAATTTGCAAGGGATGTTTTAAAAGAATGTAAGTGTGCTCCATCCTTATGCAAATGCAAAAGACGTTTCCAAATGTCTTTGCTTTTTTGTCTTTGCATTTGATTTGGTTTGTTGCAATGATTTTCTAGAGCCAAGTGAATGTTCAAATCAAGATTCATTTTTAAACTTCCCCATTGTCTCTTCCTTCCCACTACTCCCAGTCTTGGTCTCCAGAACATATGAATGAATGGAAAATTTCTCGAGTCGAACAGTTAAAATTTATTTATCAAGCACATTTCTGTAGGAAAAAAATTGAGTGTGATGTTTTATCTGCACAAGAGAGAAGTGTCTCAAGTATCCTCAAGTACAGTGGAAGCAAGAGTTTGTAAATATTAGCTACTAAAGTAAAACCCTAATCTGAAGACCTCTTGTACACATCCTACTGTGAAGCTGGAGGACTGGGTTTTGGGTTTTCTGGGTTCATGAGTGAGCTGAACCTGTAGGGGGCAACTTTCTGGCTATGCTGGGCCTGATGATTGGCTGCTTCTGTCCCTTACCTACCTGCAGTTGAACTTCCTCTTTAGCTCTGCCTGTAGTGTGTTTTTTACAGGCAGGAAAGAAGTGCAAAGGACTCATTTTTGCACATATACTATGTGTCTGAATTTTCATTTATTCCTCAAAACTAACTCTGGGAAGTAAGACTAGCTCTCCACTTTTTGAATGTTCAAACTAAATGAGGTATCTTGCCCTAAGTTTCAGAGTTGGTAAATAGAAAAAAAAGAGTTTGGAATTCAGACCTGTCTGGCTCCAGAACATGTGCTTTCAACTACTGAGCTTTGCTCCCCTTGTTGGGAGTCTGGCTCCTCACCCATTTTGACACTAACCACTCTGCTTCATTTCAATTTGTCACCCTGCCCGATTCCTTGGGTTTTCCTGTCTTCTTCTCCTCCCTGTTTGTCTCTTTTTGGATCTGGATCTCTTGGTCTGTTGCTCTATTCTGGTAATGTGCCAGTGCTCCCTATTGATCTGTTTGCTACAGGACCATGTGACCCCACCAGCCAGATATGAACAAACTTCAGCAACTAACACCTAGCTGATCAGTACCAGCAACAGTCTAATGGAAGGGTTTTCATTTTCATTTTCTCATGTACAAGCTGTATGTAGGTGTGAATTAGCCAGACTATTGTGCTGCCCTGTGCTATGGGAGTGGTCATGAGGAGGTGATCTTACCACTGGCTAAAGAGGAGTGACCTTCCTAGGAGGATGAAGAAGTAAACATATGAAAAAGAAAACAATAAGTGGGAATAACTTGTAACCAGTCACTGTTGAAGACCCTGAACTTGGCAGATGACTTGGAAGAAAGGGTTTTATGTGTGATCTCATGCACAGAGCAATGATAATTGAAAGTGTAGTTGAAAGAAAAAAATATCTTTCAGTTCTGGACATTACTTAATCAATTAATATCATAAAATATCATTACATTTTATATGTATCAAATTACTATAATTTCATAGAATATTAAAATATGTTAACTTAATGTCTTTATACAAGTCCCTGTCAGGAATTCTTGCATGATGCACAACATGGGAACAATTGCTAGTTGCTTTTGTGTGAGACAATTGTTGGGTAAAGGAAAGCAAGATATTCCTGACATCCATACTCTGGGACATATCACACCTAAGTAACTTGACAGGAAAACTTCAATCTGTGACAAAACTCAGTATCTTTTTTTTTTCTAGCTAGGTTGAATCAGAGAATCCTAAAGCTGGTGTGCTTGCTGCTTCCTGAACCATTTGTATCTTATGCAGTTGTCTCTCCTTCAGTATCCATAAGGGATTTGTGCCAGGACCCCCTGTGGATACCCAAATCCATGGTTGCTGAAGTGCTTTATAAAATAGAGTAGTATCTGTACATCCTCATATATTTTTAATCATCTCTAAATTACTTATAATACCTGATAAAATGTAAATGCTATGTAAATTCTTGTTATACTATATTATCTAGGGAATAATGACAAGAAAAAATCTGCATATGGATGCGATTTTTTTTCCCTAAATCTTTTCAATCCCCAGTTGGTTGAAACCACAGATGCATGACCCATGGATACAGAGGACTGATTGTACTTTAAATAAATGCCACCACACTCTTTTTGTTCCTTTTATAATTGAGCAAAACATTCCAACAAAGCTGCTGTATACAGGATTTCTAGGTGTTGCTAAGACTGTTGCCAAGTTGGTCAGAATTGGAATATGGGAACACATAGATATAAGTACTTAAAACCCAGATGTTCACAAAGGGACATTTTGGCTCTACCCTTCACTCATGCTGTGTTGATTCTTTAAACAAATATCTGCTGGAGGCAGTGGAGCAGTGTGTGACTGAAGTTTGAAATCATAGTGGGGTTTGTATCCCAGTGTTTTCATCTACTCTGGTGGGTTCTGTCACCTCTTTTAAATTTTGGTTTTTCTCACCTGTAAAATAGGGACAACTACAATACACAGCTATTTGTCTTTGGAAGTAATCAGTTTTGACATTGAATCCAAGGTCTCCCACATGCTACTTATTTAAACATGGAAAAGCAACCACACAGCTTCATTTGCTTCCTCATCTTGGAAATGGGGAAAATCATAAAATGAATCTCATAGGATTGTTGTGAAAATCCAAAAAAATAATACATAGAAGTTTGAACCCAGAGTCTGGCAAGGAGTGAATATTTATTATACGGAAACTATTTTATTATTAATATTTAATGTCAACCCGTATTACCACAGATTAGGTATCTGTGTATATGTTTTCTCATTTAATTTCATTTAAGTAAAGGACCTATGAGGACATTATTGAGATTATTATACCCTCTACAGATGAGAAACCTGAGACAAAGAGGTGAAGTGATTTTTACTAAGCTCCACTAGTAAGTGGCACAGCTGCAAATCCAACCTAAGTCTTCTGACTGCAAATATTTTCACCATTCCTACCTCTCTCTTAAATGTAAAATGGTGCCAGGAGGCATGGAGAAGGAGAGGGAGGGGGTGCCTGTCAGGGGGCATCTTCTTTTATCTGAGTCTCAAATGTCTTTTAATTGTTTTCAAAGAATGGGACAATGTTTAGAATCCCTCCCCTAGATGATGAGTTCAATATTCAATGAATGGATGCCTTCCATAAGTTCCAATCATAGTTGAAATGGATATTGTACACAATGCTCTTTTGTCCTCAGATCATGGATCAAACATCAATCAGTTACTTATAGTTATTAGTAATGAGCATGCATTAGAATTTCCCCAGGGCTTATTAAACTTTTAAGAGTTTCAGATTCAGTGGTTTTGGGATGGAACAAGGTGATGTAGATGCTTTCATTTATCTATCTATCTATCTATCTATCTATCTATCTATCTATCTATCATAGTGTATAAAATATTCAATCCAGGTAGTTGTGGTTTTGCATACCTGTAATCCTAGTGACTTGGGAGACTGAGGCAAGAGGGCCCCAAATTCAAGGCCAGCCTGGGCAACTTAGCAAGACCCTGTCTCAAAATAAAAAAGTAAAATGTGTTGGGGATGTTGTTATGTGTTAAAATACCTGGGTCTGAATTCCATGTACGTTTCAATTAATCAATCAATCAAATTGAATTACTAGAAACTGTGAATAGGTATCTAGGTTCTTAGCTACCAGTTGATCTTTTCTATTACCGGTATTTCTAGCTCTTTCAAAGAGGAATAGCTATTTTTAGCAGTACAGTCTAAAAGACTAATCTTGGGGACATTTCTGAACAACAGCCTAGTCAGTTGTATTTTAGGTTGGTTCTGGACACCTCTGAGTTGCTTTGGATAGATCTACAACTTTCTGTTAGAAATTGACAGAATGTGTTTCATATAGCCATTGCCAATTAGGGTTTGCATGCTGTGAAAAAATAGTTATTGGAATCAAGAACATGCAAGCTCAAACCTAGGCTCCATATCTTGCTAGCAGGAAGAATATATAAAGTTGTTTTTTAAAATTTTTTTTTAGTTGTCAAAGGACCGTTATTTTATTTATTTATATGTGGTGCTGAGAATTGAACCCAGTGCCTCACATGTGCTAGGCAAGTGCACTACCACTGAGCCACAACCCCAGCCCCTGAAGTTCTTTATCTTTCATGAATCTCAGATTTTTTCCCTCATGTAAAAATATGATGATAATATCTGCCTCAAGGGGTTATTGTAAGACTTAAAAGATAGCTCAAATGTAGCAAGTGCTTTCATGTTAAGGCATTGGGGAGGCCTGAATGGCTCTACAAGAAATTTACATACGAGAGGGCCTGAAATGTTTCATAAAGGTGGAAATACCTATCTGAGTAGAGGGAAAGAGGGAAAAGAATAAAACCTATCTCAAATTAGATTGATGGTCATGAGCCTGTATGAGAAAGAAGAGAATTCTGAGGGTCTCACTCATACTCTGCTACTCAGACAGTCCTTAGACCAATCTCATTAACTCAGATCTGAGCCCTAGATAGAGGATTCTATCAATAAAAGCATGAAAACTAAAGGAATAATCTAAAAGAATAATCTTTGGTTTTCAAAGTTTCATAAAGATTTTATAAATCAGTTCAGATGCTTGGGTAAAATAACAGGAGAAACAACCCAACAATATGGCTTAGTTCTCAGATGTGAGTATGCATTAGCATTTCCCCAGAGCTTGTTAAACTTCTAAGAGTTACAGATTCAATGGTTTTGGGATGGAACAAGGTGATGTTGATGCTTACTTTGTGAGAAACCTTGACTTAAATGCTATGAAGAATAGTCATCCCACACAGACATTTCAAGGATAGCAATCCACATACTCATTTGAGAGATCAATCATGAGGGCTCAGATCCTTTCCATCTTTCACTGTGCCATTATTATTGCAGTGACTTTGCCTTTGTTTAGCTTTCCTCACAGACAGAAGATGTCTATCACTTTGTAGGTGCCATGTTTAGACCATGTCCAGTGGATGAAGAGAAATTGTCTTCTGTCAGTATTTCTTATATTAGTGAGAGGAATCCTTACTAAAAATCCCTCAACGAATTCTCATTTGCATAATGTTTTTGCATCCTCAGTCCTAACCCAGTTCCTGGCAAGGGAAATGGACCATGGTGATAGTGTAAGACATCAGAATTTTTGTGAAGAGGGGTCTTCTCTTTCCTGAATCACACTGGGTGAGCAATGGACACTTAAGCAAGATCAGGACTGTGTCATAAGAAAAACAGTGGTTAATGTTGTTGGTTATGAAATTGATGTTGACTTCTATAGAGATGTCAACAATTTGGGGGCTGAGAAGAAGTCATGAAGGTCCATGACACCAATACTGAAAGCTTTCTTTTTAACAGAAATTGGCACCACCTCAATTAGTCTTTGTACCTTCATTTTATAGCAATAGCTGCAGCAGTTCCCTTGGTGAGCTGTGGCAGCTGAGCCTCTACTTTTGGACACTGTCACAAAAGACATCACTGTGAAAGCCAGACTTACCAAATTAAAGTGTCTGCAGTAGTCCCAGGTGTCAGGTATCTGTATTTGATTTTGATTTTCTGCCAGGTTTAGGGACTACTGATTTAGAGGTTACCAAACCATGGTAGTTGGAAATCTGGAGATTTCTCAGAAGGGCAGTGTATATATGAAATAGATACAAAGACATGGGGGCATCAGAAAAGGGAGGAGGGGGAGGAGTTGGAAGAGTTATTGTTCCATGACTTGAGCAAAAGGAATTTGAAAATCAGTGATTTTGTGTGTTCCATCTGACCTTGGCCATGTGCTCCTTCAAGTTTGAAGAGAAGGAGGAGTGGATGGGGAAGAAAGGGGGAAAGAGATAATGCCACCTGAACTAAGAATGACAAATAGTATTTATTGAAAAGCCACAATAACACCCTGCCATTTTACTTATAGTTATTAGTAAGTTTGAGGAATGATAATAGCGGGAATAAGAGCTGACAATTTCTAAACACTAACTGCCAGGCCCTTCCCTACAGCCTTTATAAGTGATATTCCATGTCATTTTTGCACAAGCTAATGAGTCCTAGAGACAGAGGAAGAGCTGTGAGTAAGTGTGAAAACTGGGAATCAACTCTAGGGGTCAGCTGCAAGAGTTGGCCCTCAAAACCACTCTATTGTTCTTCTTGGGAGGGAGGTATTGATATGTCCAAATTACAGATCAGGAAACTAAGACTCTGCATTTAAGTACTTTACTAAGATCACACAATATGTAAGGAGTGGAGTAGAATGATAATTTTGATTTTTCTGACTGCAGAGCACATCTGTGCCTTCATTTATTCACATACACATTCAAATAATAATCATTCAGTACCTACAATATGCTAGGCACTATCTTAGGCTTATTATATCCTATTTTTAGACAAAAATCTTAGGCTACTTCTCTAGAATTGTCATTGATTGGTGAGAAGGTAGAGCCAAGGACTTTTGTTTTGTACAGGGGATTGAATTCAGGGGCAATTTACCACTGAGCTATATCCCCAGCCCTTTTTATTTTTTATTTTGAGGTCAAATCTCGCTATGTTGCTGAGGCTGGTTGCCATCTTCCTACCTCAGTTTTCAGAGCTGCTGGGATTATAAGTATGTGTCAACACACCCAACAAGGGCTCTTAAATGCAGTGTCTTTGACAGGAAATTCTATCATGTAGCACAACTGAGATGATCTATATAGCTGGTGAGGAGGAATTTATTATGTCCCTCAAAAATGTTTTGACCTATTTAACATTTTTTCAAGGGAACAATGAATCCTATTATAAATGCAATCATAATTCTATTTAACATATTTATATTTACATCACTTTTTTGAAATATATTGCTCTTATATATAGAATATGAGAATTACCTGATTGACTCCATTCCTGAAATAAATTAGGAGAAGAACCTATGTAAAATCTAAACATCCCAATACACTATTTTTGATCTCCATTAGCATATGTAGTCTAATTAAGCAGTTTTTTTAAATGTCAGCAATTGCTGGGGCTCTTCTCTGTCTCCATGGTCTGTTGTGCAATTGGGCTATGCAAATAGAATAATGGTCTTCTTGCTCTTTCCTCTTCAGAAGCACAAGGCAAGTTTGGTCTCTTCACAAACAACTCAGAAAATATAATGGCAATCTCTAGGCCTCTCTTTTCTTTTGCAAACATCTTTAGGAAATTTACAGTGTATTTGACCACTGATATCATTTTCTGCATTATTATTTTGTCATTATTGTTATAACTATTCTAACAGTAAGACATAATTTGGGGAATTTCAAGGTAAACTGGTACATTTGTTCAGTTTAGTAAATCTGAGTTTATTGATGCTTTGGCAACAATGGGACCCTGTGTAGCTGCAGTTCTGTGGGAGATGCCAACTGAGGTCAAAGGAGGAAATTTCTTTTGATAACCTCAAAGGGCCATTCTTACCTTACATTTAACTAGGAACCTGATTTTTTTTTGTCAGAGATTAGGGATTTGGGAGCTTGTATGAATGAAAATCCAGGAAGATAATGAGTCCAAAGGAAAGTATGGTTATTTTCATACATAGCTAGTCTTATTCAAATCTATGTGTTTATTTGGAAGTTATCAATATGATCCAAAGCAGAAATTGGTATATTTAAAATACCCAGAGGTACCCCCTAATGACTTCCACTGGTTCATGCCTGAATATTCACTCCCCCTTGAGTGTGGGGTGGACCTGCAACTTTCTTATAGTTAACAGAGTATGGCAAGGTAAAGGGATTTTGCAAGTAATATTAAGTTCCATAATCAGTTAGTTTTGAGTTAATTGAAAGAGAGATTATTGTAGGTGGGCATGCATTAGTCAGAAAAAAAAAAAAACCCTTATAAGAACAACTATGTCCTCTTTGAGGTCAGAGAAACTTTCTGATGTTGGCCTTGAAGAAACAAGTTGACATGTTGTTCAAGGGCTTATAGAAGGTCATGGGACAATTAAACTTTAGGTGGCATGAAGGAGCTGAATAGCCAGTTCGCATTACTTTCAATAGCCAGGAACACTTTGGAGACTTTGGTACTACAATAACTAGAAGATGAATTCTGCCAATAATATGAGAGAGTTTAGAAGTGTACCCTTCCCTAATGAGATCAAAGCTCCAATTGTCACATGTATTACAATCTGATGAGACCTTGAAGCAGAAGATCTGGACAAATTATGCCTATAAAACTTTTAATCTATATAGAAACCAAGATAATAAAGGTATTGCTTTAAGTCACTGAGTCATAATTATTTTCTAGTCAGCAACAGAACACCAATATACTTGGCTTCAAAAAAGTAGACCCAGACATTTCCTGGGTGTTCCAAGAAGGAAGAAAAAAAGATTAGCGTTTGGTTAGCATTTGGGTAAGTATGCATCAGAGGATCAGTAATTTGGTATTTACTGCATTAGAGTATTGTTTTCTTCCTAGCTCTGGGTTGCAATCACTCTGTTGCACTACACAGTGGCCAGTTTGCTGCTGGGATTCAATTGCTCTTAACTAGTTTATAGTTGACACTGAACTTGTTTTCTATATTGACTCTGTAGCTAGCCTAGAAAACTCAAAATTTCTCAATCATTTAGAGATTTAAAAAAAAATAGTTGTAGATGAACACAAAACTTTTAATGAATTAAAGATTTTTTTAGTTGTAGATGGACACAATACCTTTATTTTATTTATTTATTTATTTATTTATATGCAGTGCTGAAAATTGAACCCAGTGCTTCACACATACTAGGCAAGGCTCTACCACTGAGCCACCACTCAAGTCCTCATTTAGAGATATAAATGAACTGTTCTTTCTCTGCTTTTATCACAATGTATGCCAACTTCATTCAGCCTGTCATACGTTTTTGACTTATTTTCTCAGTTCTTCCTCTTCTCTATCCTCTCCATTCTCCTCTCATTCACATTGCAAGTGTGACTTCAGTATGCACCTCTGGCCCTCCTTTCCTTGAACAGCCTTCCCCAATCCCTTTAGCCACATTTAATTTTTGATTAGTACCTGCATAAACTCTGCCTTCTCATTATTCCACATTAAGGTGGCTCCAACTGCCAGAAGTGCTCGGACTACCCATCTGTCTCTTCCACCTGGAAAATCATTGCTAAGTATTCTGGACCTTTTAGGCCTTTGATCTTTTCTTTCCTCCTCATTTCTGGAAGCTGCACCCCCACCAGCAGGGCTAGCCACCTCCTCAGCTCCCATAGCCCTCAGTTCTGTTTCCATTACAAGAAGTACTATACTAATATTATAACTTTTCTTTTTCTCTGTCAAAATCATCATGCTTTCCACTGATTCTGAACCCATCAAGGATGCAAATCTTTTATTCATCTTTGGATTCAATGCACCCTAGCCTAGTGAGAACATCAAAAGCAAAATTCTAAAAATGCCTATTTGGCTGACAAAATGAAATAATGACATGTTTACTATTCAGGTTCAAGTTACAGTGGAGTCAAGTTAATCCTTATATTTTTCATTGTGAACCCTGCCCCTTGAAATTCTGAGAGATAAGATTCACTAGAAATAAGAGTAATATACAAGAATTTACCAGAAAGCATCATCATCTTATTCTGTCTTCCACCCTTATTATAGGGGGAAAAATATGAAATGGGAGGAATTATGGTCATGAGAAGGGAGAAGGATCAGTGGATCAGCCCTGTCCTAAAACCCAAATTCTTTTCATCTTCCTGAGATCAAAGATCTGCTGTGAACATGGCTGCATATGTATTCATTTCCCTATGAAATTCTATATAAGATTTACATACAAAGATAATCACAAGAAATTCAGTTCTGCTACTCAGAAGTTCAGTTGTTTTCTTTGTGTGTTATTTGGGTCAAAGTACCATCTGAAACTCAGAGCCATAAGGAACTTCCAGCTCATTATCTAGTACAGTTATATGCTGAGCTCCATGCTAGGCTCTGGGGATGCAGAAATGAATATGATATAGTCCATAATGTTAAAGAGTCTTCAGGGTAATGGGAAGACAGTGAAAAATAAATGTACTTTGACAACATGAAGTGCTAAGTGCCATGACTGAGTGCTAGCATTGCATTGGGCATGAGAGGTCACCATATCAGGCAGTTGAGGCTCAAAAAGGAAAAGTGATCTGTCCAAGGTCCCATGGTAGTGGTAGCATCAACTGTCTTGACACCCATTGTAGGGTTCTTATTGATATTCCGCATTATTATGAGAAGCTGCATACTGTGATTTTATAGCTCCTCTGAGAAGACTGGAGACTTTAACTAGAGAATTATATTCAAATAAGTTAATCACAACCTTGAAATTCCTGCCACTTGGATGCCTTAGGAATGGATACTTGTAATTCAAGCAGTATGTCAAGGAGCTGACAGCTTTAAGGCTTGACCAAGTACTGGCACAAACAGCTAAGAAACAAAGCTCTAATCATGAGCCTGAGCAGATGAAAACTGTTTTAAGGAAACTCAGCAATTCAAAAATGGAGTCTAAAAATGAAATCACAAAACTAATTGGAACAAGTTTGCAGAGTGTACTTTTATTAACTCTAGCTTTCTTCTGTCTGCATTGTGAGTGTCTAGATCAAAGTGCAAAGTGTAGGTGGGGAGTGGGGCCCCAGTGAAGAGACCTTAAGCTTTGCGGTGGTCAGGTGTGGATTTAAATTCCAGCCCTGACATGTTTTAGCAGTGTTGCCTGGAGTTGGTAATTTATTCTCTCTGCCTCAATCTCTGCATTATAAACTGAGAACAATGATAGTACTTATCTCAGAATACTGAGAGGATATAATGAGATTCGTCATTTAAGGCCCCTAATGTATAAGTAGGCACTAAAGTTATAGCTGTTATTTATTGTCATGTTTACTATTATCTACTTCTTGCTCTGTACTTATGACCTTGGATAAGTATGTTAAATCTGTTCTCTTGAGCTCAGTTTCCTCATTTGTAAAACAAGTAAGTTGAAGTGATTCTTTCCTTTTTTCCTTAGTAGCACAGATTGAACCTAGAGGGGCTTTACCACTGAACCACATCCTGAACCCCCGTTTTTTTTAGTTTTTATTTTGAGACAGGGTCTAATTTACTTAGGGCCTCATTAAGTTGTTGAGGCTGGCTTTGAACTCATGATCCTCCTGCCTCAGCATCTTGAGCTATTGGTATTAAAAGTGTGCACCACTATGCCTGGCAGTTGGAGTGATTCTTAAGGAACTTCTCATCTCTGGCATTCTAAGATTCCAGTGTTTAAATATGCATTGTGTTAGGTTGGTGGTGGCGACTTGGTGGCGACTTAGAACAAAGCAGCCTGCGCGGGAAAGGAATATCAGGTGCCAGCGGAAATGTCTGTCAATCAGCCAGATCTCCTGACTAACACTTGTCAATCAGCAGGACCCTCTGGCCAATCCTGGAGTTCAGCCAACTCCCCTGACCAACTCCAAGGGGGCAAGGGACCCTAAAAACACCTTTTCCTGTCCCAAGCCCTTCTCTTCCTGCTGTAAGCCCCATAAAAGTCCAGTCCGGTAGAGCTTCCACGCGGTTTCTCCTCAGACCCTTCCCCTGTCCTCTCTGTGGGTCTGATCGAGTTCCACCCGGGAGTGATATCTCAATAAAGCAGCCTTCAGTGGCCTTTTTAAATCTGCCTCCTTTGGTCGCTGCCTGCCTTGCCTGATCTGACACATTGTGCCTTCATTATCTCTGATTTTTTTTTCAGTCTTGGGCCCTCTGAGGCAGGCTAGGTAGATGTTAATCTCTACTGGTGAAGAAACAAAAGCTCAGATTTGGTGTCTGGGACATGAAGCTGACATCTATATGTACTAACTTGTGTTTCACAGTGCAAAGATCAAAGGGCCTACATCCCTGCTGACCTTATTCATACAGAATAAAGTTGAGTGGTTGGAAGGAGAAAGAACATTCCTTTACTCCTGAGAGGCAATAAGAATAATGACTAAGGCAGGAGGACCACAATTTCAAGGCTAGCTTGGGCATTAGCAAGACCTTGTCTCAAGGGTGGTGGTGGCTGGGAATGTAACTTAGATGTAACTTAGTGGTAGAGCACTTGCCTAGCATACTTAAGGTCCTGAGATCCTTAGCCATTGTCACACACACGCACACACACACACACACACACACAAATAGTGACTGTCCCAGGATGTGCTGCTTTCCACAAGGCTCTACAGGGCTGTTCATTGTTGTTAGTTGTACCAATCAGAGCTTAAGTTTGATGAATTTTTGTTCTAAGCCCTGTCTGTTTAATTTCACTGACTGTGTATGACAATAGAATGGAGCATCATTAACTGCATTTCATAGGTGACGAAAGTTTAGCACAGAGTGGTTAAGTGATTTTCCCAAAGTAATACAGTCTAGAATGGCAGAATGCAAGTTGCAGGTCTGTCATAGTTGTATGCATTAATCTAGGCTCTTAATCACCATACTGACCCACATACTGCAGCTGACAGTTACAAGGAGACAGAACTTTAAAAACAGTGCAGAGAGGCAAACAGTGATGAGTTGAAGAATCATTAGGAAATAGTCCATTGCAACATATTTCATTTACCAAGGTGAGGTAATGTGTAAAACATTTTATAAAAAAAAAATCTTTAAAAATGTGTGTGTGTGTGTGTGTGTGTGTGTGTGTGCATGAGTACATGACCAATGTGATTCTATAACATGTGTGTATAATCAGAAAAATGAGAAATTATACCCCATCTTTGTATGACATATCAAAGTGCATAAATGCATTCTACTATCATGCATAACTAATTAACACAAATCTAAAAAAATTAAAAATTCATTTGATTGTACTAAGCATTCTGAGTATAAACCAATTTGGCACATTACTTAGGGGCTTAATAAGTAAGTGTTGACTAAACAAAAAATGATCAAATGATGAAGAATAATTTTGAAAGAAAATAATATAAAGGAAAAGGGTGAGTTTGGGAAAGCTGGAAAACATAAGACCTGAACTTTAATTCTGGCCCTGTTTAAAGCTATCCTAGTGACCTTGAGCATGTCCCGTATCCTCTTGGGCTAACTTTCCCCACCAACACCAAGAGAGGAATACAGTTGGTTCAATTATTCTCCAGCTGTAATGTGTATATTAATTACTTGAGTATATTCTTAAAATACATATTCTGATTCAGCAGGTCTGGGGTGGGCTCTGGGATTCAGAATTTCTACAAAGCTCTCAGAATTTTTATGACCACACTTCAAGGGGCTTGATTACATCAGATCAGATTGAACTCTAAAGCCCAGCTATTACAGTAAATCCCAAACTGCTAAGCCAAAAAAACAGAGTGAACTGATTTTCTTTTCTCTTTTCTTCTTCTTTTTTTAAATACTGTAGCTTCTCCAGCTTAATCACTATTACCTGAGCTCGACCTTTTCTGTCTCTAACACATTTCAATCCCCTGAGTATGAGCTTGCAGGCTTTGGTGTTGCCCATGTGAAGCTGTTGTAGCAATGAGAAGTGGGTAGCTGAGCTGTAAGGACAACAACAACTGTATGCATAAGAAGTATCCTGGATTCCCTGTTAGAGGCGTGTGCTCTACTCTGCCTTCTGGCTCACAACCCATCTTTCCTCCAGGTACCACAAGCTACTGCTGGATGTGCTGTCTGCTGCTCCTCACCTATGGCCGACAGGGAGAGCTTTTAGAAGGAGAAGTCAGTTCTTGCTTTCCCTGTGGAAATCAAGTGTGTCATTCTGCCACTTGTTCAGTGGACAGAGTTGGAAAGCAGTGCTGGGCTCCCATTTCTCTGGCATGCTTTCAGTGCAGTGGGCCATGTAGCTCTCTTGCCATCCTCCTCAGATTGAGGTTTTTCTCTCCTTGCTAAAAACGTTTATAGCTAGTTGAAATACCTACTAGGAAAATAAGATTTATGTCAGTGCAAACCTAAATTATTTTAGAAGCCTCAGATGATTCAAAGCTTAGGGATATTTTCATGCAATCAACTTTAAAATCTTACAGTGACATGAACAAATATTCAGTGGATCTTAAATGGGCTTGTTAAATTCTGCTCCTTTTGTTTCAATTCAATTCTTTTCCTTTCAGACACATTTTCTATTTAGACATTTTTTCTTTAACTTTGTATTCTAAGTGAAGTATTTTCTTGTCTTCCATCTTTTCCTGTGTCTAACAGGTAGAAATGTGCAGAATTTAGCTGATCCCTTCCCATGAGTGATGCTGACATACAGAACTTTCTGGTCTTTGAGCTTATCTTGTTAAAATGCTCCTGTGGGACACAGAAACCTCCCCACTCAGCTTAGCACAGGTCAACTGAGATCTGCTACCCAAAACTAAGGCTGATTTGAAAATCCTCAAAGCATCCTCCTGGCTTGATGAGAGCATACTTGTGTTGGAACCCATGAGAAAGATCAGAGTGACTGCAGAATCAAATTGTCTTTATGGAGTTTCGGTAGGATGTATGTTTTGTCCCTTTCCATTGCTTCATCTGTGAACTCAGGGCTTGAACTGGTCCTCAGTGGGGTCTGACACTGAAAATGCTCCTCTAAACTTAAGCTGCCATGGCTTTACTGGTAACTAGTAGTTTCTTCACCATAATATCAGAGAATATAGGAAAGTGTTTTAGTTTCCTATTGCTTCTATAACACATTACCATAAATGTGGTGGCTTAAAAAATAAAAAAAAAAATATTATCTTACTATCCTGGAGATCAGGGGTCACATTGAGCTACAATCAGTGTGTTGTTAGGGCCATGGTCCTTTTGGAGGCTCTAGGGGAGAATCATTTCCCTTTCCTTTTCCTTTACAAACTTGACTTGTGGCCCCTTCTGCTATCTTCAAAGCCAGCAATGGTGTCCTTCTCACATTGCATTACTCCAAATTAATTATCTTCTGTTTTTCACTTTGGAAGACACTTCAGATTACATTGAGCCCATCTGGATAATACAGGACAGTCCCCCATCTCAGAGGCTCAGATCCTTAACTTAATCATCTCTGTACAATTCCTTTTGCTATGTAAGGGACATATCCACAAGTTCTAGGGATTATGATGTGATGTCTTTGGGGAGGCATTAGTTGCTCATATCTCTACCTTGTCGAAGTAGAGTCCTCTCATTAGTACATTTGATTTGTCTTCCTATCTTACCTTTTCTCTTCTATCAGAAATAGCACTTTTTCTTTGTTAACCCAATCTCAATCCATGTAGTCTGCATGAAGCCTGAGGAGTTGGTTATTTGTTCCAGGCCTAACCAAATCAGCAAAAAACTTTCCCCCACCTAAAGTGCCTGGCTAAGTGGTGGTCATAAGACCTTAGAGAGGCAAATCAGAGTGAATATCAGTATTTTAGTAAGAGATGATGGTGTGGAAGTAGATGGGGCAAATTTATTCCATTTTGGCCTGTGGAGGTTAATTCAGAGATATAAGTCATTATGGTCGATAGCATCATGTCCATGCCCATCTTCACAGTTCACTATTGTATCCTTACAAATATGATGCTGTCCAGTAGCCAATGTGTTTTCTCTTCCATTTTACTTCAAATATGTCATGCAAACTGAGGAAATGGGGTTTCTGGTATATAAATACTTGTTTCAGCTTGTTTATCATTTGTAATTAGTAAGTGATGGTAGTGTGATTTAATCTTAGATCCTCTGACTCCAAATTTTGATCCATTTTGACTGCCTTGAACACTACAAGATTACTGTAAAAATGTCTAAATTTAATTGGGTATTGTGGTAGAAATAGAACCATGAGTGGAAGTTCTAAGTGGAGAGTATATTTGTTGTCCTCTTTGATGCCATTTTGATCAAGAAGGTCTGTTCTCCCACCAGTACTGTGGGATATTAGCTTACAGAGAATCTTCAGATATTTTGTCTAGCTTTGGTCAGATACCATTAACCATAATTTAGGTGTGGTATGTAACCTTCAGTGAGCTCCTAATTAAACACAATGTTAGGGCTGGGGTTGTGGCTCAGCAGTAGTGCACTCACCTCGCATGTGTGAGACCCTGGGTTTGCTCCTCAGCACCACATAAAAATAAATAAGCAAAATAAAGATATTGTGTCCATGTATAACTAAAAAATTTTTAAAAATAAAAATAAACACAACGTTAGGCATGCACATCTATTATTTAATTTATTTTGGCAACATATCCTGAATTATTTATATTAATTATTATTTTGTTATTGTCATCAACATCATCATCATTATCATCATTATCTCTGCTTCAAAGATGAGGAGAATAAGGGCCATAAAACTTAAATCCCTTTTTCAACCTAGAATTCAAACCCAGGCAGTCTAACTGCACAGCCTGCTTTCTTTACAATAAAACCAGCACTGCAGCACAGAGGTACTAAGCATTGTTTACTCAGCATTTATCATGCAGGGATAATAAATCGATATGGGACTCTGAATTTTAAAACATTGTGCTTTTAACTTGTCACAATCCATTTCCTGTTTGGTTTTCGTATATAGTCCTTCTACCATGACCGAGGTTTTCTTAATTTCCTAATGACAAAATTTGCTTCAATATTGTTTGCCCATCACTTTGATGAGCCCTGGTATTAAGAATATACCACATATTCCTTAATCTATATTGATCACCTGACTTTTTGGAGATTCTCTGTTTGGGAGAGAGCAATTTACACAAGATATCACACTTTGACTTGCTCCTTTCTTTCCTTTTATCTTATCCATGTGTTCTTTTCAAGCATTGACCTCATCAAGGCTGACTACTAAAGGAACTAATGTGAACACAAGATAGCAAGAACTCCAATTCTGATATGCAAACCCACTGTGCTCAAGAAAGAGGACTGGATGGGTTTTGATCTGCCACTTGCTCAGCAGAATCTAGGAACTATAGGATGACTAGTTCTGAGGCACCTTTTCCTGGGGTACCTGCCTGTACTTCAGTTTTTCCATATGTAATGATGTCTAGATTGATGGAAAAACCTCTATTTTCCAGCATGAGACTCATTTAATCCTTATATATTTTTATTGATAGACACTTTAGCCCTTTGGTCTTATTATACATTATGGGTAACTCACCAGACATGTGTTAAAGAAGGAATTTGGTAACTAATAGGAGACTTGTCTTTATGAAGGAATGAAGGCTGGAGAAATGACCTCAGAAACACATTAACTATGAATAAGTGCTAAAGGTGTCAAGCTCATTCTCCAATGTTGTAGCCTTAGTTCTTAGCAAAACAGTTCTTTAAGATTGGACAAAGAACCAGGTAGTAGGGAGAAACCTAGCTTTGGGAAATGGAGATCATTGGGGGCTCTGTGCTTTATGCATTGGGAGGCAGTAACTCAGGGCCCAAAAGTCAGCACTAAGAATGAGACCAAAGTCTCCACTGGGAGGTATTATGTAGAAAAACAGGTGCATTGTCTTTCCTCTTTACTAAAGACTCACTCAGAAACTGAGACTAAATTGTTAGGGTTAAGCACATCATGAATGACAGCCCTAATAGGTGTGAATTTGGGGAGGTGGTTAGGTCATTGGGTGAAACACTCATGAATTGGATTAATAATGTTATAAAACAGGCCCTAAGGAGCTTGTTGAACTTACTCATGTGGGGATGCAGCAGGAAGTTTCCTTCTATGAGGAATGGGCCTGCACCAGACAGCAAATCTTCAGGCACCTTGATCTTGGACTACTCAGTCTCCAGAACCATGAGAAATAATGTATATTGTTTATAAGCCACATAAAGTTATGTTGACATAACAGCCCTAAGGGACTTAGATGGTGCCATATTAAAAAAGAGGCAGAATATTTGGTCATTTCACTGAACCATCAAAGGAGAGAGAAAATCACCTAAAGAAACAGTTCAAATTAAATTATGGAATGAGTCTGAGATTACAGAATACAGGACTGAATCTAGCCTTTCTTCCCACCACTCACAATTTGGGGAATAGAAAATCATAAGAGCGACCACCAAATTTTCAGGGAAAGAGTTTCTGCCAGCTGCGCAAGCACCGTACTCAGGGCTGAATTCTGGGTTCGAGACGGGGGAAGGAAGCTGTCCATCTCGGTTCTCCACATCGGTCAGACCACAGAGGAGGCCAGCAGCCTCCATGTTGGTAAACTGACGTCACCACCCCTGTTTTCGACTGACCGCAGCTCATTCAGCCATAGAACAGGTAATTTCAGGCTGCAATTCGCCTGCGGCTTGCAGACAGATTGCTAGGGTTCAGCGCCTGGGTGCTTCTTAGAACCTGATCTTATCGGAGTGAACACCGAGCGCGGGGCGGCCGAGTTCCGGCTCCCGGAACCGTCCCGGAACCGCCCTGGCCCAGGGCTGCTGAGCCTGCGGAGGCTGCTTCTTGGACCCTGCTCCTATCAGAGCATACAACAAGCACTAAGCAGCCGAATTCCGGCTCCCGGAACTGAGCCCGTGGGGACTGCTTCTTGGAGCTTACACTTATAGGAGCTTACACCGAGCACGGAGCGGCCGAGTTCCGGCTCCCGGAACTTCCCTGGCCCGGGGCTAGGAGCCCGCGGAAACTGCTTCTCGGTCCAGGTCCTGCTGAGGGCCAGTCAGGACTCACCCGGTGCTTTGGTTGCCCGGCAAGGGGAACGAAATGCTGCCATTCGCATAGGATACCAACATGGCAGAGATCTGATGTCTGCAGAAAGCGGCGGAGGAGGGAACTTCATCAATACCAGCGGTGACATAAGCAGTTGGTCTCCTGGTAGGGGAGGTGAGGCACAGTCACCCGAGTCTCCTCAATTTGTCGTCGAGCCAGAGGGGAGGAGCCAGGCCGCCGCCAGCGCCCGGAGCAGGCCCAGCGGCTCGCCAGCGTGGTGACCGCGTGACCCCAATTGGAGAGGGGGCGGAGCAGAGCCGCCACCCGCACCCGCAAGGTGGGCAGACCCGCGACCCAGTGGTACATGGGCGTGGTAGGAGGGGCAGGGCAGAGCCGCCGTTCGCGCTTGCAAGGTAAACAGACCTGTGACAGCCTGGCGGGTCAGGCCCAGTGGCCTGCCAGTGTGGTACACACGTCACTCCAACTGGAGTAGGGGCAGAGCAGATCCTTCTCCCACGCCCGGATCAGGCCCTGCCAGTGTGGTGGTCACGTGACCCCAATTGGAGTGGGGGCGGAGCGGAACCGCCACCCGTGCCCGCAGGGTGAGCAGACCAGTGATCAACCTGCAGATCAGGCCCAGGGGTCCGCAGGCATGGTAGGAGGGGCAGGGCAGATCCGCCGCCCGCGCCTCCAAGGTAGGCAGACCTACAACAGACCGGCGGATCAGGCCCAGGAGCCTGCCGGCGTGGTACAAACACCACCCTAATTGGAGTAGTGGCAGAGCAGAGTCGCCACCCGTGCCAGGAACAGGCCCAGCGTCCTGCAGGCGGGGTAGTCACGACACCCCAATTGGAGTAGGGGCAGAGCAGAGCCTCCACCCGTGCCCGAAAGGTGGGCAGATCTGCGACCGACCAGCGGGACAGGCCCAGTGGCCTGCCGGTACGACAGACACGTCACCCCATTTGGAGTAGGGGCAGAGTAGAGCTGCCACCCGCGCCTGCAGGGTAGGCAAACCTGCAACCGACAGGCGGATCAGGCCCGGTGGCCTGCCGGCGTGGTACACTCATCACCCCAATTGGAGTAGGGGCAGAACAGAGCCGCCGCCAGCTCCCAGAACAGGCCCAGTGACCTGCCGGCGTGGTAGCCACGACACCCCAATTGGAATAAGGAGAGAGCAGAGCCGCCGCCTGCACCTGCAGGAAAGATACACAAGCAGTATGAAAAGACAAGGAAAGAAAGGACCACAAGCAATGCAGGTCAACGCAACTTTAGAAGAGGTAACAGCTGCAGCAGATGGAATGTCAGATAAAGAATTCAGGATATACATGCTTCAGATGATCTGGAGTCTCAAGGAAGACATTAAACAGCAAAATCAGACAATGAAAGATCACTTCGACAACGAATTACGCAAACAAATCCAGGAAGCAAAGGATCAACTATACAGGGAGATAGAGGTTATAAAAAACAAACAAACAGAAATCCTAGAAATGCAGGAAGCAATAAACCAACTTAAAAACTCAATGGAGAATACTACCAGCAGAGTAGAACACTTAGAAGATAGAACATCAGACAATGAAGACAAAGTATTTCAACTGGAAAAGAACATAGAGAGCTCAGCAAGACTGTTAAGAAACCATGAGCAGAACATCCAAGAAATATGGGATAACATTAAGAGACCAAACTTAAGAGTCATTGGGATACAGGAAGGTACAGAGCTCCAAACCAAAGGAATGAGAAGTCTATTCAATGAAATAATACGAGAAAACTTCCCAGACTTGAAGAATGAGACAGAATCCCAAATCCTAGAAGCCTACAGGACGCCGAATGTGCAAAATCATAAGAGATCCACACCTAGACACATTATAATGAAGATGCCCAACATACAGAATAAGGAGAGAATTTTAAAAGCTACAAGAGAAAGGAAGCAGATTACATTTAGGGGTAAGCCAATCAGGATAACAGTTGATCTTTCAACACAGACTCTAAAAGCTAGAAGATCCTGGAATAACATGTTTCAAACACTGAAAGAAAATGGGTTCCAACCAAGAATTGTGTATCCAGCGAAATTAAGCTTCAGGATGGAAGATGAAATTAAAACCTTCCACGATAAACAAAAGTTTAAAGAATTCGCAGCTAGAAAACCATCTCTTCAAAACATCCTTGCCAAAGCATTACAGGAAGAGGAAATGGAAAATAACAATGAAAACCAACAGTGGGAGGTAGGACAGTAAGGGGGGGGAATAATCAAAGAGGAAAACAAACCAAGTTTAGTAACAGAAATAAACAAATATGGCTGGAAGAACAACCCATATCTCAATAATAACCCTAAATGTTAATGGCTTAAACTCACCAATTAAGAGTCACAGGCTAGTAGAATGGATCACAAAACAAGACCCAACAATATGCTGCCTACAGGAGACGCATTTGATAGGAAAAGACATACATAGGCTGAAGGTGAAAAGTTGGGAAAAATCATATCACTCATATGGACTTCGGAAACAAGCAGGAGTGTCCATACTCATATCAAATAAAATAGATTTCAAGCCAAAGTTAATCAAAAGAGATAAAGAGGGACACTACATACTGCTTAAGGGAACCATACACCAACAAGACATAACAATCATAAATATTTATGCCCCAAACAATGGTGCAGCTATGTTCGTCAAACAAACTCTTCTCAAGTTCAAGAGTCTAATAGACCACCATACCATAATCATGGGAGACTTCAACACACCTCTCTCGCCACTGGACAGATCTTCCAAACAAAAGTTGAATAAGGAAACTATAGAACTCAATAACACTATTAATAACCTAGACCTACTTGATATATATATAGAGTATACCACCCAACATCAAGCAGTTACACTTTTTTCTCAGCAGCACATGGATCCTTCTCAAAAATAGATCATATATTATGTCACAGGGCAACTCTTAGACAATATAAAGGAGTAGAGATAATACCATGCATCTTATCTGATCATAATGGAATGAAACTGAAAATCAACGATAAAAGAAGGAAGGAAAAAGCATACATAACTTGGAGAATGAACAATAGGTTACTGAATGATCAATGGGTTATAGAAGACATCAAGAAGGAAATTAAAAAATTCTTAGAGATAAATGAAAACACAGACACAACATATCGGAATCTATGGGACACATTGAAAGCAGTTCTAAGAGGAAAATTCATTGCTTGGAGTTCATTCCTTAAAAAAAGAAAAAAACAACAAATAAATGATCTCATACTTCATCTCAAAATCCCTGAAAAAGAAGAGCAAAACAACAGCAAAAGAAGTAGAAGGCAAGAAATAATTAAAATCAGAGCTGAAATTAATGAAATCGAAACAAAAGAAACAATTGAAAAAATTGACAAAACTAAAAGTTGGTTCTTTGAAAAAATAAACAAAATCGACAGACCCTTAGCGATGCTAGCGAAGAGAAGAAGAGAGAGAACTCAAATTACGAGCATACGGGATGAAAAAGGCAATATCACAACAGACACTTCAGAAATACAGAAGATAATCAAAAACTATTTTGAATCCTTATACTCCAACAAATTAGAAGATAGTGAAGGCATAGATAAATTTCTTAAGTCATATGATCTGCCCAGATTGAGTCAGGAGGATATAGAAAACCTAAACAGACCAATATCAATTGAGGAAATAGAAGAAACCATAAAAAGACTACCAACTAAGAAAAGCCCAGGTCCAGATGGGTATACAGCAGAATTTTACAAAACCTTTAAAGAAGAACTAATACCAATACTTTTCAAGCTACTTCAGGAAATAGAAAAGGAGGGAGAACTTCCAAATTCATTCTATGAGGCCAACATCACCCTGATACCTAAACCAGACAAAGACACTTCAAAGAAAGAAAACTACAGACCAATATCTCTAATGAACCTAGATGCAAAAATCCTCAATAAAATTCTGGCGAATCGGATACAAAAACATACCAAAAAAATTGTGCACCATGATCAAGTAGGATTCATCCCTGGGATGCAAGGCTGGTTCAATATACGGAAATCAATAAATGTTATTCACCACATCAATAGACTTAAAAATAAGAACCATATGATCATCTCGATAGATGTGGAAAAAGCATTCGACAAAGTACAGCATCCCTTTATGTTCAAAACTCTAGAAAAACTAGAGATAACAGGAACATACCTCAATATTGTAAAAGCAATCTATGGTAAGCCTCAGGCTAGCATCATTCTGAATGGAGAAAAACTGAAGGCATTCCCTCTAAAATCTGGAACAAGACAGGGATGCCCTCTCTCTCCACTTCTGTTCAACATAGTTCTCGAAACACTGGCCAGAGCAATTAGAGAGAGGAAAGAAATTAAAGGCATAAAAATAGGAAAAGAAGAACTTAAATTATCACTATTTGCAGATGATATGATTCTATACCTAGCAGACCCAAAAGGCTCTACAAAGAAACTATTAGGGCTAATAAATGAATTCAGCAAAGTAGCAGGATATAAAATCAACACGCATAAATCAAAGGCATTCCTGTATATCAGCGACAAATCCTCTGAAATGGAAATGAGGACAACCACTCCATTCAAAATATCTTCAAAAAAAATAAAATACTTGGGAATCAACCTAACAAAAGAGGTGAAAGACTTATACAATGAAAACTACAGAACCCTAAAGAGAGAAATAGAAGAAGATCTTAGAAGATGGAAAAATATACCCTGTTCATGGATAGGCAGAACTAACATCATCAAAATGGCGATATTACCAAAAGTTCTCTATAGGTTTAATGCAATGCCAATCAAAATCCCAACGGCATTTCTTGTAGAAATAGAGAAAGCAATCATGAAATTCATATGGCAAAATAAAAGACCCAGAATAGCAAAAACAATGCTAAGCAGGAAGTGTGAATCAGGCGGTATAGCGATACCAGACTTCAAACTATACTACAGAGCAATAGTAAGAAAAACAGCATGGTACTGGTACCAAAACAGGCGGGTGGACCAATGGTACAGAATAGAGGACACAGAAACCAATCCACAAAACTACAACTATCTTATATTTGATAAAGGGGCTAAAAGCATGCAATGGAGGAAGGATAGCATCTTCAACAAATGGTGCTGGGAAAACTGGAAATCCATATGCAACAAAATGAAACTGAATCCCTTTCTCTCGCCATGCACAAAAGTGAATTCAAAATGGATCAAGGAGCTTGATATCAAATCAGAGACACGGCATCTGATAGAAGAAAAAGTTGGCTACGATCTACATACGGTGGGGTCGGGCTCCAAGTTCCTCAATAGGACACCCATAGCACAAAAGTTAATAACTAGAATCAACAAATGGGACTTACTCAAACTAAAAAGTTTTTTCTCAGCAAAAGAAACAATAAGAGAGGTAAATAGGGAGCCTACACCCTGGGAACAAATCTTTACTCCTCACACTTCAGATAGAGCCCTAATATCCAGAGTATACAAAGAACTCAAAAAATTAGACAATAAGAGAACAAACAACCCAATCAACAAATGGGCCAAGGACCTGAACAGACACTTCTCAGAGGAGGACATACAGTCAATCAACAAGTACATGAAAAAATGCTCAACATCTCTAGCTGTCAGAGAAATGCAAATGAAAACCACCCTAATATACCATCTCACTCCAGTAAGATTGGCAGCCATTAGGAAGTCAAACAACAACAAGTGCTGGCGAGGATGTGGGGAAAAGTGTACACTTGTACATTGCTGGTGGGACTGCAGATTGGTGCAGCCAATTTGGAAAGCAGTATGGAGATTTCTTGGAAAGCTGGGAATGGAGCCACCATTTGACCCAGCTATTCCTCTTCTTGGTCTATTCCCTAAAGACCTAAAAAGAGCATGCTACAGGGACACTGCTACATCGATGTTCATAGCAGCACAGTTCACAATAGCAAGACTGTGGAACCAACCTAGATGCCCTTCAATAGACGAATGGATAAAAAAAAATGTGGCATTTATACACAACGGAGTATTACTCTGCATTAAAAAATGACAAAATCATAGAATTTACAGGGAAATGGATGGCATTAGAGCAGATTATGCTAAGTGAAGCTAGCCAATCCCTAAAAAACAAATGCCAAATGTCTTCTTTGATATAAGGAGAGTAACTAAGAACAGTGTAGGGACGAAGAGCAGGAGAAGAAGATTAACATTTAACAGGGATGAGAGGTGGGAGGGAAAGGGAGAGAGAAGGGAAATTGCATGGTAATGGAAGGAGACCCTCAGGGTTATACAGTGGAGGAGGTAGAGAGAGAGGAGGGGAGGGGAGGGGAGAGGTGGGGAGGGGGGAGGGGGGAGGATGGGAAAGGCAGCGGAGCACAACAGACACTAGTATGGCAATTTGTTAATCAATGGATGTGTAACTGATGTGATTCTGCAATCTGTGTATCGGGTGAAGGTGGGAGTTCATAACCCACTTGAATCAAAGTGTGGAATATGATATGTCAAGAAATTTGTAATGTTTTGAACAACCCACAATAAAAAATTAAAAAAAAAAATCAAACAACACAGAAATAAGTATAATGAAAAATCAAAGTGTTCTTTTACCTTTGACCTATTCCAGCTTTCTCATTCCCATTTCCTTCTCAGGAAAATTGCTTACAATTTGGTGCATGTATCTCCCCAGGCTTCTTCTCCACCATGAATTGTGTACAAATAAGTGTGTGTGTGCATGCACAAGCACAAGCGTGTACCCCCCCTTGGATTAATAGGCCATTATTCTTTTGTAAATAGTCTATAGATCTGTGCCTTATTTTCTCCACTTAAAATACGTTTTGGATATTTTTCATCAATGTGTGTGTATGTATGTGTGTGTGTGTGTGTGTGTGTGTGTGTGTGTGATTCTTTGTAAAAAAACTGGGCCTGTGTATTTTAAACTATTAAAAAGTTCTATGAAAAAAAAAATTTTCGGGGAAAGATAGAACTATGCTTTTTCTGGAATATCTGAATTCAGTATGACTATGTTGGGGATTCCACTACAAAGAAATGAATTACATTGTCTCTGACATTTTCTATGATTATTACAGATATACCACAAAAGTATTAGCAAATAATTCCTACTCATAGATTGTTTGTTGCTATACACTGAATATGTGTTCCTTGACATAGCCCTCCCAGCTTTCTGAACTGTGAGAAATAAATATGTTATTAAGCCACCTAATCTATGGTATTCCATTATAGCAGCCCAAAGTAACTAAGACATTCATGGTCTCATGATACAATCAAACCTTCTGCCAATGGTTGTGAAGGTGCATGTGCATGTTTGTGTTGCTGTAGCAAAGCTAAATATATTCAGAAAGGTGGGAACATTCTACCCAGAGTCTGCAAGAGCCTTTTGCAATGAAACAGCATGTATCCTTGTGTTTGGTTTAGCTTTGCTTCCATCACAATTCATGAGCTATTCATAGTTCAACCTTTTGGCTATACTTTAAAAGTGTTCTTAAATATCTTATCAAGGGAGGAACTGTATAAAAAAACACATAGTAAAGAGAGAGACCTCTTTCTACTCAGTAAAATGTTTTCACTCAATTCGGAAAGTCAATACTGAAATGATCCTGAGTGTCCTGAAGCTTGAGGGCTGAACTCATTTCCAGCGATTTACATGGTGCCAAGGTTACCAGGGCAAAAAACAAAAGTTAGTATTGGCCTGAACCCATTCCTAACTGGTATTCTAGTAAACTAAAACTGGTTACAACCAACCATGTGCAAATATAACATGCCCTTCCTCCTAAAGTTGTATCCAAATTTCCTGTGAAGGAAAGTTATGGTAAATTCTTAGATTCAGTATTTAAACATCACCTATGGAAAAATTAAATAATTTACAACTTACCCTGGGTCCCACACTGCACAAGATCCAGGTATTCTAAAATAAACCATTTCCTCAGAAAATCATGACCTACTAGGAAAGATGGACGTATGTACAAATGACCACATCTATGTGATTAGCCCTGTAATGGAGATGAGCACAAATTCTTGAGTGACACAGAAGAACTATGATTAAGTCTGTGTGGGATGGTTAGAGAAAATCACAAAAGGGAAATTGAATTTAAGCTTGGCCTTGAAGGCCAAGTGAGTGTTCACCAGATATGCCAGGAAGAAAGGATATGTTTCTCACAAATTCCTGATTTTTTAATTGAATGTGGTGGGGGCACTATTATATGCTTTTTAAAAATACATTATTTGTAATTGAGAATAATTTTGTACATTTATGTAGTGCAATGTGATGTCTTGATATATGTGTATAATGTATAGGAGAGAGACTATATTCAATTATATATTAAAATAGTTAAGAGTAAATTTAAAATGTCTTGCCATAAAAATATAGGTGATGGGTATTCTATTACCTCAATTTAATCATTCTATATTGCATAATATTATATTATTTTGTGCTTATTTTGTTGAATGTTATCCAAAATTTGGTATATTTTTGCCATTGAAATTTTAGCTACCTCAGCTCTGCTCTGGTGCTTTTTTCTCTCCATTTTAAGGCTTCACTCTCAAATACTTGCTTTCTTTATTCTTCTAATAAGCTAAACTGACTAGCCTGGAAGGGATGTTTGATAATCCCTTTCTCTGCCTCTAACACACCTTAAACAGTCAGCAACCTACTTTCTTCCCCCTTGGTCTTGCCAAGGCCTCTTACTTTTCTCTGTACCTGTCTCTCCTATGCATCATTGAAATCTCAAAGGAGCTTTAGGGAAAAAAGAGAACATTCCTGAGGAAAGATGCTTTTGAAGCAGTCTGGCCAACTAGTCAACTTGTGTTTGAATTTGCAGAAAAGAAACCACTATCTTCAATTGGACTGGACTTCAAAAGTCCATGTGGTCTATGTCCTTGTCTTCAAATAAGTAATGGAGTTTATTTATTTGCACTTGAGGATGAGGAATCTTATGTCTAGAAAAGGATTTGTGACATGCTCAAGATCACACAGTCAATTGATGGTAGAATCAGAACCTTTATTCAGGTCACATGCCTCTTTAGCTATCAGGCTTCTTTCTGTTATACCACACTCAGGACTTGTAATATTTAAATTTCTCTGCCTCATTAAAATTTTTCTTCCAAAATACATTTGTAATAAATTGCTAAAATGTAGAAAACTTAAAATTTGGAGATCATTAAAGGATGATGTACTGCTATACGACTGTTTTTTTTTTTTTCTTTGTAGCCCCATTGTACAGAGTTGGCCCTTTCGTAAAATGTTTCTCGAATGAATGAAGTTAGGAATGGTATATTCTCTATGTTACTTCCAGAGTTGACAAATGAATTGAAAGCTCTCACATGTTCCATACTTATAATTAATTGTGTTTTGTCTTCCATTCTCTTCCAACCCTGGGATGAGAGCAGAACAAAGCCAGTACTGACAGTATCTTCACTTCAGAAGAAGGTTATAGTAAGAAGAGCATTTCAGAGAAAGAAGGCCATGTTGGTGAAGGAAACTTGTAAGACTAGAGGAAGGAATTTGGAGTGACAAAAAATTAAAAGGAATTGTGGTAATTTCTTTTAAAATTATCTTGTGGGAAAGGAGCTAGACTGATAATATATATCTTCAAAGCACAACATGAGAACAAGTGGTTAAAAATTAGAAGGGAACAAATTTCATTTAGATAAAAGTAATATACCAACAATTAGAGTAGCTTATAAACAATTGCCTTAAGTAGTTAGGACTTCATTTTCTGACTTCATTTTCTGAATTTATTAAAGCATTGATGTTGAAGAACAAAGTTCTGCTTCATGAAAAAGCTACTAGTAACACATGACTTTTGAAGTCCTTTGGATGTCTGAGATTTTCTGATACATTTTTGATTTTTGTTTCACTTCTTTATTGTGAAAAATCCTTAAAGGGTTTCTATACAGAATTCAGCACAATATACCTGCTGGTTTTGGTAAATATTTGTCCATAGTCATGCTTTTCCTGAGTCTTGAATATAGTTTATGCCAATGAATGTATCATGACATCTCTATCAGTCTGAAGCAGCTCATTGTACGTGGACTACAAGTATGCCTCTGTGAATTTCCAAAACTCCTTTTATTTCACTCCTTTTCCCTATTTATTTCAAAATGTCCCATGCAGTAGTCATCAGCTGAAATTATCATATTTATGTCACTTTAAAAAAATTAAGGTGAGATGTAGCTCAGAAACAAATTATAAAATGTTTGGGTGATTTTTTTAATTACCCACAATTTAGGAGATCAAGGATATCTCCTTAAATTTTATATTTAGAAAAGTCAATCAAAGAATTAGAGAAGGAGCTAGAAAGATTATCCAAACTACACATCCTCAGAAAATGACATTGAGTAGCATCAATGTAGTTAAAGGAAACTACTACTTCTAGAATATTTTGAAGCTCTGAAGTCCAAGATATACCCCCAAGAGAAAATACTGGTGTTACACAGTTTTATATTTTCTTCCTGCATGACTGAAATGTTCTAAAACTACACTTCCTTGGGAGAATAAAAAAAAAAAAAAAACCTCCTCTTGAGTCTCAACGCTTATCATACAGAATTCTAACAAAACAGAGGAGGGCTCTTGAAATATTTGTCATCTGGAAAAATACAGAACTATCCATTTTGGAGACTTGTTCTTAACTTTGCTATAATATTCTCAGCTTGAGTTCATTTTAATTTTTTACCATGTGCTAGAGTTTTTATATTTCAAAACATATGAAATACAGCTGCAAGAAAAGTTCCAAATCCTAACTGAATTGTATTACCGTTGTTTTCAGAAACCTTAAATCTCATTTAATCTATTCCTCTGATTTTATAGATGAGAAGCTATGGGAACATTCTTTGAAAAGATTACATAATTAATTAGCAACAAGGTCTAGACTTCCATTTTGTAACCTGCTACTTGGGTAATGGGAGAAAATGGGATCCTTGCAAAATCCCTGCGCTGTCATCACCATGGAGCCAGAACTGGAAATGATAGGTGCAAGAAAGAGGCTGAAGAGTTGAGACTAGATGAATTAATCCCTTCACTCTCCTTCCCTACCTTTATGTAGTTTGTAGTTAGACATTCACTTCAAGCAAAGATTTGGACAGGGACATTAGAAACATGTTGAATTAATAGTGTTGCGAGAACTAAGGGAGGTAGTTCAGGGATTATGTCTTAGCATAAAGGCCTCCTTTTGGAAATAGGAACCAATAGCTTCATTGACCATCTACCAAAATACCTGCTAGTCCCCCACCTACATGCAAGTCTAGCCAACCCTGGCATTTTCTTATTATATTATTTAAATGAACAACTATGTGTGTCCACACATTTGAGGAAAACCTGCAACATGTCTAAGAAAGACAAATACGAAAGCAAAACAATTTAGGAAGAAACAGAAAATTTGAGCATCATGAAGAACCATAAGAGACTCACTAATTAATATTTAGAGAATATAGTACTTTTAAAGATATGTCCACAAACTTTTGATACCTTTCCTCTTCATTCCTCTCCCCTTGTATGTGATCTGGATTTAGTAAATCAACTCCTCGCCTGGTGCTGTGACACATGCCTGTAATCCAAGCAACTCTGGAAGCTGAGGCAGGAGGATTACAAGTTTGAGGCCCACCTTAGCAATTTAAGAAGACCATGTGTCAAAAAGAACAGGGGATATGGCTCAGTGATAAAGTGCCTCTGGGTTCAATTGCCAGTAAACTCCCCCCGCAAAATCAATTCCTCTTCTCAAGCAGAGTATGGCAGAAATGTCAGGAGATCACTTTTCTCTATTTACCCATCTCTGTCTCTTTCTGTCTCTATCTCTCTCTGCCTCCCTCCTTATCAACACTCCTTTAAGGAAGCCACCTGCTACATTTTTAGCTACTTTAAAAGAAGGAAGCCAGCATGCATGTTGTGAGATAAAGGTCTATGGGGGAGGAACTGAGGCCTGTCAGCAATCACATAAGTAAACTTGAAAATGGGTCTTTTACATTCAGTAATACTCCTGTGTGTAATCTTAGAAATGGAACCTCTGTCAGCTAATCCCTAAAATGACTACAGATTTGGCAAATATCTTGATTGCATGCTTGTGAGAGACCCAGGGATAGAATCACCCAGCTAAGCATCTTGTAGATGCTTGGTCCACAAACAGTGGCAGATAATAGATGCTTATTTTTCTGAACCACCAAATTCAGAGCATTACTACACATTTACAGTACACTGAAACAAGTGACTCAAGAAGAAAGTATATAATTGCACAAGAACAGGATAATATGAACAATTAAGAAATAAGAAAGAATTCTTGGAAATTAAAACATGTTGCCATATTTGAATTCAATGAAAGGATTGGATATAGGAAAATAGAAAAGATAAATTACAAAAGAAGTAAAAAAAAAAACTCAGAGGCTCAAGTCATGAGGTCTAAAATCCAGCTTAAAAGGAAAAGGATCTCTCTAAAAACAAAAGACCAAAATAAGGAAGAAGAAATTAACTTAGAAATAAGACAAGTCAAATGGAGAAGTGAAATTGTTAAATTGTGGAAAGGGGAAATTGGGAAGAATGAAAAAAGACTCATGAAATTCAGAACCTCAAAGATAAATCGGTTCCTTGGATATCTCAGAGAAGAAAAAAACAACAAGTCTCATGTAAGGAATTAGAACTGTTTTTTTAAACTTTTTATTATTTTTTTTATCTACAACATCGGACAATAGCAATCAGGGTAATAATGTTTTCTATATTCTTAGTGAACACAATTTCACCATAGTTTTCTATACTCAAACTTGTTTCACCTAGGATTAGATGTAACTGTGTCAGAAATCCCAGAATAACAGTGGCTTAAACAAGTTCAGTTGTATTTCTTAGCTGCTATGACATTGAGAGACATGGGCTTTTTTTTATTTCGTTGTTCTATTATGCATGACCTTGATTGTATGCACAGGCAGCTGTCCAAAAGAAGGACTGATAAGGTAGAAAATAGGTGATTCATGTGGGGGGTCTTTTATGGATAATTACAGAAAGCCACCACATTATGTGGCTTCTCATATCTAACTGACCATACTTACTTGCAAGGGGGAATAGACAATGTCTTTATTCTGGACAACACTGAGACAAGCTAAATATTTTACTACTATGAAAGAAGGGAGAATAGATAATAGTAGACTATTGATAGTCTTTGTCACCTCAGATAAGGTTTTAATTAAGTGTAAGGGTACAATATAGGCATTTTTCAGAAAGGATCAGAAAAACTCACTTTTGCTCTCTCTCAGGAAAGTTGTGTAGGAATTTAAGACACAAAAACAAGCAGGTAAACCAACAAAGAGAATGAATATACAAAAACAGTAACTCCAGATTTTGGAAGGAGTAAATAGAAGTTCCAGTATTTTTGTAGTAGATAGAGTTCTAGAAATAAAAACAGCATGGTACTGGCATCAGCATTGACATAAAGACCAATGGAATAGAAGACACTGAGACAAACCCACATATGTACTATCATCTGATTCTTGACAAAGGTGCCAAAAATGTATATTGGTGAAAAGACAGCCTTTAACAAATAGTGCTGGGGAAACTGGATATATCCATATGTAGAAGAATGAAACTAGATCCTTATCTTTCACCCTGCACAAAAGTTGAATAAAAATGGATCAAAGACTTAGGAATTATACAAGAAACCTTGCAACTGATACAAGAAAATGTAGGGTAAACACTACATCATCTCAATATAGGCACTGACTTTGTCAACAAAAACCTCCAAAGCTCAAGAAATAAAAGCCAAGAATCAATAAGTGGATGCTATCAAACTAAAAAGCTTCTGTACAACAAAAGAAATGATTAAGAAAATGAAGAAAGAGCCTACAGAATGGAAGAAAATCTTTGTAAGCCACTCCTCTGACAGGGATTAATAGCCAAACTATGTAAAGAAATCAAAAACTTAATTCCAACCCCCCAAAATAATCCAATTAATAACTGGGCAAAATAAACAAATTTCTCAAAAAAGGAAATGCAGATGGCCAACAAATATATTAAAAAATGTCCAATATCTCTAGCAGTGAAATGCAAATCAAAACTACACTTTTGCCTCATCCCACTGAAAATGGCAATGATCAAGAATAGAAAAAATAATACTGGAGAGGATGGGGTAAAAGGTACATTCATACATTGCTGGTGGGACTGAAAATTAGTACAAACACTATGGAAAGCATTGTGGAGACTCCTCAAAAAACTAGGAATGGAACTACCATGTGACCCAGGTATCCCATACCTCAATATTTATCCAAAAGAACTAAAATCAGTGTACTATATTGATTCAGAAACTTCAATGTTTATAACAGCACAATTCACTATAGCCAAATTATGTAACCAACCTAGGTGCCCTTCCACAGATGAATTGATCAAGAAAATGTGGTATATATTCACAATAGAGTCTGACTTAGCCATAGGGAAAAATGAAATGAAGGCATTTGCTGGTAAATGGGTAGAAATGGAGAACATCATGCTAAGTGAAATGAGCCAGACTCAGAAAATCAAGAATTGAATGAATGTTTTCTCTCGTGTGTGGAATCCAGTAAAAAAAAAAAAAGAAGGAAAGATGGAGGAGATTAGATATCATAAATATATAATGTACGTCAGAGTAGGACAAGAACAAGAGGGAGGGAGGAAATAAGAGAATGGGGTAGAAATATGGAATGAATTTACCAAAGGCATGCTATATACATATATAAATTTACTAAAAATATTTAACTTGTGTGTATATGTGTATCAATAAAAATAAATAAGGAATGAAAGGATGATAAATAGGGCTGGGGATGTGGCTCAAGTAGTGGCGCGCTCGCCTGGCATGCGTGCGGCCCGGGTTCGATCCTCAGCACCACATACAAACAAAGATGTTGTGTCTGCTGAAAACTAAAAAAAAATAATAAATATTAAAAAACATCAAAAAAAAAGAAAGGATGATCAATAGAGAAGAGGAGAGAGAATACGGGGGAGGGAAGAGGGAAGCAAAATGGGAAGGGGATAATGGGGATTGAAATCAAGTTCCTTACATGCATTATTTTGTCAGAATGAATCCAAATACTGTGTATAATTATAATATTCTGAAAAAATCTGTAGTAGAACTGGCAGTGTTGGCACATATGGGTAGCCCCAGTCACATGGGAGGCTGAGGCAGAAGAATCACAAGTTTGAGGCCAGTCTGTGGAAACATAGCCAGGATCTAAGTAACTTATTATGAAACTGTCTCAAAATAAAAAGGACTAGGGATCTAGCTCAGTGGTAAAGTGCCACTGGGCTCAATCCCCAGTGCCAAAAGAAAAAAAAAAAAAATCCATAGTTGACCTGCAGGGCAATCAGTGCAGACAAGATCAAGAGAATGTAAGAATGGGAAGATAAGCTGGGATTCCAGAAGCTTTGAGGTCACACTGTTTCAGGAGGGGAAGCATTACTCTTGGATTTTGTGGATGGGTGTTCTGGAACTGTCAGAAACACAGATTATCAGGTTCTACTTTTGAGCTATTGAAAGAGAAATTCTGTAGGTAGGGCCTATCAATCTGTTATTAAACTTACTTTTCAGAGAAGCTTTACATGCACAGAAGATATAGAGCACCAGATTTAGATCAATGAACAAAGCAAGGTAAAATAAGGAAAAATAAAAGGCATCATTCAATATGTTCAGTGTTCACTGGCAGGTGCATTCAGGGATATCCACTTATTGATTGCTATGTTATTTCTATCAAATAAATCATTTGAAATGAGAACATTAACTTGCTGCAGTGCCTTATTTCAACATAACTCCAAAGGAACAAAGAGAAGAACCCAGAAAACTCTTCTGGAATGCAGCATCACATTGAATGGTCCTTGCTTATAGAATATTCACTGGATCTGTGAACCTGAAAATTCATTGGCTACAAATGTTCCACTTCTCCCAAGGTGACATGGGAAACACATTTTGGATAAGGAATGGAAAGTATTTGCCTACCTTCATGGGCTTCTCCTTTAAACCTCTGGTAATAGTTAAATTTTCAATTTGGACATTGGTGTTTACCCTTATCATTTGCCTGGACATGATCAGGAAAATACAATGTCTCTTTCATTTTCACTCCTTTGTAAATATGTAATTGGTCCTGTAAGATATGTTGCTTTTCTCTTCTTAAATTCTGAGGAAGTCCACTATGTGCTGACTCCACAGATGGCCCCCCAAATGCATTCTTTCTGGGGACTGGCCAATTCTCTGAATTTCCTACCATGACCCAGCAGAGAGTGGGACAGAGAAGATCCAAAGAGGTATATCTTAGCATATCCTTTCAACCAAGCACACAAGATGAGGAAAACCTGCCCATGTCACAGGTGAGCAACCCTGATGTAGAAAATCCCCATCTTTGAGATCCTGGTTAATTGTGCATTAACAACAGTTTAAAGGCCTCCTGCTTCTGTTTAAGTAAGCATTGTAAGTTATCTGCTTTTCAAATTACTTTGGAAACAAACTCAAATAGAAAACATCATCATATCTTGGGTCTAGGGTAGTACATTAGCTTTGTCATTGCCCTGCTGATTTAATTGGCCCAGTAAGCATGCTTGAGGTGTTTGGGATTGTAATTAAAGTTGTGGTGCCTGGAAAATCCTCCGTCTGTTATTATGTTTTTTTCTAAAATAAACTATCCTAGCTCACCAAACTTGTGGGGCTAATTAGAACCTAATTAAAGTTACTTGTTTCTATTTTAAATTCTGCCCACTGAGAGAGCCCTAAGGCAGGAGGGAACATATTTTTAAAGTGACAGTTCTAAAAATGCTTCTCATCCTGGTCCCTGAGCTGCATTGCTCTGATTCATGCATTGATTTATTTCCAAGGAAAATGAGAGCCTGCCTCCTTTTTTCATTGCAGCTTTGTATCATCCCCCCAGCCCCCTCCCATTTAGCTGTGAAAGGATTTGTTTAATGAACAAAAGACCTTTCTTTGTCATTCATCCTCCAGCTGGAGAAGCTGACCACTGCATTCAGAGGGGATGTCATCTAGGAAAGGGCTCATTACAAAATCTGGAGCGGGGAGAACAGGGATTGGTACAGTACTGAATCTGAAAAGGAAAGAAGTGTGTTTGTTGAGGAATTACTACATGCTATATGTGTTAATGAACAGTTTATACCTTATTTCTACCTTAATATAAATCACAACCTAATAAGCTAAGTGTTTTATCTCATAGGTTTTACACATAAGGAAATAACAAACATATGCAAATCTGGTTGCCTGATACCACCCAGCTAATAGTGTGGAAACAAAGCAAGTCTGATTCAAAATCTCACCACTTTTCCTCTTGAAAAGCTACATTTTCCCATCACTAAATGACTAATTGCCTTTTTGCCTCAGGTTTCTTCCTCTGTAAAATGAAAATAATACAGTACCCAGGTTACCACTTGTCTAGGTTGTGAGGAATGGATAATTTTATGTATAATTTTCTTGTATTTCTTTGCTTTCTTCTTCACCTTTTCATTGTTTAGCCTTAATTGGACTTAGGTGGGATATAATTACATGTGGATTTGAGTTGCTTTGATCTTACATTTGTATGTTTATTTGTACCGTTTTTTTTGTTCTTCCTATTAACCCTTCTTCACTCTTTTCCTAAACTAATAGGCACATTTTTTTCTGTTCCCTCTTCTTCTCTTTCATTTATTAATTACTTTCATTTTTGAGTACAATATGTTCTTTATTTTTTGGCATTCTAATAAAAAGGAAAGCAAAAAATATGTAATACTAATGATGTGACCAGACCAAAGTGATTCCTTTTTGCTGTCAACAATATTTTAGAGTCTCTTTTTTATTGGTTCTTTTTAATTAAACATAACAAGATTCATTTTGATATAACTATAAAAGCATGAAATATAATTCATTTAAATTTAGTCCCCAATACTTCCCCTTTCCCTCATCTGCTCCCTGCTTCTCTTCCCTCTACTAATCATTCTGCTGTTTAGTCTTTTTTTTTTTTAAACTAGTGTCTTGTGGATGTACATGATGGTGATATTCATTGTGGAATATTCATATATGTATATAAAAAAAGTTAGGTCAGATTCATTCCATTGTCTTTCCCTTTCCTATCCTCCTCCCTTCCCCAATTCAAAATAATGGAAGGATAAAAATAGAAGAACAATCAGTGGAATAGACTTTCATTCATCCTTTATAGCCATCATCTGCTACCTATCTCCTGCCTCTCCTCTGTTATTTTATTTATTTATTTATCTATTTTTAAATATTTACTTTTTAGTTGTAGTTGGACACAATACATTTATGACATTCATTTATTTTTATGTGGTGCTGAGGATCGAACCCAGGACCCTGCACATGCTAGGCGAGCTCTCTACCCCTAAACCACAATCCCAGCCCCTCCTCTGTTATTTAAAAAAAAATTCAAACTTCCTTATGTTTTTCTACTCTATTTCCTCTTCACTTAAGAAACTAATCCCACTATCTGACAGAATTATGCAGTTTGTATAATTCTTACCTCATTCCCCATAGGTGGAAATAACTGTTATAGATGTCAAAGTAGGCAATGGACATTTATCTTAAGGCTGTACATCTGTTGATAACACTAGTGCTATTTCTGATTCTTCCCTTCTAAAATGCGCTGGAAACTGAGACACACTTCAACTTCACTGAGTAACCTATTAACAAAATTAAAGTTCAGTATAACCCTGATTTAAAAAAAAAAAAAAAAACGTGCAAAGACACATCTAGGAAAGAAAACTATACAACAATATTCCTGATGAACATAGATTGCAAAAAATCTTAATAAAATATTAGTAAATGGGGGCTGGGATTGTGGCTTGGCGGTAGAGCGCTTGCCTAGCAAGTGCAAGGCCCTGGGTTCAATCCTCAGCACCACATTAAAAAAAAAAAAAATAAGTAAATAAAATAAACGTGTCCAACTATTTCTAAAAAAAAAAATGTTTAAAAAATATTAGTAAATTGATAAGATACCGTTATCAAGTGTGTTTTATCTCACAGTTGCAAGTTTGGTTCAACATACACAAAATAATAGATGTAATTCAACACATAAATATAAGAATCATATGATCATCTCAATAAATACAGAAATGACCTTTGAAAAAAATCCAGCAACTATTTTTGTTAAAAACAGTGGAGAAACAAGGGTAGAAGGAATTTACTTCAACACAATAAAGACTATATGTGACAAACCCAAAGCTAACATCATAATGGAGAAAAACCGAATATTTCCTCTACAGTCAGAAGACAAGGATTTCTACTCTCATGACTTCAATATAGTTCTTGAAACTCTGCCGGATTAATCAGGCAAGAGATGGAAATTAGAGGGCTACAACTAGGAGAAGAAAACTTCAACTGTCACTGTTTGGTAATGACATATATATAGAAGACTGTACCCATGAGTCTAGAGCTGATAAATGAATTTAGCTAAGTAGCTGGCTATAAGTTAAACACTCATAATTCAATAGTTTTCCTATACTCCAAAAGTGATTCTGCTGAGAAATCAGGAAAACCATCCCATTCACAATAACCTCAACAAACAAACAAACAAAAACTTGGGAATTGATCTAACCAAGGGGGTGAAAGATCTCTACAATGAAATCTATGGAACTCTTTATAAGAAAGAAATTGAGGAAGACCTTAGAAGATGGAAAGACCTCCCATGTTTTTGGATAAGCAGAATTAATATTGTCAAAATGGTAATAGTGCCAAAAGCAATATACACTTTCAATGCAATCCCCATCAAAATACCAATGACATTCTTCAAAGAATTAAAACATACAAACAAAATAGTCCTTAATTCATTTGGAAAAATAAGAGACACAGAATTGCCAAAACAATTCTGAGCAAGCAAAGTGATGCAGGAGGCATCATAATACCTGATCTGAAATTATACTACACACCTAAAATAAGAAAAAACAGCATGTTATTGACATCAAATTAGTCATAAAGATCAATGGGACAGAATAGAAGTCACAGAGATAAATCCACATATTTACAGTCATCTGATACTTGATAATGCTTCCAAAAATGTGTGTTGGAGAAAAGATAGCCTTTTTAAATTATAGTGTTGGGGATACAAGATATCAATATGTAGAAGAATGAAATTACACCCTATCTTGCACTCTGCACAAAAGTTAAATCAAAATGGACTAAGAAAGACTTGGGAATTATACCAGAAACCATGCAACTGATAGAAGACAATACAGGGTCAAAACATAGACAATACACGGTCAAAACACTGACTTCCTTAAGACGCATAAAGCTCAACAAATAAATAATTATCAAATTAAACAGCTTCTGCACAGTGAAGGAAACCATTGAGAGCATGGAGAAAAAGCCTACAGAATGGGAGAAAACCTTTGCCAGCTACTCCTCTGTAAAGGGGAATATTATCCAGAATATATAAAGAACTCAAAAGATTAACACCAAACCAAACAAAACAAACAAAAACACAAATAATAAGTGGGCAAAATAATTAAACAGATATTTCTCAAAAGAAAAAAAATACAAATGGCCAAGAAATATATGAAAATTGTTTAACATCTTTATCCAAGAAAATGCAAATCAAAACTAAGATTTTATCTCACTCTAGTCAGAATGGTAATTATCAAGAAAACAAATAATAATGAATTCTGATGAACATAGGGTAAATGTACACTCATATATTTTTGGTGAGACTAGAAGTTAGTACTACCACTCTGGAAAAAGTATGAGTTATTCCTCAAAAGATGAGGAATGTAACACCCAGTTCACCCAGCTCTCCCACTCCTTGCTATATATCCAAAAGCACTAAAATCAGCATAGTATATCAATACAGCCAAATCAATGTTTATAGGAGCATAATTCACAATAGCCAAATTAAAGGAAGCAGCCCAAGTGTCCATTAATGGATGAATGGATTATGAAAATGTGGTATATGTACACAACAGAATGAGTCTTAAAGATGAGTGAAATTATAGCATTTGCTGGTAAATGGATGGAAGTGGAAAACAATGCTAAGTGAAATAAGACAGACTCAGAAACTCAAAAATTGAATGTTTTCTCCCATAAGTAGAAGCTATATCAAAGTAAGGGGCAAAGTGGGATTGGATATCATAGAAATATAGGGAAAATCAGTGGGGTAGAAGGAGATCAAGAGGGAGGAAGGATGGGAAACGGGAGGAACTGAGGGATGAATTTAATAAAATCATGTTATGTGCATATATAAATACACCACAGGGGATTCTACAATTATATAGAAAACACCAATCAAAAATAAATGAGTGCAAGAAGAAGAAGATCAATGGAGAAGGGGAGAGAGAATAGGGGGAGGGAAAAGGGAAAGGAAAACAGGGGAACAGGGACTGAAATGGAGTAAATCAAATTCTATGCATATATGGTTTTGTCAAAATGAATGAAACTATTATGTCTAACTATAATTCTATAATAATAAAGGGGCTGTATATAGTTCAGTGGTAGAGGGACACTGGGTTTGATCCCTAGTACCAAAGGAAAAAAAGAAGGCAGAGCCTGCACTTGGGTAAGGAAAATGAAATATCTAGGCAGGGCATGAAAGATAAGGAAGCTGTCACTTTCAGCATAGTGCAAGTGCAGGGTCAGGATCTAAAACTAAGTCCCTCCCTAAATCCTGTACCCTTGGTGACTCACTTGTTTTACTCTAGAGTCAAAATACAAAAGTCTTCCAGTCATAGGTGCCACATACATCTTGAAACATATTTGTGAACATTTTATGAGGGTCTGATCCTCATCACAGTGTCTGCTTGTGGTTTTAATTAAATTTGGATATTTATTCCTTGTCTAGATTGTGCCAAGTTTCCATAATATATACTATCCCAGTAGGGAATATAGATTATAAACAAAATAAAAATAGTTTCAATTTATTGATTGCATACTGAAAGGCAGATATGCAATTAGCAACTTCCCAAATCATTTCTAATCATCACAGCTACTCCTACATAAGGGAACTGATGCTCAGATAGGCTGCATTCAGTTCTGCAAACTCCATATTCATTTCAGACCTACAAAAGATGGATTGATTGGCTATAGCCAGAGGGAGGTTGATGAAATCCTCAACATCCTCCTTGACCTCTCTGGTTGTTTGAATCATCATTTAGAGATGTTCTAAATGAAGAGTAGGGTTAAGTACAGGAAAGATTCTCTGATCACTTGATTAGTAATGGCACTACAGTTCTCGGTTAAGTTTATGTGTACCTAACTATACGTTAAACTATGTTAGGAGTGCTGCATGAAATATATTAGTAGAACTACTCAACCTGTTTTTCCTGACTATTCTCTAGTTAAAGGCATTTTACATGAGATAAAGTGAAGTGTCTACATACACACAATATAGGAATCAATTTTTGTTATGAACTCATTACTACCTATTATTCCTTTCCAATAACTGGAACCCTACAAATTGTGACACAGATTTGGTGGACAAAGGGTATGGCAAAATATATAATTTTCAGGTGTAGCAAAAAAAAAAAAACACGTGTAAAGCAAAAGGCTTTGAAAACATTATTTATGTTCTGTCTGCATTGAGGTAAAGCTGCAGTATTTATCAGCAATTCACCTGTGTATTTTTCTCTGTTGCCACAGCATAGAAAATTGAGTACTGCAATGGTCACACAAAGAGCTTTTTGTGACATGCTGGGTTACAGTGTTAACAGGGTGATTAGACATGGCACTCTACATAGTATTTCTCAGGACTAAGTGGACATAAGAATGTTTTCCCTTCCATCATAGGGACAAACCTAAAATTGCATTATATTTAATTGCTTTATTTGGACAATAGTATTGTGATATCATTAAAACTTAACAAAAAAAATATCATCTTAGATAGCATTTTTATCCTCATTATTTTCTAGGCGTTGACTATACATGTACTCTTGTTTCCTTAAGGCAAAATTATATTTCCATTGAGAGGTAAGAAGGTAATGTTGGGTGTGCAACAAGATCACCAGTGTCCAGTATGAGGAGGTTTTTGTGTTGAGTGGCAGTGGATATAGAACTGACCTTTCTTATCATTTTCAGCACTGACTTCAGCAGTAATAATGGGGCCATAGTTTTAAGAGAGAGCAGTAATTTGCTTGCAACTTTGGTGGACATAAAATGAGCAAGAGCCATTTGTATGTATCTCTGAATAGGAAAGTGGGCAACTCTGGATTGGATACTCTGTTTGATTTCATTCAGTTTCTCAAATCTGGTTGTCAGAGCAACTAAGAGCATTGCTGGCAGGTATGGCTTCCTCTTTTCTCACCTTCTGTGCCAGTCAGTGCACAGATTGAATTTAATTACCTATTCGATATTCGAATAATCATCCAGAGCTTGACTGCAAGCCCTGCTCATAATGCAGCATCAAAAAAAATCTGGATCCACTAAAATTCTCTGAAAACTATTTTGTTGTTGTATACAATGTTACTGCCTCACACTGGTATAATTGTTAGAAAATGTAGTATCTCCTTTCAGGTCAAGTTGCCTATCTAATTAACGCTAGTGAAATTGTGACAACTACATAGGCTTTGCAGAAGTGCTTGGGTCACAAAATATAAAAAAAAACATAACTACATTTGTTTTCCCATTTTATATGTATGTATATATAGGTATTATCAATATGTACACATGAAATGAGGGTAAGCTAGCTACAATATTATCTTGGGATCAGAAAGGAGAGATACTCTTTGTGTTATTATTCTCATAATCTCTGATAGTAGTAGAAAAAGAGCTATTTAAGGTTGGAATATATAAAACATGTTTTGTTACTTACACACACACACACACACACACACATACACACACACACTAAGGGGCTGAGTAAGTGTAAATTGGAACCAAAACTACTATAACAGAGAGAGTATGACTTAGGCATATGTAAATAATATATTGGTATAAATCAGAGTAGATAATTCCCTATTATTAATTATATTAAATGCATTGTGGGGAATGAATAATGGTAAAAATGAATGTTTTAAAATTAGGATGAACAAAGGCAAAAGAGATGCCCGTGTCATGTCATCTGTGGGCAACCTAAAAAAATAATTGTTCAAGATTATATGTATGTGTCAACTTTAATAAGGATAATATGGACTATTTTGTTTTGTTTAAAACCATGGTTTTGAACTATTATTGACATGTAAAATATGCATATGTAATGTATATAACCCAATATATGGGTAGTAAGTCGTGAAAAAATAATCATCATTAACGCTTTAGATAAATCCATCACTTCCCAAAGTTTTCTTCAACCCTCTTTATTATTTTCATTATTTTTGAGTGTAATAAGGATACTTAACATGAAATATACTCTCTTAGAAAATTTTAGAATACAATACAGTCTTGTTAGCTCTAGGACTGTGCTTGATATTAGCTCTCCAGAAATTATTTATTTTGCATAACTGAAACTTTGTACCTTTTGGCCGTCACTTCCTCATTTCTTCCTCTCCCACTAGCTGCTGGCAATCACTGTCCCTCTCTGTGCTCCTATAATTTTGACTAGTTTAGATTCTACACATAAGTGAGATCATTAGTATTTGTGTTTTGTGACTGACTTATTTCACTTAGCATATTATCTTTCAGTTCCACCCATAGTTGTTGCAAATGGCAGGTTTAACTTTTTTAAAGGCGAATAATATTTCTTATATTCACACACATAGATATATATGCATACACACCATAACCATATTTTATTTTTCCATTCAGCTGTCAATGGATATTTAGTTTGTTTCCACATCTTGTCTATTATGAATAATACTGTAATAAACATGGGACTACAGATGTATATCTGAGATCCTTATCTCAATTACTTAGGATAAGTAAACGTACATTCAATTGCTTAGTGGTATAGTTGTTACATTCATTTTGGGGTGCTGGAGATAGATTCTAGGGCCTCCAGCATACTATATCCCCAGCCTATAGTTTTCAATTTTTGAAGACCCCCCCCTCCAATACTGTTTTCTATAATGCTGTACCAATTTACATTCCAACCAACAATTTGAAAAGATTCTTTTTCTCCACATCCTTACGAAACTTGGCCTTTTTAATCAATTCATTATTTAAATTTTTTAGGTGTAGATGGACATGACACCTTTATTTTGTTTATTTATTTTTATGTGGTGCTGGGGATTGAACCAAGTGCCTCACACATGCCAGGTGAGTGCTCTACCACTAAGCCACAACCCCAGAACCAATGACTTACCTTTACTCTGTATATTATCCTTTTTTTTGTGTGTGTGTGTGTGGTACTGGGGATTGAACCCAGGGCTAAATGCATACAAGACAGGCACTGTACCAACTGAGCTACAGCCCCAGTCCTGGTGTCATTTTAAATACACACACACACACACATATGTATATTTAACAACTATCCTAATATATGATGAAACATGTCATTGTAGCTTTAATTTGAATTTCCTCAGTAATTAGTGATGTTGAGCATTTTTTCCTACATTCATTTGCATGCCCTCTTTCAACAAATATCTATTGAGATTCTTTGCACATTTTAAAATCTGATTATTTTACTTTTGCTTTGTTTTTACTGTTGTCACAGTTCCTTTTATGTTTTGGGTATTAACCTTTATGAAATATGTGGGTATTAATTAGCTCAGACTTTGATAACAAAATAGCATAAATTGAATGGTTTATAAATAAAAAGGTTTTTTTTCACTCTTCTGGAGACTGGAAGTCCAAGATCAAGGTGACAGCAAGTCAAATTCTGAAGTGGGCATCTTCTGTCTATATTTTAGACTATCTGCTTTTCCTTGTAGCCTCACATGGTGAAGAGCACAGAGAAGGAGCAAACTCTCACCTTAACCCAAGGACTATAGTTCAGTCTCATTATGTTTTTTCAATGTTAATCATATGTATTTAATCAAGTCTTTAAACAGTATTTATTCATTCACTTAGGGATTCATTGATTCAATTAATATTTGGTGAGTAGCTTCTATGTTCTAGGTGTTTTAGAGCAGCCAAAACATCTGTCTTCATGCAGCTTATATGATACTAGAAGGAAATATAATAAATAAGTGAATAAGCAAACAATGCAGTACATCAGGTAGGGATAAGTGCTTTGGACAAACAATATAAGAAAGTGGGGCTGAGGCTGTGGCTCAGTGGTAGAGTGCTTGTTATGCTCGAATTAGGGACCCCCAAAAGACCACCAGGGACCAAGATCGATGTAAACAGCAAAGAGGTGTTTATTGCGAGCTACCTCGGTCCTCTACAGCAACTGGTGACACTGAGAGGCCCCGAGCTCAGGGTTTGCAGCAGTTTTATACATTCTTTGGAGAAGGCAGGGACCCCAACATACATCATAGCATCTCTTAGCAAATCATCACACACCACAGGAAAATCAAATAACAACTCTAAAACATGATTAGCACATTCACTGGCGGGAACAAGTTGGGTAGGGGTGATTGGTCAGTACAAAAGGGGTATTCATTTGAACTGATTGGTTTAAGCCAAGAGGGGTGTTCATGCTGAACTACATGGTTTTCCAACTTGTTATCAACCACCATAAACTACTGGGAGGGTCATCTGGCATCCCAGGTATTTCCCTGTCTCATGCTGATTGCTGGCTGCTAGGGGGTTGCTATGGATCCCCACCTAGCCTGACTGAGTCAGGGACACCTGGGGCAGCAGATCTCTCCGGTTATTTGTAGATAAACCACTTAGCAGGGTGGGAATGTGCCAAGGAGTGCTCTGTGGGTCTTTCCAAGGACAAAGGTCATGTCCCTTCCTTGGACAGGCTTTTCTCTGAGGTAGAGGCTGGTTTTTCATGCTCACCTAGCACATGGGAGGCCCAAATTCGATCCTCAGCACCACATTAAAGTAAAGAAATAAAATAAAGGTATTGTGTCCATTTACAATATATATATATATATATATATATATATATATATATATATATATATAAAACTTTTAAAAGGGGGGGGGGCTGGGGATGTGGCTCAAATGGTAACGTGTTTGCCTGGCATGCGCGGGGCGCTGGATTCAATCCTCAGCACCACATAAAAATAAAATAAAGATGTTGTGTCCACCGAAAACTGAAAAATAAATATTAAAAACTTCTCTCTCTCTCTCTCTCTCTCTCTCTCTCTCTCTCTCTCTCTTCTCTCTCTCTCTCTCTAAAAAATGGGGGAGGGACTGTTGAATAAGTGTTGATGTTTTATATAGGTCAGTTAAAGAAAACCTCACTGACAAAGAACCAGTTGACTAGAGACTTGAAGTAGGTGAGGGATTGGACTATGTAGATATCTGGAAGACCTAACAAAAACAGAGGAAGAACAAGTGCAAAGACCATGATTATGACTAGGTTTGATGTATTTGAGGGATAGAGGGAGGCAAGGACCCTGAGTAAAGTAAGTAAGGAGGAATATTAAGAACTGAGTTTCGAGAAAATATCATGCAGGGCCCCAAATTTTAGTGTAAAGGACACTAAAGGAGGACAAGGCTTGAAACATGGAAACCAATTAAGTGATATTTACAATAATGTGAGTGAGAGTGGTATCATCTCCAATCATTGTGCTTGAAGTGGAACTGGTACTTCTTACTCTTATTAATGTCCACCTCAAACTATCTTAAGTTTTCCTTTGAAAACCTCCCTATATTATTTACTCCTGTTAGCATGTTAATCAGCTTTTCATCACTGTGACCAAAATACCTGATAATCACAACTTAGAGGAGGAAGACTATATTTTGGACTAATGGTTTCATTGGTTCAGTCCATGGTGGACAACTACACAGCAGAATCATGGTAGAAGGGCATGGCTGAGGAAAGATGTTAATGTCCTAGCAGCCCAGGACAGGGAGAGGTGGGGATGGGCTGGAACCTAGATAGGTCCTTCAAGAGCATGTCGACAGTGAGCTATCTCATTCAATTATCAGGGGACTAATCCTGCAAATGGAGTAATCAACTTATGACTTCAAACCCTAATTGCTGTAGTGAGGACCATAATTCTTTGTTTTATTCTTTTTTAAAATATGACAACAGAATGCATTTCAATACATATTACACATATAGAGCACAATTTTTCATATCTCTAGTTGTACACAAAGTATATTCACACCATTTGTGTCTTCATACATGTACTTAGGATAATGATGTCCATCTCATCCCATCATCTTTCCTACCTTCATGCCCCCTCCCTTCCCCCCTTCCCTTTGCCCTATCTAGAGTTCATCTATTCCTCCCATTCCCCCCCCCCACCCCACAACATATTATGAATCAGCATCCTTAAATTAGAGAAATCATTCAGCATTTGTTTTTTTGGGGGATTGGCTAACTGCTCTTAGCATTATCTTCTCCAACTGCATCCATTTACCTGCAAATGCCATGATTTTATTCTCTTTTATTGCTGAGTAAAATTTCATTGTGTATATATGCCACATTTTTTTTTAATCCATTCAAACACATTACCTTGTGGGGGACATTCTAGATGCAAAGCATAACAGGCATGTGTATTTGCATCTGTGTGTGTGTGTGTGTATGTGTGTGTGTGTGTGTGTGTGTGTGTGTTGTTATATGGAAAAAGAGTCAGAATGTAAAGGCTTTTACATATTCATTCCCAGGTCAGTAATTAGCAGCTGCAGACAAGAGTATTTGTCTCTGCCCTGAAGCCAGACAAGAGATGAAAGCTTTGAGGTGATTACCATACAATAGTTGAATGTGATACATGCAAGAACAGAGCAACCTTTTTCCAAAGAGCAATGTGGCATACTGACTCAGTGGATGAGCAGATACAACTTTAATCATTTTGGGAATTTGGGGAAAATTTAAAAATATAAATATTGTTTAGCAAAAATCTATATATTGTTCACCAATTTTGCAGATAAATTAGGTTATTGTTTCTCTAAAATATAAGTTGATTTAAGTAGAGTCTTATTTTGAGGAAACAAAACAAAACAAAATATAATTAAAATAAAACCTGAATTTCACAAATGAGCTCTGTAGGCAGTTCATCTAGGTTATTTTGATTCAATGCTTTTTATCTATTGCCAAAAAAGCTATGGGAAATCTTTTTTGCTTTCAAAACTGTGAAACCCATTACTAAAACCCCTCTTTGATGTTTAAATTACTATATGTCAAAGGTGGAGATCAAACTGTAGCTCTTTCATATTTTAGGGGGAGAGTGAGAAATGGGGAAACTTTGAGACCTTTCTATTGATCATGCAGTCCATTTACATACCCTCTCCCAAGCTCTGACTTACCCTCAAGAAAGGCTGTGGGAAGAATTTATCATTGAACTATAGTTATTGAACCCATTTCATCTTTTCTCCTTTGAGTCTATGTAACTGGGAAGCAAAACAATACAATAAAATGAAATAAAAGAAATATTTGCAAGAAGTAGCTGGATAAAAGTAATATAGAAATTCATTTTAGCAAAGTTTTAAAGTGTGCTTCTAAAAACAAAATATATGAGAGTTCAAGATAATCATGATTTACCTACTGTCTTTAACAGCTATTTTTAAAAATGTAATTGGGTTAGTGGTTATAAAAGAATGTTTAATACCGGCATGTGATAGGTCTCAACATTTATTTGAATTAAATAGTATCTCATTGTTACGGGGCTATGATCATGTCAAAGATAGGTTGTTTTTGAATAGGTCAGCTTCAGATGTCATGTATAGACTGAACTGTTATTACTGTGGTAACAAAGTTCACTGAAACCAGAGGGATAAAAACACCTACTTAAATTAACAGGAAATCAATCAATTCCTACTGTGTATCTACCATTGTGCTGAGCATAATAAGATGCACAAAAGTGGTAACCATATTTATAGACATGGCATAATTAACAATATAAAAGTGTCAGGGGCTAGAAGGAAGTTCTCCTTCAAAGAATAGCCTGACACTTACAAGAAACAGCCCCCTGGGAGACATCCTGCCTGGGAGACATCCTGCAGCCATCTATCTCCCTGAGACATCCTGCGGCCATCTGTCTTCCTGAAACATCCTGAGGTTATCTCACCTTGTGAAGACATCCAGCAACTGCCGATAAGAGAGCTTTCCCATCCCCAGCATATAAATACCCCTGCGTGAACAATAAAAGTTTGCAGCTTGATCAGAACTCCTGTCTTGCTGTCATCTCTCGTGTCTCTTATCCCTTCATTCCTCCCCACCTAGGTTCGCCGCCCACGTTGCACCTACTTAAATTAATAGTAAATCAATCAATTCCTTCTGTGTATCTACCATTGTGCTGGGCATAATAAGATGCACAAAAATGGTAACCATATTTATAGACATGGCATAATTAACAATATAAAAGCATGAAAAATAAGTCCTAAATTGTGTATGGTCAGGTACAAGGATGTTCAAATATTAAGTGCTTTGAGCATTCAAGAGGAGAGAGGAAATCCGCTTTGACATGATTGCTTAGGCATTTTTTTTTTTTAACCTCAGATTTAACTATCCAGTGTTGATTAACAGTGCATGTGTTGTGTGCTGGGCAGCAAAAATATTGTTGGGTATTGAGCTATGACTAAGATCCTATCCCAGTTCTATGAGACAGCACTGTAGAGGTAAATGTACTGTGAACTACATATCCAATTTTAAATTCCCAGTAACCACATTACAAAAGATAAAAAATAATGGATGTGATTGATTAAGACATTTATTAACCAATATTCTCAACATGTTATTATTTAGTATTCCATAAATATAAAACAAATAATGTGATACGTTGTATTTTTCCCTTTTACATTTTATAAATATTTCAAAATTTATATTTTGAAAATATACTGTGGGTTTTACACAAATGACACATCTCAGTCTGGACTCACCTCATTTCCAGTGCACAGTTAAGTATTGTCCAATGGGAGTGGAGGACACAGGTAATTCAGGAAATAAGCTCTTCTTATAGTCACTATGTTGTAAATTGTTTAAGTCACAGATAATAAGGGAAAGAAATTATTTCTAAGATCGGCCCCTTTAACTATATGGAAAAATTATTTAAAACAGTGATATCTGTATATAGACCACATTTCCTTATCTCCCATTTATGGCTTTCTTCTTATAACCTATCTTCATTTTCCCCATAAGACCACTGAAGATCTTTTCCAGAACAGGAGTTCTTACCTCTATAATTGCTATGTAACAAGGCCTTTTAAAATTAAATCCACACCAATAACTTGGTAATCTTGCTAAAATGCAGATTTGAATTCAGTATGTCTGAGATGGGACTTGAGTTTCTGTTCCTAACAAGCTCCCAGATGATGCTGATGTGGCTAGCCCAGGAATGATACTTTGAATAGCACATGTCTGTATGAATCAGAGTTTTATGGTTAATCCAGAAAATAAGTATTTTAGCAGAGGGATAAAATCCTGGGAATTTTATTGTATCATAATAGTTGGAATGGAGCAAAGATCAGGAAGCTTGAGGAAATCAGGAAGTACAATAATTGTAAGAAGCTGTTCTCAGCAACTTGCAGCATCAAAGATAAATTGTTCAGAAGCCACTGCAAAACTCATGACTGCCATCTGCTCCTGTTTCTTCTTGTATTTTCTCTTCCAAATCTCCAATGTACTGTTATCAGTATCTGATTTAATTGATTCTACTAGTAAGATTAGCAAATTTATATATTGATGCTATAACAAACATTGTAAACATTGTTTAAAAGGAGTGCTCAAAATAAGAACCCTTAAATACCTTCTAGAATATATTAGGGTGCAGTGGGAACAATGTGAGCCTTGGGACAGGCAGCCTGGGGATGTATCCTCTTCTGCTCCACTTTGGATAAATCACTTCCCTTTTCTCTGCTGCCTGTCCTCCTAATATAAATAAAGTGAGGGGGATAGACTAAACTACCATTTGCCAGCCTTTGTACCCTCTCTGTTAACTGATAATTTAACAGTACACATTTCATAGCATGTTTGATTTGGGGACTGAATATATTTTAAAATGACTCACTTAGAAACATCAGTGTTCTCATTCATCTACAAAATACAACAGGTAATTTATTTCACTTTTCTTGTGTTAATAAATTAAACAATTGCATTTCCACCATATATACTTTGAAATCATATATTATGGAAAAGGGTGACAAGTCTAGTTGCTTTATGAAATTATCAACAGAAGACCAGCGATACATTCTTTCTTTTTTAATATATTTTTTTAGATATTGATGGACCTTTATTTTATTCATTTATGTGTGGTGCTGAGAATGAACCTGTTAGGTCGGTGGCGGCGACTTGGTGGCAACTTTGTGGCAACATAGCAAAGCAGCCCGCACCAGAAAAGAACATCAATCAGATGCCAGCGGAAACGCCTGTCAATCAGCCAGATCTCCTGACTAACGCCTGTCAATCAACAGGACCCCCCTGGCCAATCCTGGAGTTCAGCCAACTCCCCTGACCAACTTCAAGGGGGCAAGGGACCCTAGAAACACCTTTTCCTGTCCCAAGCCCTTCTCTTCCTGCAGTAAGCCCCATAAAAGTCCAGTCAGGTTGAGCTTCCACGTGGTTTCTCCTCAGACCCTTCCCTTGTCCCCTCTGTGGGTCTGATCCAGTTCCGCCCGGGAGTGTTATCTCAATAAAGCCTCCCTCGCTTGATCTGACAGGACCCAGTGCCTCACACATGCTAGGCAAGTACTCTACCACTGAGCCACAACTCCAGCCTTCAACAATATAGTCTTCAAATGGCCAAGATAAATTTTATGCAATAATATGGCCTTGCAGTTTTCTTCCAGTTTCAGTTTTCTAGATCACTGATTGAAAAATGCATGTTTAAAAATGTATGCATTCTGTGCTTAATAATTAGTTAATTTTTATAGAGTGGATTGATTGCTAAATATTGTCATGAGAGTTTCTGGTTGCTATTTGAAATGATTTCTCCACAAATAACACCTTTTGGGGGGTAGTTTTATTCTTAATAAATGAATATATAAATAATCTATTCAGTCAGGTACTGTGGCAAACATCTGTAATGCCAGGAACTGTAAAGGCTGTGACAGGAGGATTGGATCACAAGTTCAAAGCCAACCTCAGCAACTTAGTGACATACTATCTCAAAAATAAAAAGGGCTAGGGATGTACTCAGTGGTTAAGCACCCCTGGGTTCAAAGACTGAACACTTGAGAAATGCCTAGGCAAGAGAAAAGTTTTATTTAATGTGTAGGTAGGACAGAGACAGAGACTCTTCCATAGAGACAGAGGAAGGGGTTCAAGTTGGAAGTTGTTGCCTGAGGAAATAGAGATGTCCTGCCCCTTCTGTATATTTTAGGTTCCCTTTGTTTTCATGCCCCATTCTTCACCCCCTATCTTCCTGTGTGACCAAAAGGTGGAGTGATCAATAGGTAGAGTGATCCAAGGGCAAGAGTGAAGCCTCCCAGGGATACCAGCAGTTGAGAGGAACAGTTCCCTGGGGGCAGGTAAACTTGGCAACAGGTTGGAGGTGGAGGCAGTGTCCTGAAGGTATTAGTGTTAGGTGCAGGACAAGCTGAATAAGCTGTCTGCAGGGCATGCCAAACAAAGTTAGCTGCAGGATGACCTGGCCGCTCAAACCCTCTGTCTGGTTCTTTATCACCTATTTGCTTCAAGCCCAAACGCCCAAGCCCCTGCTCAAGGCCAAGCACTTAACCCCCTTGTGTGCCAACAAGGCAGCTTGCAAACCCAGAGACCCTGTTAGATTTAGGCAGCACAGCAGAAGGGCTATAAAAGCCTTCTCCAGCTGCCCCCTCCCACTTCTTTCCTTCTTTCTTTTCTCTTTTTTGCACTGCCGCAATAAAGATCTCTTGGTTGCTCCGAGTGTTGTGTCACTTTTCTTTCAATTAGTATTTTATTTTGTTTTCTTTCAAACCAGCCCCCATCTTCTGACTCAATCATTCATTAGTATACTCACTATCCTTTTGCTTCCACCCCTCTAATGAGAATGTTGATGAGCCTTGAGTCACAGATCAGCAAAGGCAAATTGAAAACTTATTACCATTGTTTTCAGACTCTTCAGTCCCATGCTGCATATCAGCATCAGTTTTCAGTCTTTAGCTGGATCTACTAAGGGTTAAAACTAAATATAGATGGTACTGTGGGAAACCAGAGTTTTGAGATGAGACTAGATTCCTGCTTCACCAGTTTCCTTCTGGATTCTTGTCTCACAAAATTTGAAGAATAAAATCCATAGACAATCATGGAAGGGAAGAGTAAACAGTATTGGATTTGTTCTTGAGAAGTGATAGAATTCCCACCATGCAGGAGGGGGGCCAGGTAGCAGAAAAATCCATTTTGGTGTGCCAGTTTAGGAGATTATATGGTTCTGGGTAGAGCATGGAGCAAAATTTTTGTTAAACAGGCATTGAAAAGAGCACCAGGGCTAGAGATACAGCTCGGTTGGTAGAGTTCTTGTCTTGAACGCACAAAGCCCTGGGTTCAATCCCCAGCACCACACACACACACACACACACACACACAAAAAAAAAAACCCACAAAAAACAAAAAAACAGCACCAAAGCGCCTTCCTATAATTTCCATCTATTTCATCCTCACCTTCCCTTCCCACATCTGGGGCAAAGGAGTTTATTGGAGGCACAGTTGAACTACAATGGCTTTTACATTTGAAATAGGCCTTGACATTTCCCATTAGTATTTCTAGCAGTTAGTGCCAAGTGTGGTTTCTGCATATGAACAGACCTTAGTAGGGAGGGAGGAACCACCTCTGAATGCTGACATGGAATAGTGTTATTCTTATGGGTTGAATGTTTATTTCTTCCCAGAATTTATTTGTTGAAACCTAATCTTCACCATTAATATATTTGGAAGTCAGACTTCTGGAAGATGATTAATGCTCTTAAAAAAGAAGCCTGAGGGAATATGTTGGCTCCTTAATCCATGGGGGGTACAGTCTATGATGAAGTAAGTGGGTATTCACCAGACTCTGACTCTTCTGGAACATTGATACTCAACTTCCCAGCCTCCAGAATTGTGAGAAATAAGTTAATCTTATTTATCAGATACTCAATGAAAAACCAGCCTCTACCTCAGAGAAAAGCCTGTCCAAGGAAGGGACATGACCTTTGTCCTTGGAAAGACCCACAGAGCACTCCTAGGCACATTCCCACCCTGCTAAGTGGTTTATCTACAAATAACCGGAGAGATCTGCTGCCCCAGGTGTCCCTGACTCAGTCAGGCTAGGTGGGGATCCATAGCAACCCCCTAGCAGCCAGCAATCAGCATGAGACAGGGAAATACCTGGGATGCCAGATGACCCTCCCAGTAGTTTATGGTGGTTGATAACAAGTTGGAAAACCATGTAGTTCAGCATGAACACCCCTCTTGGCTTAAACCAATCAGTTCAAATGAATACCCTTTTGTACTGACCAATCACCCCTACCCAACTTGTTCCCGCCAGTGAATGTGCTAATCATGTTTTAGAGTTGTTATTTGATTTTCCCGTGGTGTGTGATGATTTGCTAAGAGATGCTATGATGTATGTGGGGGTCCCTGCCTTCTCCAAAGAATGTATAAAACTGCTACAAACCCTGAGCTCGGGGCCTCTCAGTGTCACCAGTTGCTGTGTGTGGGCACGGAGGACCGAGCTAGCTCGCAATAAACACCTCTTTGCTGCTTACATGGATCTTGGGTCTTTTGGGGGTCCTGAATTCGAGCATAACACTCAACTTCTGTTATAGCATTGTAAACAGACTAAGACATATGATAAGGATAAAAAATAAGTTTCTGTTATGTACAGTCAAAACTCTGAAACCTGGTGCTAATAGGTAAAAATGTATCCTGAGCAAGTTGATCTTTTCTGTTAAACTCTTGATTGATACATATTGAAAATAGAAAACAAACATTGAAATCCTTATTTTATAGTCAACTGATTTTTTTTAGAGAGAGAGAATTTTTTAATATTTATTTTTTTAGTTGTTGGTGGACACAACATCTTTATTTTATTTTTATGTGGTGCTGAGGATCTAACCCAGCACTCCACACAAGCCAGGTTAGTGCACTACTGCTTGAGCCACATCCCAGCCCGTCAACTGATTTTTTAAAAATAAAAATGGAAACAGACAAAATGACCACTATTAGCACTTAACCCTCAAGAGACAGTTGCAGATCTCTGAGTGTTTACAGGAAACACTGGCCTGCAGGATCCCTCAGGGCTCTTCCATCTTTTGACATTTTATCTCTATGGAAACAATGGCTCTAGGGTTCCATGAACTGGATAGATGCAAATTACTATACCACACAGGATTTCTGGTAGTTTTGGTTGTTGTGACTATAAACACTAAATGTTTTAGAACACTTAATCTCAGTTTTCCTGAGAAATAATATGTGTTTTCCATAATGCCATGGTTTGCTGCCTCTCTCATTTCCTCTAGTTTTGGTTAAGCTATTACACGTATTGAGAAATTCTAGGAGGGGAAGAGCAGTTTTTTAAAAGAAAGCAGGGAGGACATGCTAAATAAAGGAGAAAAGACCAGTTGACATTTCTAAAAGGTAAATTAAGTGTTATAAAAATGTCAACAGGAAGTAATACTTTATTTCATGGTTATTCGATTTCTGTCTTCAATTCAAGGATACCTTTTCCCTCATCTTCACATTCTGAAAAGACAGGATTATATTGAACATTTCACAACAAATGTCAATTCAGTGGTTATTTTCATTTATATGTTTTAACATAGATAACTTGCAGAAAATGTAAGAAAATCTTGGCTATTTAACTAAAGTCTAAAAATAAACCTAGCCAGACTGAAACACATAGTAAGTAAATAAGCAGAGATAAAAACATTCTTGACTTCTGTACTTCCTCATGTATCTGAGTTTGTTATGTGTTAGATTCTGTATTTGTCATTTTGGCATCTATTAATCTCAGGGACAAACTAATGAGCAAAGTTGTTTACTTCCCCTTTGCCATTCATTTTTTATGGGTATGTAAAAATCATATTATAAACCTTTTAACCAATCCTAAGTGCATACCCTAAGCTACCTCCTTTAGGTGATTCACAGAACAAACCAATATGTCTCCTGACCTAAATCACCTAGAGCCAGGTGCTAGACAACTAAAAAGCAGCCCTATATCTTGGAGCCCACTGACATTATTAAAACTAGCTATGTCTGAACTGCTTCTCCATTCTGGAAAACACAATAAAGTTTCTGGACATTGCTTTTCCTCACTCCTATTTAAATCTCTTGATCAAATCTGGTGCTTCCCCATGTAGCCCTAGATGTTATGGCATGATTTCTCATTTTGGAAAATGTAAGTAATAAAAATATTTCAAAGGTATTAGTGAACCTCCCTATGTAATTCCTGAGTCACCTCCATAAATAAAATCCTGTGGGAATATTTCAATACAGCCTTGAATTTATTCTAGACAGGGTTGTACCCACAACACTCCATTAAAACTGTTCTTGTCAAGGTCACCAAGGACTTCCATGTTGTTGAACCTAATGGTCGTGTTTCCATCCACAATTTACTTGAACATCCAGCAGCATCTGTGCGGGTGCATTATTTCCCTCATAACCTTTTTTCATTAGGACTGGTATTAGGGAGAGACAGATTAGTACTTTACTAAATTCAGGCACAGAATTTCAGGGGCATACCAGAAACTCAATAATCAATATAAATATTATTCTAATGCAATATTTCAAAAAGTTAAAATCATTTAGAAAAAAACTGTGATTAAAAATATTAAAATTTTAAATAAAGATGGACTTGATATTGCTATGCTAAGCCATAATGGAGCCATGGATCCTTTGGCAGTGTGTGTGTGTGTGTGTGTGTTTATGTTTTTGTATTTTATTTTCTGAGCCTTTCCTTGGAGGTAGGATTATAAGCATGTCTTCCCATCTTTCCATAGAGGAATAATTTAGGTGCTGGCATTTCCCTAGGCAAACTGAGCTTGGGACAAAATTGAAGGAAATACAGCACCAGAAAAGAACGTCAGTACTAAGACAAGCTAGTTGCATAAATATGGAAGCCAGGTTCTGAAAGTCCTTGTGGATAAGGTTATAAGATGTTTATAAAATCACAATTGTAAGGATTCTTGCCGTGGAGGTGCAAGAGAGAGTAAAAGGAAAATATTCTGGGTGTTTTTAAATTTTTAAACATTCAGAATCTATTCCTTTCAAGAACCATCCCCAAAATGTTCCCATTTCCCACATGTGCAGCAACCTCCTAACTTCTGTATACATGTGTATATTCACATATGGTGAGAGAAAATATGTGTTACAGGGAATGAGGTCTTCTGTAAAATTTAGAGAGAGACCTCCTTTAACCCTCATTCTTATGATTAGGCCAGAAAGATTAGGAGTGATAGGCATGAGTTTATTAGAAGAAATAGGGAAGGGAAAAAGGAGATACTCTTAAGTGAGACTTCTCAGGAGAGGGACAACATGCCTCTCTTGCCCTCCAATTTTATTGGGGTATTCCAGGGAAGTTTCTAGAGAGTCCTTCCCAGGTCCACCTCTAGACTTTTGACTGATTACAGGATGACATCAGACTTTCAAGTCCTTATTGCATATGACATTTCTAGGTTACTTTGGCCCATGCTGAGCAGTTCTAATTGGAAACTATTCTTAAAGATTTTCTGGTTATGGAAAATTATCTTTATCTTCCTGAGTTCTAGAATCTGGTCTGCATAAGGGTCACAAAATTCCCCCTTTTGGGGTAACTTATGTTGTTCTTATCTGCATTTCATTTCAGGCTTGTATTTTGTCTGCAGATAACAGGTAGTTTGCTGAGGAATGTAACATATCCCATTGACTTAAGCCATGCAGGGCTGCAGGCAAATTGATTTTTTTTTTTAGAAAAGAAAATATGTGGGAATCAGCACAGTGGGTCCAGTTTATAGAATTATTCCCTTAACCTCACGTTCCCACCCACCACTCACATCTGTTTCCTATCATATGTATTTTTTTAAAAAATATTTTTAGATATAGATGGACACAATACCTTTATTTTATTTATTCATTTTTATGTGGTGCTGAGAATTGAACCCAGTGCTTCACATGTACAAGGCAAGTGCTCTACCACTGAGCACAATCCCAAACCATCATATGTATTTTCATTATGAATAATATAGAGATAGAGTTTAGAAAAATAGAGATATGTTTTTAGGAAAATGTATGACTATATTTAGTCCTAAACTGCTTCCAACTCAAATTCCTTAGGCACACTAGCTGATTTACCTATTTTCTTACCAGATTTCCTAAATGTACTGATGTCCTTTTGATCTAGTCTTTTATAATTGTAATTTTTATTCAATATATTTTAAACTTTGGCATGACTTCAAGTTTACTAAAAGATTGTCTAAGATAATCAGCTGTTATATACCCTCACCTGGCTTGCCTAATGTAAATATCCTTTTAAAAATGTTTTTCTTAGTGCATTATACTTATACATGATGGGGGATTCATTTTGACATGTTCATACATGCATATAACATAATTTACTCTGCTGTAATCCTCAGCATTACTATCTTCTCTCTCCTTCTCTTTTCCCTGGATCCCTTTCCTCCACATTTTTGACTTCCTTCTATTAATTTACTTTTAAAATTGATGCAGTATAGTTACACATAAAAATGGAATTCATTGTGATATATTAATACATGCACATAGCATAATTTGGTCAAGTCCATTTTGTAGTTTCTTCCCTTTCTCATTCTTACTCCCTCCCCCTTGATACCTTTCCTCTACTTCAAATTGTTCTCTATTCTTTTTTCATTATTAATTCTTGTTAGTTACACATGACAGTAGAATCAATTTTGGTAAAATTATATAAGCATGGAATGTATCTTTTTAATTAGGACCCCATTCTTCGGGCAGGTACAATGTTCTATATTTATAATATCCCTCCCTTTAAAGTCCTTATTTTTCTCTACCTTCTGCATATGAGAGAAAATATTTGACCCTTCACTTTCTGAGTTTGGCTTGTTTTACTTATCATGATGTTTTCCAGTTTCATCCACTTACTGGCAAATTACATAATTTCATTTACTTCATGGATGAGTAAAACTCTTTTGTTAATATATACCACACTTTCTTTTTTAAAAAATATGTATTTTTGTAGTTGTACTTGAACATAATAACTTTATTTTATCTATTTATTTTCATGTGGTGCTGAGGAATGAACCTAGGGCCTTGCACATATGAGGCGAGCGCTCTACCACTGAGTCACAACCCCAGCCCCTATACCACACTTTCTTTATCCATTCATTTGCTGATGGAAACTTAGGTTTGTTCCATAACTTGTGAGTATTGTGAATTGTGCTACTATAAACAATGATGTCCCTGTATTACTATAGTAGGCTAATTTTTGTTCTTTGGGATAAATACCAAGGAATGGCATAGCTGGGTCATATGAGGGTTTCATTCCTAATATTTTCAGGAATCTCCACACTACTTTCCAAACTGGTTGTACTAGTTTGCAATCCTACCAATAACGCATGAATGTACCTTTCCCCCACATCCCTATCAGCATTTATTGTTATTTTATTCTTGATGATTGCCATTCTAACTTGGTAGGATGAGATCTCAGTATAGTTTTGATTTGATTGCTAAGAGTGTTGAACATTTTTTCTATATATTTGTTGGACTTTTATTGTTTTGAAAAATGCCATTTTCCCATTTATTTATTAAATAATTGATTGAATTATTTATTTTTATTTTGGTGTAAAGTGTTAATATTTCTTGTTAATCTCCTGTTGGAACATTAGCTGGCAAAGATTTTCTCCTGTTCTGTAGGCTCTCTCTTCATACTCTTGTTTCATTTGTGGTGCAGAAGCACTTTAATTTGATGCTACTCCACGTATTGATTCTTGGTTTTACTTTTTGAACTTTAGATGTCTTTTTTGGGGGGTGCTAGGGATCTAACATAGGGGCACTTAACCACTGAGCCATATCCCTAGCACTTTTCATTTTTTATTTTGACACAGGGTCTCCTTAAGTTGCTTAGAGCCTCATTAAGTTGCTGAGGCTAGCCTTAAACTTGCAATCCTCCTGCATCAGTCTCCTGAGCTTCTGGGATGGAAGGCATGCGCCCCCTAGTGGGGCAGCTTTAAGAGTCTTTTTAAGGAGGTTGATAGTTGCGCCAATATGTTGGAGTGTTGAACCTATATTTTCTTCTAGCATTTACTGCGTTTCTGGTCTAATTCCTATGTTTTTGATCCACTTTGAGTTGATTTTTGTGGAGGGTGAGAGATAGGGATCTAGTTTCATTCTTCAACATGGATATCCACTTTTCCTGTGAGCATCATTCATTAAAAAGGCCATCTTTTCTCTAGCATATGGTTTTGCAATCATTTGTCACGTATCAAATGACTGCATCTATGACAATTTTTTCTTTGTCTTCTATTCTCTCCTCAAGAGAATATTTTCAGGTATTATAAAAGTCTATAAAGACAGATATGGTCACATCCAGATATTTCAGGTTATTTAATTGGCACTCTACTGAATAGGATTCTCTTCTTCCCCACTTATTTTTTTTCTTATACCCCATGTTGGCTTTAGCTGAGTGTCCTCTGGTTAGAGAAGGTGGCCCAAACAGCTGAAGAAGCAGCCACAGTGGCCATGTACTTTATTTAAGAGAACAAGGGACTTGCTCTCTCGTAGTCATTCCCATCAGTGTATGAGCTTTTGTATACCCTAAACTATAACACTTAATTTTCAATGGATTATAGTAAAGGAAATATTGTACAACATTAGAAGCATTCAAAATATCACAAATAACTCAAATTCAAATTCTCTAGAAATTTTTCAAATCAATTAAAAAGAAAAAAAAATTTGTAGTTATACTGCAACACTTACATCTAACACTTTCTTTTCCTATTTTTTTTTCCTTGCATGGGAATTTTTTCTCTGTAATTTCAATTTCCCAAGAGAAATAGAATGACCAATAATATGATAGCTAGGTGTCATTCAAAATTTACTGTGCAGATTGGACACCAGAGTATGAGTGGTCAGAAGTAGGGTACTGGGGAACATGCCCAGGTTACAGGAGATAGATACTAGGAAACCTATATGCACTGTGGGAGCTGGGCACTAGGGTTGGTGCCTACACTAGAGGACTTGGAGAGTTGGAAGGTGTAAAGCAGAAGATACCTGTACTATAGGAGATGCCAAGAGAGCACACAGGAACCAGGTAGCAAAATTCCTTTCTCCTGTGATGTGTTTTCTGCAACCTCTATGGATGAAACTGAACATCATGCCAATGGAGAGGAAAAATAGATAACGGGCTTATCCCCATTTTCATAGGTCAGGCAAAAATGGTCAATTTGGAACTAAAAGGTAATAAGTCCTTAGCCAGCATAAAATCTTACACTTAATATGACCAAAATAAGACTCTTGATTCAATGCTCACAGTGTGCAATCTCTTCCTATGCCTGGCTTCCACATCTCTGTAAATGTTACTTCTGTTCATTTAGTTGTCAAGCCTGAAAACTCAATTATTTTGTATTCTTGTGTTTTTTTCCACCTTCAATAGACAATCTATCACAAAAGCACTTTCAGGGATATCTTTGCACATGGCTTGAATGTAACCACTTTTTTCCAATTCCCCTACTCTCACTTTGTTCTAAACTTCTATGACCTGTCCTATACTTTTGAAACAGTTGCAAAAACTCTAATCCATACTTCCAGTCTTCCTTCCTCCACCCAACCAACCACTGTCTCCATAGAGGAGAGAGAGATCTTTCCTGTAGTTAAATCAGATCATGCCATTCTCGTATTGCGAACTCTAATTGGCTTTCATTCCCCAACAGACCAGGTGGAAACTTCCAGAAATGACAAGGTCCTACATTATCTGATACAGTGTTCTCTCCTTTTTCCTACTCATTTCTCCATTTCTCACTCTGCTCCTGTCCCATTGTCCTCCTTATGTTCTTCAAGAAGCCTAGACTCCTTCCTACTTAAGAGTTTTGCACTTGCTGGTTCCTTTGCCTTGGGATAGCCATCCCCTATTTTGTCACATGACTCACTTCTTTGTAGCATCCTTGCATACACTCATATATAATCTCTTCAGCTAATCTCAAATAAATCCTACATAGTCATTTGTTATCCTCTTATCTGCCTTTATTTTTCTCTATACCACTTATTATGATTTAAACTACTTTATTCAATGTACTCTATGTATAACCACATTATAGATGTATAACCACATTGTATATGTTTTATTTATTTGTTGCTTGTCTCCTACCACTACAAAATAAGCCACATGAGAACAGTGTTTTTCTCTATCTTGTTCATAAGATGTATTCATCACATTTAGACTAGTGCCTGAAACATGGTAGCTACTCAATAAATATTGACTAAGTAAATGAACAGAACTATAATTTATACCTTTTTTTTAAATGTCTTCCACATATATAGGCTTTTATAGCAAAGGGGAAACTTCATTAAAATATTCCATCATGATGAAATATTTGGTAAAATGATTTTCACCAAAGAATCATCAAAGCTGACCAAACATGCTCATTCAGAATATTAGAACACAGTATAATTTGTTATCCATGTTCTGGTGCATGTTTAAGATCTCTCTACAACATCACCCATAAGTTATTGTCCAATGTATTCTTGAATACTTCTATTAAGATTTCTATTAATAAGGAACTTACTGCCACACAAGGTAGTCCATTTCACTGATATGAAATTGAGGAATGGAAAATTGTTTCTAATACTCATCTTGGATACCTCTTTCTTCAACTTTCCCTAGATTTGTAGCCATAGTATGAAACTTAGCTCTGATACCTACTACTTCTATGACCTGGTCCAATTTACTAACCATTTGCAATCTCTGTATTTATCTGTAAAACATGGGTATTTATTCTTACTACATGAATCATTGGGTAGATTAAATGAGAAAAAAACTGCAAACATCTAACATGGTACTCAGTTCACAGTAGGCACTGAATAAATGTCACTTCAATGGATCTTTTTCTCTTTTCCAAATGTTATTTCACTCTGTTATGGCAGGTATATTGTACAATATGCCTAGTATGTGCCCACTATCTACCCACTAACGTTTGCCTTAAAATGAGGACATATGTTTCTATTTCAGTGACTATAGCTAATTATACTTTTTAACTAACTGCAGATGGAACAGAAGCATTATAAGGCCAGATAAAATAGTAAGTTCAATGAATTTTATCATACCTTCTTTGTTTTTGATTAAACCAAACATATTAAGAATTTGCTTCCACGTTGATCATCAAGTAGACAATGCAGTTCCTTTTATTTGAATGTTAGGTGAACAAGAAACATTGGGTTCTTTCTGCTGTTCTCTGACTACAAAAATGAAGAAGGTCTCCTTTTTCCTGGGGGATTATGGGTACTAAATCCTCAAATATCATTAAGTTATCCTCTGGAGCTTCTTTTTATATATAACTTTATTATTTATTTATTTCTTATTTTTATGTGGTACTGAGGATCGAACCCAGAGCCTTGCACATGAGAGGCGAGCACTCTACCACTGACCATAATCCCAGCCCCCACTCTGGAGTTTTTTATGGTGACTGTCCTGCCAGGAATATCACCAATCTTTTCTTTCCTTTCACAGAGTATATCAGGAAGCACAGCTCATACTTTGTTACGAGATGGATCCTTTATAATCAATAGCATGCTATATACTTAGAGCTAGGGAAAACTAGACCAGATCTAGTAGATCTGAATAATTTTTACCAGTACTATGTGTTCCCTGTCCTAATGCAGAGGAGAAGAAGGAAGTCTTTTGGAAAATGACATCTCTGGATACCTCTTATTTTTTAAGTCCTACTGCTACTTAAATGATTTAATTTGGGCCAGAATTGATGATATGTGCCTATAATCACAATTACTTGAGAGGGTGAGGCAAGAAAACTGAAAGCATGGGGTCATTCTGGGCAATATAGTAAGAACCCATCTCAAAAAACAAACAAAAAACCAAACAACAAGAAAGAAAAAACAAGAACTTGAGATGTAGCTCAGAGGTAGAACCCCCTTGGTTTCAATCCCTAGAACCACACAAAAAAATGAAAAAGAAAAAAAAAAGGAAAACTTGGAATTATGTGAATAAGAAATGCACTTCTATGTATGTATCTAAGAGAAATTGAAATGTATGTATATATTAGAACTTGGAAGTTTATATTATAGACTCACTATGTATAATAGTCAAAAAGTGGAAACAATACAAATATCCATGAACTGAGGAATGAAACATACAAAATATGGTATACCAATACAATGGAATATCATTTAGCCATACAAAGGAATGAAATACTGTTGCAACATGAAATACCTGTATAAACCTTGAAAACATTATGCCTGCTCTCCTCCCTCTTCACCTTTATCTATCACAGTGACTATTTTCAAAAAGTCTTTTGCATTTATATCTATCTTAGTATTGGCTTCCTAGAGGACCCAAACAGACATTCTTTGGTGAGGCAAAATTGAAATACAAGTCTTCTGATTTTAAGATCCCTCCACAAAGCTGTCTACAACATTTGTGCATAGCCCAATGTGATTGACTAGGAGAAATCAGCTTCATAAGTATTTATTGCCTGGGTCTACCATGGTCCAATACACCTATTGTTCTATATGAATCAAGCCAATTTTATTGAAAGAACAGTCTCTTGTGGCTGAATCAAATGAAACAGACCAATTTACGCTATGCAACTATATGAATATGCCAAAGTGAATCCCACTGTTATGCATAATCATAATGTACCAAAAAAAGGCATTTAAAAGGGCAGTCATTCCTTTGACAAGACGAGTGAAATGAGCCAGCAGTTAACATGTTGGTTAGTGTAACTCTGAATCATTGCTTCCCATCAAGTTTTCCTTGTGAGCTTTCAATAGATATAAGCAAGGGTCTTTCTTATACCCTATAAGCCCCCATGGGAACTACCTGAAGATGATTTTTTTCACTCTCAATTTCCAACTGAGATCAGCTGCTCTGAGAGAATTGGGATTTGAAACAGGATAGAGGTGGTAGTAGGAAAGAGATGATTTTTGGAGTGCACAGAGCACACTGGGAGAAGCAAGATGTTCTAGAATGAGGTAATTGACTTCAGAGGTAGGGAAAATGCAGAAACAAAGGCCATACAGAACTAAAGCCCCTAGACAGCAAGATTTTTGTTAACTCTTCTGCACCAGCACCCCCAATTTAAAACACAAAGAAACAGAATTTATGAAGTACTTCCTGTAGGCCAAACTCCATGCTAGGAATCTTGAGGGTTCTTAAGCTTGCAACCAAGTTGTGAGACATATGTGAATACAACCTCTCAATCAAAGTAAGATTCGTGATCAGGACTCTAATAATAATGATAAGAATGAGAACATACCAAGAGATTGGTTCTCAAATGGACTTTTTAGGAAGGTTTTTGAAGTAAATGAATAAAAGATTGGGTATACAAAGGAGTTAAACTTGAGCAATAACAGGCATTCCAGATGAAATTGATAGCATAAAGAATGGCAGCAAGATCAGAGATGACATCTCATTTGCAGTCAACATAAAGGATCATTTAATCATTCAACCGAAGGCAGATAGAAGGAGTGTGTGTTACTACAGAGGTAGAAGAGGCCAGGTCACACATGGTCTAGTGTACCTAGTTAAAGAACATGTAATTTATCCTATGAGCACCCAGGAATTAGTGACAAGTTTAAATGTACATGGATAAAAGGGGAGCAGTAGTATTTATATGATTTTTTTACATTAGTAAGTGTAACTCCAAAAACTGCAATTTCTTGAATACAGAAATACATATCTGTACACCATAATATATTTACATACTAGAAAGCACATGATCAGTTGGTAGAGTGCTTGCCTCATAGGTACAAGGCCCTGGGTTCAATCCCCATCACCACACACAAAAAAAGAATATGAGACCATGGTAAAACAGTTAAGCCTCTTTAGATTTCAGTTTTCTCATGTGTAAAATTCATATGACCTCTGAGGTTCTTTCTACCTTATACTTCTATGATTCTGTTCTTAAAAACTTGTCTAGACACAACTTAGATGATAGCTCTGGCATGAAAATGAATTTGACTTGGGTCTATACCATTAATATCTAGTAGTTAAGCAATTAAAAATTTAATGTGACAGTGTAGTTGAGGTTCTAAAGTAGATTTATTTAAATTGGGTCAACTATCTGCATTAGATGTGTCTATTGTCTGAAAGCCACACTACTCAGGTTATATATATATATATATATATATATATATATATATATATATATATATATATATTTAACCAGTACTTTGGTTTTGCATTTGAAATCTGATGCCCATTTTGCAGTGGTCCCAATGCCTCAAAAAGCATGGCCTGACAGGTTTACTGATATTTAAACATGCAGGAAATGCCCCCAGCTAACCCTAGTCATTGTATCTGACAGCTTGTTGGGTCCAGGGAGGCAGTCAGGGCAGGCAGCTGCATAATCAAGTGCTGCACTGGGGATTTTTTAAAGCACATTTTCAACCAAGTATTTTCCAGTAACCCATCTCTCTGAATGATGAGTTGATTTCTTCAGTTCATGTTATAAAATTATGAACCTAGAGTTGTAGAGATAAGTGTTTTCTTTGATAAATCATACAAAGAATTTAGGATTTGGAAGACCCTTAGAGGTCATCTCATCTGAATTCCTCATTTTATAAAAAAAGAAGCTTTTGGGCAGTTTGCTTCTTTCAAATTCACAAATACTAATAGTCACTTTTTTAGCCTTATTCTTCCTAATCATTGATCGTATTCATGGGCTTTACTTTTCATAAAAATGTGATTTTTTACTAGATAAATGCTCTTGATGATAACTACATAGTTTAGCTAGAGAATGGAATCTTGTGTGGGTGTCATTAATTTAGCTACTCCTAAAGGTGTGCATTGCTCTTTAACACTGATTCACTTGAACATTTATGTAAATTTGTTCAACATTCAGTCAGCATCTTTTATTGAGCTGCTATTGTTCTCCTCTCTAAGATGAGTAAGATATATCCTGTTCTTTGAAGAGCTCATTCCTTTTGTGGGGGGTGGACACTCTAAAAAGCAATTGCAATTTACTGTGACACGCATTATAAAAGAGAAATATAAGTAGGGACAAAAGTGAGGGAGCGATTAGTTCTACCTGAGATATGAAAGATGGACAGAAAGCAAGTAACACTTGAGCTGTCTCTGAGAGGGGAACAAGTGGTGTGGCAGGAGGGGGAGTTTGAGGAGCTCTATATGGGGGAGGACAATGACTCAAAGTCACTGAAGCATGCAAGAGCATAAAATATTCAGGATATGGCATAGCTGGAGTTTAGAGTGTCTACATGCAGAGGGTCTGATGGGTAGTATTTTGGAAGACCTTGTAAGGCAATTTAATGCATATGGAGTTTGTTGTGTAGTCATCTTACTGTACTATAATAAAATAACAGAGATAATCAGCTTTTAAAGATAAAAGCTTTATTTTTGATCATGGATTTGGACTTTCCAGTCCAAAACTGATTGGCCCTGATGCCTTGGACCTGTTTAAGACAGCACATCAGACAAGAAGAGCATGGTGGAGCAAAACCACTCAAATCATGACCAAGGAAGTGGAAGAAACAGAAGAGGGGACTGATTCTACAATATCATTTGAGGGCATTCCCCCAATGACTCAAAGACCTCCTACAAGGCCCTAAATATTAAGCTTCTACTACCACCAATAGCCCCATTCTTGGGATCAAGCCTTTAAAACATAGGTCTTTGAAGCACATTTAAATTCCAAACTATAGCATTTATCTTATATCTGTTATATCTAGGTGATAGAACATGATGATTTGTGGAATGTTATATAGTTTAAAAAGACAACCTTGAAGGGGCTGAAGTTGTGGCACAGTGGTACAGTGCTTGCCTAACACAAATGAGGCACTGGATTCAATACTCAGCACCACATTAAAAATAGATAGTGTGTTCATCATCATCTAAAAATATTTTTTAAAAAGGCACCCTTGGGGCTGGAGCTAGGGCTCAGTGTAAAGTGCTCACCTGGCACATGTGAGGCACTGTGTTCTATCCTCAGCACCACATAAAAATGAAATAACAGGTCCTGTGTTCACCTACAATTAAAAAAAAAAACTACTATTAAACTATTTAAAAAGGTACACTTGTAGCTTCAATGTATGTAATTGATAAACTGTATCCAGAAAGTACAATAAAAATCTGACCAAAGTAGTAACTTCATTTCTCTTAGTGTGTTTGGTTTTACTCAGCATTACCCACTGTCTAGAAGACACTGTGTCTTAGTCTGTTTTCTGTTGCTACAACAAAATATCACAGACTTGGTAATTTATAATGAATAGATGTTAGTTTTGCTCATTATTCTTGGAGCGAGGAATTCAAACAGTATGATGTTGGCATTTGATCAGCATATTGGGTGAGCCTTTCTGCTGCATCAAACATGGTAGAGAGTATCAGATTGTGAGACAGAAGAAGCTATTTAGATTGAGTTTTTTATTCCTCATCTTATAAAGCCAATAATATCACCATGGGGGCTCTAACCTCATGACCTCATTTAATCTTAATAATAACGTCCCAAAGTCTTCTCCTCTAGATGCTATTAATGTATCTTTGCAGATTAAGTTTCAATATAAGGTTAAGAAGGTACAAACACCCAGAGCATATTATACTGGTTATCTTTATTATAGTCCTTAGGGTGCTATAACAAAATATCATTTACTGGGTGGCTTAACAAAAGAAATATAAAATTTCTTAAAGGTCTGAAGTTCAGAAATCCCAGATTGAGGCATTATGGCACATTCAGATTTTGGTGTGACCAGGACCCTCTTCCTAGCTTTTATTTTATTTTATTTTATTTAGTATGTCAAAACAAATGTACTGGAATTTAATAGAAATCTGTTAAACATTAAAATAATATGTTACAAATGAAAGCATTCTGCATTAGAACTGTTGAATAGAGAAAGGTGTATGGCCATTATAACCAGGATTTTGGAGGTTGAAAAACTCAAATCCCCATGCTAACTTTGACACCAATTTGCCTTTCCTTTTCAGACGTTTTCTTTTTTTTTAATTTTTTTTTATTCTTGGTTGTTCAAAACATTACATAGTTCTTGATATATCATATTTCACACTTTGATTCAAGTGGGTTATGAACTCCCATTTTTACCCCGTATACAGATTGCAGAATCACATCAGTTACACATCCATTGATTTACATATTGTCATACTAGTGTCTGTTGTATTCTGCTGCCTTTCCTATCCTCTACTATTCCCCCTCCCCTACCCTCCACTCCCCTCTTCTCTCTCTACCCCCTCTACTGTCATTCATTTCTCCCCCTTGTATTATTTTTCCCTTTCCCCTCACTTCCTCTTGTATGAAATTTTGTATAACCCTGAGGGTCTCCTTCCATTTCCATGCAATTTCCCTTCTCTCTCCCTTTCCCTCCCACCTCTCATCCTAGTTTAATGTTAATCTTCTTCTCATGCTCTTCGTCCCTACTCTGTTCTTAGTTACTCTCCTTATATCAAAGAAGACATTTGGCATTTGTTTTTTAGGGATTGGCTAGCTTCACTTAGCATAATCTTGTCTAATGCCATCCATTTCCCTGCAAATTCTATGATTTTGTCATTTTTTAATGCAGAGTAATACTCCATTGTGTATAAATGCCACATTTTATTATCCATTCGTCTATTGAAGGGCATCTAGTTTGGTTCCACAGTCTTGCTATTGTGAATTGTGCTGCTATGAACATCGATGTAGCAGTGTCCTTGTAGCATGCTCTTTTTAAGTCTTTAGAGAATAGACCTAGAAGGGGAATAGCTGGGTCAAATGGTGGTTCCATTCCCAGCTTTCCAAGAAATCTCCATACTGCTTTCCAAATTGGCTGCACCAATTTGCAGTCCCACCAGCAATGTACAAGAGTACCCTTTTCCCCACATCCTCACCAGCACTTGTTGTTGTTTGACTTCATAATGGCTGCCAATCTTACTGGAGTGAGATGGTATCATAGGGTGGTTTTGATTTGCATTTCTCTGACTGCTAGAGATGGTAAACATTTTTCCATGTACTTGTTGATTGATTGTATGTCCTCCTCTGAGAAGTGTCTGTTCAGGTCCTTGACCCATTTGTTGATTGGGTTATTTGTTATCTTATTGTCTAATTTTTTGAGTTCTTTGTATACTCTGGATATTAGGGCTCTATCTGAAGTGTGAGGAGTAAAGATTTGTTCCCAGGATGTAGGCTCCCTATTTACCTCTCTTATTGTTTCTTTTGTTGAGAAAATCTTTTTAGTTTGAGTAAGTCCCATTTGTTGATTCTAGTTATTAACTTTTGTGCTATGGGTGTCCTATTGAGGAATTTGGAGCCCGAACCCACAGTATGTAGATCGTAGCCAACTATTTCTTCTATCAGACGCCATGTCTCTGATTTGATATCAAGCTCCTTGATCCATTTTGAATTAACTTTTGTGCATGGTGAGAGAAAGGGATTCAGTTTCATTTTGTTGCATATGGATTTCCAGTTTTCCCAGCACCATTTGTTGAAGATGCTATCCTTCCTCCATTGCATGCTTTTAGCCCCTTTATCAAATATAAGATAGTTGTAGTTTTGTGGATTGGTTTCTGTGTCCTCTATTCTGTACCATTGGTCCACGCACCTGTTTTGGTACCAGTACCATGCTGTTTTTGTTACTATTGCTCTGTAGTATAGTTTGAAGTCTGGTATCGCTATACCGCCTGATTCACACTTCCTGCTTAGCATTGTTTTTGCTATTCTGGGTCTTTTATTTTGCCATATGAATTTCATGATTGCTTTCTCTATTTCTACAAGAAATGCCGTTGGGATTTTGATTGGCATTGCATTAAACCTATAGAGAACTTTTGGTAATATCGCCATTTTGATGATGTTAGTTCTGCCTATCCATGAACAGGGTATATTTTTCCATCTTCTAAGATCTTCTTCTATTTCTCTCTTTAGGGTTCTGTAGTTTTCATTGTATAAGTCTTTCACCTCTTTTGTTAGGTTGATTCCCAAGTATTTTATTTTTTTTGAGGATATTGTGAATGGAGTGGTTGTCCGCATTTCCATTTCAGAGGATTTGTCACTGATATACAGGAATGCCTTTGATTTATGCGTGTTGATTTTATAGCCTGCCACTTTGCTGAATTCATTTATTAGCTCTAATAGTTTCTTTGTAGACCCTTTGGGGTCTGCTAGGTATAGAATCATGTCTTCAGCAAATAGTGATAATTTAAGTTCTTCTTTTCCTATTTTTGTGCCTTTAATTTCTTTCGTCTGTCTAATTGCTCTGGCCAGTGTTTCGAGAACTATGTTGAACAGAAGTGGTGAGAGAGGGCATCCCTGTCTTGTTCCAGATTTTAGAGGGAATGCCTTCAGTTTTTCTCCATTCAGAATGATGTTAGCCTGAGGCTTAGCATAGATTGCTTTTACAATATTGAGGTATGTTCCTGTTATCCCTAGTTTTTCTAGAGTTTTGAACATAAAGGGATGCTGTACTTTGTCGAATGCTTTTTCCGCATCTATCGAGATGATCATATGGTTCTTATTTTTAAGTCTATTCATGTGGTGAATAACATTTACTGATTTCCGTATATTGAACCAGCCTTGCATCCCAGGGATGAATCCTACTTGATCATGGTGCACAATTTTTTTGATATGTTTTTGTATCCGATTCGCCAGAATTTTATTGAGGATTTTTGCATCTAGTTTCATTAGAGATATTGGTCTGAGGTTTTCTTTCTTTGAAGTGTCTTTGTCTGGTTTAGGAATCAGGGTGATGTTGGCCTCGTAGAATGAATTTGGAAGTTCTCCCTCTTTTTCTATTTCCTGAAGTAGCTTGAAAAGTATTGGTATTAGTTCCTCTTTAAACCTTTTGTAAAACTCTGCTGTATACCCATTCGGTCTTGGGCTTTTTTTAGTTGGTAGTCTTTTGATGGCTTCTTCTATTTCCTCAATTGATATTGGTCTGTTTAGGTTGTCTATATCCTCCTGACTCAATCTGGGCAGATCATATGACTTAAGAAATTTATCTATGCCTTCACTATCTTCTAATTTATTGGAGTATAAGGATTCAAAATAATTTCTGATTATCTTCTGTATTTCTGAAGTGTCTGTTGGGATATTGCCTTTTTCATCCCGTATGCTAGTAATTTGAGTTCTCTCTCTTTTTCTCTTCATTAGCATGGCTAAGGGTCTGTCGATTTTATTTATTTATTCAAAGAACCAACTTGTAGTTTGTCAATTTTTAAAATTGTTTCTTTTGTTTTGATTTCATTAATTTCAGCTCTGATTTTAATTATTTCTTGACTTCTACTTCTTTTCCTGTTGTTTTGCTCTTCTTTTTCTAGGATTTTGAGATGAAGTATGAGATCATTTATTTGTTATTTTTTTTCTTTTTTTTTTAAGGAATGAACTCCAAGCAATGAATTTTCCTCTTAGAACTGCTTTCAACATGCCCCATAGATTCCGATATGTTGTGTCTGTGTTTTCATTTATCTCTAAGAATTTTTTAATTTCCTCCTTGATGTCTTCTATAACCCATTGATCATTCAGTAACCTATTGTTCATTCTCCAAGTGATGCATGATTTTTCCTTCCTTCTTTTATCGTTGAGTTTTAGTTTCATTCCATTATGATCAGATAAGATGCATGGTATTATCTCTACTCCTTTATATTGTCTAAGAGTTGCCCTGTGACATAATATATGATCTATTTTTGAGAAGGATCCATGTGCTGCTGAGAAAAAAGTGTAACTGCTTGATGTTGGGTAGTATATTCTATATATGTCAATTAAGTCTAGGTTATTAATTGTGTTATTGAGTTCTATAGTTTCCGTATTCAACTTTTGTTTGGAAGATCTGTCCAGTGGCGAGAGAGGTGTGTTGAAGTCTCCCATGATTATTGTATGGTGGTCTATTAGACTCTTGAACTTGAGAAGAGTTTGTGTGATGAACATAGCTGCACCATTGTTTGGGGCATATATATTTATGATTGTTATATCTTGTTGGTGAGCAGTATGTAGTGTCCCTCTTTATCCCTTTTGATTAACTTTGGCTTGAAATCTATTTTATTTGATATGAGTATGGTCACTCCTGCTTGTTTTTGAAGTCCATATGAGTGATATGATTTTTCCCACCCTTTCACCTTCAGCCTATGTATGTCTTTTCCTATCAAATGCATCTCCTGTAGGCAGCATATTGTTGGGTCTTGTTTTGTGATCCATTCTACTAGCCTGTGTCTCTTAATTGGTGAGTTTAAGCCATTAACATTTAGGGTTATTATTGAGATATGGGTTGTTCTTCCAGCCATATTTGTTTATTTATGTTACTAAACATGGTTTGTTTTCCACTTTGATTATTTTTCCCCCCTTTACTGTCCTACCTCTCACTGTTGGTTTTCATTGTTATTTTCCATTTCCTCTTCCTGTAATGTTTTGCCAAGGATGTTTTGAAGAGATGGTTTTCTAGCTGCAAATTCTTTTAACTTTTGTTTATCGTGGAAGGTTTTAATTTCATCTTCCATCCTGAAGCTTAATTTCGCTGGATACACAATTCTTGGTTGGAACCCATTTTCTTTCAGTGTTTGAAATATGTTATTCCAGGATCTTCTAGCTTTCAGAGTCTGTGTTGAAAGATCAGCTGTTATCCTGATTGGCTTACCCCTAAATGTAATCTGCTTCCTTTCTCTTGTAGCTTTTAAAATTCTCTCCTTATTCTGTATGTTGGGCATCTTCATTATAATGTGTCTAGGTGTGGATCTCTTATGATTTTGCACATTCGGCGTCCTGTAGGCTTCTAGAATTTGGGATTCTGTCTCATTCTTCAAGTCTGGGAAGTTTTCTCATATTATTTCATTGAATAGATTGCTCATTCCTTTGGTTTGGAGCTCTATACCTTCCTGTATCCCAATGACTCTTAAGTTTGGTCTCTTTATGTTATCCCATATTTCTTGGATGTTCTGCTCATGGTTTCTTAACAGTCTTGCTGAGCTGTCTATGTTCTTTTCAAGTTGAAATACTTTGTCTTCATTGTCTGATGTTCTGTCTTCTAAGTGTTCTACTCTGCTGGTAGTATTCTCAATTGAGTTTTTAAGTTGGTTTATTGCTTCCTGCATTTCTAGGATTTCTGTTTGTTTGTTTTTTATAACCTCTATCTCCCTATATAGTTGATGTTTTGCTTCTTGGATTTGTTTATGAAATTCATTGTTGAAGTGATCTTTCATTGTCTGATTTTGCTGTCTGATGTCTTCATTGAGACTCCAGATCATCTGAAGCATGTATATCCTGAATTCTTTATATGACATTCCATCTGCTGCAGATAGTACCTCTTCTAACGTTGAGTTGACCTGCATTGCTTGTGGTCCTTTCTTTCCTTGTCTCTTCATACTGTTCACGTTTCTTTCTGCTTGGTGAAACTGTTGTGCTAATGAATTTTCCCCCTATATATTTATATTGCTCTTGTATAGTTGCAAAGTCTCCCTCGCAGGCGTGGGCGGCAGCTCTGCCCCCCTCCAATTGGGGCAATGTGCCTACCACGCCGGCAGGCTGCTGGGCCTGTGCTGCCGGTCGGTAGCAGGTCCTCCTACCTTGCAGGCGCGGGCGGCGGCTCTGCCCCTCTGCGGGCAGCTGGGCCTGTTCCTCTGGTGGGTCGCAGGTCCGCCTACATTGCAGGCACGGGGGGGCGGCTCAACCCTTCCGCAGGCCGCTGGGCCTGTTCTGTCTGTCGGTTGCAGGTCTGGCCTGTTCTGTTGGTGGTCGCAGGTCCGCCTACCTTGCAGGCTCGTGGGGCAGCTCTTCCCCTCCGCGGGCTGCTGGGCCTGTTCTGTCAGTGGTCACAGTTCCGCCTACCCTGCAGGCGCGGGGGGAGGGGGTGGCTCTGCCCCTCAGCAGGCCGCTGGGCCTGTTCTTCCGGGGGGTTGGAGGTGGCTCTGTCCCTCAGCAGGCCGCTGGGCCTGTTCCGTCGGTGGTCACAGTTCCACCTACCTTGCAGGCGCTTGGGTAGGTGGCGGATCTGCCCCTCAGCAGTCCGCTGCGCCTGTTCTACCGGTGGGTCGCAGGCCCGCCTACCTGGCAGGCGTGTTTGACAGCTCTGCCCCTCCGCGGGCCACTGGGCCTGTTCCGTGGGTGGTCACAGTTCCGCTTACCTTGCAGGCACGGGGGGAGGGGGGGCCTCTTCCTAGGTTTTAAATGGCAACTTCTATCCGTCCTTTCATGGTGTGTGTGTGTGTGTGTGTGTGTATGTGTATACAGAGAAAGAAAGAAAGAAAGAAGGAGAGAGAGAAAGAAAAATTTATTGGGTGTTCCTTTCCCTCATGTATGGATACAAGTTTTGTCTGATGAGGACCCACCCCTCTAACCTCACTTAACTATCTCCATAGAAGTTCTCTTGCCAAGTGTGGCCACAAGGGAGTTTGAACATAGAACCCCCTGTTTTCAGACATGGACAAAATTCAGTATTGAACTGCAGCTGACCCTCCTTGTTCTGCATACAAAGTGATAGAAGGAGCTTTAGTGGGCAGAAACTATATAATATTATCATTTCTGCTGATTGTAAATGAAGATCTAAGTTCTATCCAATGTTCCCCACATTGTATCTTCTTTTTTTTTTCTCCTGGTAGATGATTCGGAGACTGGTGTATTTCCAAGAGTCCATAGCACTAAAACATCTGCTGTGGTAATATTGATCATGCTTTTGGGAAATTTATTGCTTAATCCCAGGTAACCATTACCCAGTCCTCTGATTGGGGAGCCTGTTCCTCCCCTATTGTAACATTGTCCTCCATGAATTACTCTCTTTTCATCTTTCCCCATAAAAGCAAGCCAACAAACAAACACTAGGCTTCTCTATTTCCCCAGGCATTATCCTGTTGCCCTTTATCATCTGTAAATTCTATACCCTCCTAGAAGTGACAAACTAAGATCTTGCATCAGAATTGTAGACACAGAGCTTGGACCTTCAGCATCAGTTTCTTTTTCTGCAACCTGATAATGCACATAAACTGTGAAAGCCACACCATTCCCAACGTTCACACCTCAGAGGCTAATTGATTAAATGCCTGATGAATGAATGCCAAGAGTCAAGGTGAATGCCAACAATGATTGGAACTATAAATAGGAGGAGTTGTTTATGGATTCAGCATGAATCCCTTCATGTAAAATAAAGCTACTATAAAAATTTCAGCAGAATTTTGTAACTCTGCTTTTGGTTTTCCAAAAATAGCCATATATATAATTTTATATAATACACAATTGTTCACTGGGTGATATATATTGGACAAATGCTGCTATTTTTACTTGAAAAATAAGATAAAATACATAGCTGTGATGAAATATTGGGCACAAATGATCACGTAATTATACGCTATATCCTCAGCCTTTATAACAGGGCCTTGATATTTGTAGAATAAATAAAATAGGACATTACATTTAATACAAATTAATTCAACAAAAATATATTGTGTATGTAATTTTTAAGTAATTTGCTAGGGTTGACAAATTTATCAGAAGTAAAATCTGCTTCCATGCCCATGGATCATAGAAAACTCCTTATCTATACCAGGTGGTCTTGCTCCTTGAAGCCACAGTTTTGGGGGGGGGATCTACATGGAGGATCAGCAAAATTAGCCTAATCCAGAGATAAACTGTGTCTTTTAAGGGCTAAATATTTCAGACTTTATGATCTATTCAGTCTTATTACAACTACTTTACTCTGCCTTTGTATCCTGAAAAAAAAAAAAAAAAAGCCACAGATGATGAATGAGTGGGTCAGGTAGTGCTCTAATAGAATTTTTTTTTTTTTTTTTTTTTTTTTTTTTTACAAAATCAGATCATATTTGGCTGATGGGCCAGTGTACCAGTCTATGGAACCAATATGGGAGCTTTGGGATGACAGCCAGATTACTTTTATACACATAAAATTGTAGAATTTGTAAATCTTAACCCTGGTAAATCCAACTCTGCTCTTACCTACTGCAGTCTGTGAACATAAATTGAGAAAACTTAGGATTTTGTTGACTGGCTTCCATGTAAATTCATGACCACAACTTTCAAATGAGACCTTAGTGCTACCAAGAAACCTAAATTTATTTACCTACTTCACTCATTACCCCTGTCTCTTATAAGGCTTTTTATGCCTTCTGTTTCTCACCTGACCTCCAACACATGTGAGACAGTTGTAGAGATGTGTGCCTGGATCTCCTTACAGAAAGGACTTACTATTCAGGTGCAAGGAGTTCCACTGGTTGTTGGATTCCAACCATTAGCTCTTTCAGGAAATTTCTCAACTTTCCAGGTGAGGCCATGCTCATCCCAGGTAACCATTATCCAATGACTAGAAACACTAGAGGTAAAAGTGCCTGGCCATTTTGTTCAAGGTGGAACTCCTGTAATTCCTCCTCTTTGCTCTGGAACTATTTTGGGTTGCCAATATTGTTCAAATCTTAATCATTGTCTAAGTTTTTTTTTTTTTTTTTTTACCCTATATTGTGTTTCCCAACTCTTCCTTTTCACTGGTGTCTGAACCTACAGTCTAGTTTAGACAGAACTATAGTATGTAACATGGACAAACATTAAAAGCTAACTTTATTTTTTTGTGGTCTCACTATTTGAAACATTTATTATAGCAAAGTATTTTTTTTAATTCATTTTCATCTAGTTAAAGGAAGCATCTAATCCCCCTGTAGCTAATGGTTGTTTTTGCTTAGCTCTGTTTTCTGTTTTCCACTGCACCATAAGTATTGAGCCTTTCTCCCAGGAGACCAAAGCAGCAGTTCCAACACCAAACAGCATCACTGACCAATAGATAACAAGGTGTGACAGGGACTGACAGTTATTCTTCGACACCATTCAAAATAGTAAGAGAGTCTGTACTTCCCTATAGGGCTTTGTCTCCCCAGTGATTATGCCTTGGAAATATATTTATTACATGTTATTCTTCTACCATGGCTCTGTGATATAAGAAATTAAATTTTGAGAGAGAAGCATAGGCCTCAAATAATTAGTTTGGCTCTGTGTTGATTGAATTGGTTCAATATCAACTGGCTGATTTGCATCTAATATTCACACCTCCTGTGTGTATAATCCTTTGCAGTTGAGAGAATTTGCCCTCTACTATTGAACGTGAATCTTCTGATAATCTTGTGAAGGGGCAAGATTGAGTATTATTTTCAGTGTTTTACATGTAGAAAAAAGGAAGTTCACAGAGTTAATGTGTTTCTATCAATGTAACAAAGCAAGAAAATACAAATCCTCTTACGAGATCTGAAGTGTTAAGGTCTGAGGAAGGTGCATTCCACACTGCATGACAGAGAGATATTTCTCTGACAAAATACAGGAAAGACATCTGTGATTTCAGTCCAAGATTTTATTAAATATGACTTCATGCAAAATAACAAAATATACAACATTTATTTCTTTATTCCATTTGCATCAGATGCAAAATAAAACATTCATTAAAGAAAAGTGCTTTTATGTATAATGCCCTGCTTAAGTATTAAAAGCTGCCAGTTGTCCATAATCACCAAGACCCCATTTTTTAGCAAAGACTAATTTGATTGTGACTCAGTGAAATTTTAGTGGTTACAGTGAATCAGAAATGGAAAAAAAAAAAAAAAAAAAAAAAAAAAAAAAAAAAAAAAAAAACAAGTAAGTTATCCACCACTAGCATGTGGCTACCAACCAGTATTCTGGACTATGGATTAGAATTATAAGTAAGCCATTTGCCATACTGTGACTGTTGAAAACATGTCCAGTGATTTTTATGGCACAGAGAAACAAATGAATTTGTGCAGTTATGCAAGTTTTTTTTTTCTTTTGTAGTTCTCCAAGTAAGTGGAATCAATTAATCAGGATTAAAGAGTTGAATTAAGAATAAATAAATGAAACTGGTGCAATTTTTCATTGAGTAATTACACTTATAATATTTAAAATGACCTTAGAGATATAAAGCTTATAGAAATTTGATTTATTCATCCAGGAGAAGGAAACAGGAAGGAAAATAGAGATATCTTAACTTATCTTCATGTAAGCAATGTGTAAATATCATCTTGCAGTCAAACATGATTTTGAACAACACAAAATATAAGATTAAAAATAGAAAGTATGCCTTTAATTCCCCCTTTGTTTACTAGAAACAGTTTAGTGTATATAATTCTAGCTATGTATTTGTACAAATAAACTTTTACATATAAATTGCACTTTGGTCTATGTTTTCCCACACACAATTATTTTCATTAAATGATATATATGAGAGATCTTTTTTTATCTGTGTACATATCATTGTGTTTAAATGAATCATTTGAATCTACAGTATTGATTTATTTATTGATAATAACCATTTAAGTTGTCTACCAACAAAGATGTGGTACAAAACTTGTTACATTCTTCTTTGTCCAGGAGGCAAAATATAGGTTTGAAGAATCTGTCCATTTAAAAGATATGTAGTGCCAGTAGTGGAGGTGCATGCCTGAAATCCCAGTGGCTCAGGAGGATTGCAAGTTCAAAGCCAGCCTCAGCAAAAGCGAGGCACTAAGCAACTCAGTGAGACCCTGTGTCTAATAAAATACAAAATTGGTCTGGGGATGTGGCTCAGTGGTCAAGTGCCCCTGAGTACAATCCCTGGTACACTTTCCAAAAAATAAAAAAAAAAATCATGCAGACCCTGACAAATTACCCTCTTAAAAATGTAGCCATTTATCTCCTGTAACATATGAGACTAAGTGATCACTCATAATAGTTTATGATATTGTAATTTAAAAATCATGCTGATGTGATGAACAAAACTATTTTATGCTTGTTATGAATTCTAATTTTTATAATTAATAATTATATTGAACATACTCCCAGGTATTTATTGCCCATGTGACCCACCTTGCAATATTTGTTTATTTTTTTTTCAGTTCTCTCCCTTGTTCCCCCCCCCCTTTCCCCTCACTTCCTCTTATATGTAATTTTGTATAACATTGAGGGTTTCCTTCCGTTTCCATGCAATTTCCTTCTCTCTCCTTTTCCCTCCCACCACTCGTCTCTGTTTAATGTTAATCTTTTCCTCATGCTCTTCCTCCCTGTTCAGTTCTTAGTTGCTCTCCTTAAATCAAAGAAGACATTTGGCATTTGTTTTTTAAGGATTGGCTAGCTTTACTTAGCACAATATGCTCTAATGCCATCCTTTTTCCTGCAAATTCCATGATTTTGTCATTTTTTAGTGCTGCCTTATACTCCATTGTGTATAAATGCCACATTTTTTATCCATTCATCTATTGAAGGGCATCTAGGTTGGTTCCACAGTCTAGCTATTGTGAATTGTGCTGCTATGATCATTGATGTGGCAGTATCCCTACAGTACGCTCTTTTAAGGTCCTCAGGGAATAGTCCGAGAAGGGCGATAGCTGGGTCAAATGGTGGTTCCATTCCCAGCTTTCCCAGGAATCTCCATACTATTTTCCAAATTGGCGGCACCAATTTGCAGTCCCACCAGCAATGTACAAGTTTACCCTTTTCCCCACATCCTTGCCAGCACTTATTGTTGTTTGACTTCATAATGGCTGCCAATCTTACTGGAGTGAGATGGTATCTTAGGGTGGTTTTGATTTGCATTTCTCTGACTGCTAGAGATGGTGAGCATTTTTTCATGTATTTGTTGATTGATTGTATGTCCTCCTCTGAGAATTGTCTGTTCAGGTCCTTGGCCCATTTGTTGATTGGGTTATTTGTTATCTTATTGTCTAATTTTTTGAGTTCTTTCTATATTCTGGAAATTAGGGCTCTATCTGAAGTGTGAGGAGTAAAGATTTGTTCCCAGGATGTAGGCTCCCTATTTACTTCTCTTATTGTTCCCCTTACTGAGAAAAAAACTTTTTTAGTTTAAGTAAGTCCCATTTGTTTATTCTTGTTATTAACTATTGGGCTATGGGCGTCCTATTAAGGAATTCGGACCCGACCCCACAATATGTAGATCGGAGCCAACTTTATTTTCTATCAGGTGCAGAGTCTCTGATTTGATATCAAGCTCTTTGATCCATTTTGAGTTAACTTTTGTGCATGGCGAGAGAAAGGGGTTCAGCTTAATTTTGTTGCATATGGATTTCCAGTTTTCCCAGCACCATTTGTTGAAGATGCTATCTTTCCTCCATTGCATGCTTTTAGCCCCTCTATCAAATATAAGAAAGTTGTAATTTTGTGGATTGGTCTCTGTGTCCTCTATTCTGTACCATTGGTCCACCTGCCTGTTTTGGTACCAGTACCATGCTGTTTTTGTTACTATTGCTCTGTTGTACAGTTTGAAATCTGGTATCGCTATACCTCCAGATTCACACTTCCTGCTTAGAATTGCTTTTGCTATTCTGGGTCTTTTGTTTTTCCATATGAATTTCATGATTGCTTTCTCTATTTCTACAAGAAATGCTGTTGGGATTTTGATTGGCATTACATTGAACCTGTAGAGAACTTGGGTAATATCGCCATTTTGATGATGTTAGTTCTGCCTATCCATGAACATGGTATATTTTTCCATCTTCTAAAGTCTTCTTCTATTTCTCTCTTTAGGGTTCTGTAGTTTTCATTGTATAAATCTTTCACCTCTTTTGTTAGGTTGATTCCCAAGTATTTTATTTTTTTTCAGGATATTGTGAATGGGGTGGTTTTCCTCATTTCCATTTCAGAAGTATTGTTGCTGATATACAGGAATGCCTTTGATTTATGCATGTTGATTTTATATCCTGCCACTTTACTGAATTCATTTATTAATTCTAGTAGTTTCTTTGTAGACCCTTTTGGATCTTCTAGGTATAGAATCATGTCTTCAGCAAATAGTGATAATTTAAGTTCTTCTTTTCCTATTTTTATGCCTTTAATTTCTTTTGTCTGTCTAATTGCTCTGGCTAGTATTTCAAGAACTAAATTGAATAGAAGTGGTGAGAGAAGGCATCCCTGTCTTGTTCCAGATTTTAGAGGGAATGCCTTCAATTTTTCTCCATTTAGGATGATGCTAGCCTGAGGCTTAGCATAGATAGCTTTTACAATGTTGAGGTAACCTTGCAATATTTGTTTGAATTTTGTTGGGTTGTTTGCCTGTGCCCTGGGATTATTATTTTTTATTTTTATTTTTTGTAGTTATAGATGGATAGCATACCTTTATTTTATTTGCTTAATTTTGTATGTGTGCTTAAGACTGAACCAAGTGTCTCACATGTGCTAGGCAAGTGGTCTGCCACTGAGCCCCAGCCCCAGCCCTGTGCCCTTGGATCATTAAAAGTCTGTATATATTCTGCATATTAATGTTTTGTATATAGTTTATACATTGCATATTTTCTGTCAGCATGCCACTTGTGTTTTACTTTTCCTTATGGCTTCTGTTATTAAATTTTGCATGTACATATTCAAATCTGTTGATCTCTTCTTGGAAGCTTCTGGGTTTTATATCTTGCCTAGCAAGTTCTTTCTCTCTTTAAAACAAGGAAAAGGTTTCTCAATTGTTCCAGTTCATTTTAAATTACATAGATTTTCCTAACAGAACTGTAATTGTATATAATTTAATTCTTGAAATGTCTGTGGAAAGGACAGATAAACAGTTGTCCTAAGACCATTTGATAAATATTTCCTTTGTAGTTTACTGATTTATTAGATGTTATGTTGCTCTATAAACTTGTTTTAATTTTTCTGTCAATTGATTTAGTTTTCTAGTCTTGTGCTAGTGGTATGCTTTTGATTACTATAGCTTTCTTTATAGGGTGGGGAATCTCCATCACCACCTTTGTGCTATATAAAATGGCCCTTCTATTATTTTTTTTAATTTAAATTTGTTCTAATTAGTTACACATGACAGTAGAATGCATTTTGACACATTGTACACAAATGGAGCACAACTTCTCATTCCCCTGGCTGTACATGGAATAGAGTCACATCAGTAGTATAATCATAAGGTAGTAATGTCATCTCATTCCACCATCCTTCCCATCCCTACACGCCCTCCACTTTCCTCACTCCTCTCTGTACAATCCAAAGTTCCTTCATTATTCCCTACCCTACCCCCATATGGATTAGCATCTGCTTATCAGAGAAAACATTCAAGCCTTTGGTTTTTTGGGTTTGACTTATTTCACTTAGCATGATATTCTCCAGTTCCAACCATTTACCTGCAAATTCCATAATTTCATTCTTCTCTATGGCTGAGTACTATTCCATTATGTATATGTACCATATTTTCTTTATCCATTCATCTTGAAGGGTCCCTAGGTTGGTTCCATAGTTCGGATATTGTGAATTGAGCTGCTATAAACACTGATGTGGCTACATCACTGTAGTCTGCTGATTTTAACTCCTTTGGATATATGTAAAGAAGTGGGATAGCTGGGTCAAAGGGTGGCTCCATTCCAAGCTTTCCAAGGAATCTCCATACTGCTTTCTATAGTGATTGCACTAATTTGAAGTCCCACCAGCAATGTAGGAGTTGCCTTTTTACCCACATTCTCACCAACATTTATTATTGCTTGTATTCTTGATATTTGCCATTCTGACTCCTCTCTATTCTTATTTCTTTTTTCAAATAAGGTTCTGAATCGGCCTCTGAAGTTCTAAGACACAATACTAGATTTTTAAAAATTGTGACTGCATTGAATTTATGGATTATTTCTAGTTATGTTCCCTTTCTTATTCCTGAAGTTTTAATTGTTGTGCATTTATTTGGACTTTGCTCTTTCTCCAATCTGGCATTCAGATTTTACAATGGATTGTAAAGTGTTATTTATTTTAAAAAGCTGGTGTTTGCATGGGCAACAAAAATAAAAGTAGTTGAATTGGACTATTTAGATCTTTAAACTTCTGTCAACATAAAATTCAGCAGACTAAAAGGATGATCAAGAGAATGGAAGAAAATATTTGTAATAGTATATTTGACAAGATGCTAATATCTGAATGTACAAAGAACTCTTCCCATTCAAAGAAAAAATCACAACCAACCTGATTAAAAGTAGGGAAATGGGCTGGGGTATAGGTCAGTTGGTAGAGTGCGTGCCTCACATACATAAGGCCCTGGGTTCAATCCTAAGCCCCACAAAAAAGGTTGGGGGACTTTAATAGAAAATTATTCAAGGAAGATATTGTAATGGATGATAATTGCATGAAAAGTTGCTCTACACCACTAATAATTATGAAAATGCAAATCACAACTACAAATAGATGTACTTCAAATCCATTATAATTTCCACAATTAAAAAACAAAATAAAATCCTCAAATTACAGAAGTTGGCAAGGATGTGAAGAATTTGGAACACTTTTGCACTGTTGGTAGGATTATAAAATGGTAGAGACACACTATGGAGTATGGTTGTTCCTCAAAAAAATTGAAAATATGGGCTGGGTTGTGGTTCAATGGTAGAGTGCTCACCTAGCATGCGTAAGGCACTGGGTTTGATCCTCAGCACCACATAAAAATAAAATGAAGATATTGTGTCCATCTAAAACTAAAAAAATAAATATTAAAAATTAAAAATATATGTTATGATTTAGATATGAGGTGTCCCTCAAAAACTCATGGGTGAGACAATGCAATAGACTTTAGAGGTGAATTATTTAGATTCTGAGAGTTCTAATTCAATCCGTGCATTAATCTATTTGAATGGATTAACTGGGTGGTAACTGGAGGAAGATAGAATGTGGCTGGAGGAAGTGAGTCTCTGGGGATGTGCCTTTGGGGTACATATTTTGCTCCTAGTGAGTGGAGCTTGGTCTCTCTGATTCCCAATTGCCAAGTCTTGAGCTGTTTTCTTCACCACACTCTTCTACCTTGATGTTCTGTTTCACTTCAAGCCCAGAGCAACGCAATCTGCTGCTATGGAGTGAGACCTCTGAAACCATGAGTGCCAAATTAAATTTTCCTCCTCTAAATTTATTCTTGTCAGGTCTTTTGGTCACAGTGGTGAAAAAGCTGACTAAAACAATGTAGCTACTCCATTATTAAGCAAGTCCACTCCTGAGTATATACTCCACAGAATTGAAAACAGAGTAACGTAGAGATATTTGTACACCCATGTACATAGCAGTATTATTCACAAAAGGCAAAAGATGGAAGAAACTCATGTGTCTATTGACAAATAAATGCATTAAACAAATATGTTATAAACATTCAACAAAATACTATCCACCCCTAAAAAAGAAGGAAAATCTGACAAATATCACCACATAGATGAGCCTTGGTGACATTATTCTAGGTGAAAAAAGACAAATATTTTTGATTCTACATATAGGGATAATCTAGAGTAGTCATATTCATAGAACCAAAGAGATGAATTGCCAGGCACTAGGAATTGGGGAAATTGGGCACTAATTTTAATAGGTATAGAGTTTCAACTGCAAGATGAAAAATTTCTGGGGATTGGTTATGAAAAATGTAAATATACTTAATGATATAAGCTGTAAACTTAAAAAATAATTTATACAATCAGTTTTAGGCAATGTGCATTTTATCATAATTTTAAAAATATAATTTGTGTTTAGTAATCAAGTCTGGCATTTAATGTTTTCCATTTCTTATGTTTGGCTTATATTTTTTTAAATCCTCCCTTTTGCTTTCTTCATATCAATTTTATTATTTTTTAAATTAGTTTTGCAGTAAAATTAGAGGTATGTTACTATTTTTAAACACGACTGGGAAATGTCAAATTTTCTTGTATTTCCAGAATTTATTTATTTAAAAAATATTACTAGGCTCAGAAAGGTTTATGGATTCTATATCTTATAGGCACATTGATCCTTTTCTCAACATTAAAAATTATCCCACAACTCTGTCCAATTTAATCTTCGGTGATTTGAATTTTCTTCTGTATCACGATCAACACGCTTGCCTTTCCCTCTAAGCCTTTGGTATATACTTTATTTTCTTCTTTGAGCCCTATGATTTTTAATCATTACTTATTTTATTGACATAGGATCTGCCTCATTACCTCAATTAACTTTTTTAAATAGACTCTGAAAGTTCCTATTATGAAATAGTGGAATTTAATACACACATTGACTCATATTATCAATTCATTCGATCTTATTCCTGCTACCTAATTTTATTTTGTCCACTTACGTCTTTTTCTTTGTTTTTTCCCCATCCTTGTTTCTTGACATTTATTATAATGATACAAATTTGTTTCATTTTTCCTACTATCACTATTTTGTAATAATTTAAAATTACAATACATGTTTAAATTTATTTTTGTAAACATCTAGAAATAATATTTCTATATCAACTTGAAATAGAAGTAAGTCTATTACTTTCTTACACTTCCCTAAAATATTGTGTTGAAAGCATGGGCCCAAATATTACAAGGTTCAGAGATGGGACTTTGGAAAGTGTTTGGAACTTGAGGGCTCTGACCTCATCAGTAGTTTAATCCATTGATGGCTGAATGAACTACTGAGAGGTAGGACCTAGTTAGAAGAAGTAGATCACTGTGATATTCCCTGGAAGGGTTTAGCTTTTCCCTGGCCCCTCCCGAGCTAAGCAGCTTTCCTCCACCATGACCTTCCACCATGGTGCTCTGCCTTACTTCAGGCCCAAAGCAGTGATCTGGCTGACCATGGACTGAATCCTCTAAATGTGTGAGTTAAAAGAAAATTTTACTCCTCCAAGTTGTTTGTGTTAAGTATTTTGATCACATCAGAGAAAAGCTAACTAAAACATGAAAGTTATAAAAGAATTTTAGAGTGTCTCCTGGGCAATGCTACCTTCCCATACACATACCAACACAATACATACATATATGTGCTTGGTGTGGAGGCCCATCAGTACTGCAAACCTTTTTTCACTCATCTGTCAGATTTTTATACTCTCGTAAGTATAATAACTCTTACTGTTGTAAGGAGCTATTTTTCAAGCAGATACTTCATTTTTGGTTTTAGCCAAGAGTCAAATACCAGAACTGTATTTAACTTTGTGGTGTGTGTGTGCACATGTGAGTATGCAACTTTGAGTTCTTGGGAAAGAATAACTTTCTCTTATGTTCTAAATAGTCTACATTAATTACTTTGAAAATTGGCCAAGGGATATCTTAGGTTATTTGTGCTTGTTTTCTATGTTTGAGTTTCTAATACTGTAATTCCCTTTGAAATTATTTCTTCTGGCCCATCTTTTAAGCTGTGTTTTCTCATTTCTATATTTTAGAATTCTATATTCAATCATATCTATTTCAAGAAACTGTTCATGATTTCCATGTCCTTGGTTGCATTTTCTTTTGATTTCCAGTGCTTTAAGAATATATGGGGATTTGTTTTAGAATGATTATGTGTAGCACACATGTATAGCATTTCTGGTATTTTAACCATTTGATCACACATTCAAGTAGACCATGTGATAAGGCTATCTACTTATTATCTATTTTAAAATTATAGCCACTCTTCCCTCAGCATCTGTTTTGTCATTTTTATTCACTTCATCCACATTATATCTAATGTTCAAAAAACTATTAAAACATAAGCTCCATGTGGATAGGAACCGTAGAATTTATTTACCACTAATGTATTACTGGTGTCTAGCCTAGAGCCCAACATGCTGTACTTAGTAACTGTTCATTATTCTTATTGAATGAAAATAAAAATTCTACAAGAAAAGTTGTTTTATTACCATTTAGGTTAACTATTTTGCTGTAGATGGTATGTACAGGAGACAGGATTCAAATATAGTTCCATCTGTCCTAAGCTTGCTCTTGAATACTACAATACTATCATAAGAGTATTTTTAAGTGAAACTCTAGAAGGAAACATGAGCTATTGTAATAGATCTGACTACAGCTCTGTTTTTCTCTCTAACGAAGCTGAATATGTAGTTTTGTCCTTGGTATGATGCAAAGTAATAATCTCTCCTCTGGTGCAATGGACTTCCTAATTTTAAATAGGAAATATATGGATTGAGAGAAGTTTATATTAATGAGGCTTGAGAGTTTTGATTTACACAGGTTCTAAGTAACTCCACAGTGTGACATGGTCAATGCAAAAGTAAGTTCATTTTAGGGCAATTATAAGAAAGTATGTTCCTCAAACCAAGACCTATTGTATTTTATATTCATTAGCTCTCCCCTGGAGAATTCTGTATACCTCTGGGACAGTAACAAACCATGTCACATGTAACACAGTGAAGGACCAGGTTATGTTTTAGGCCTTCCAATCTTACATTTTTAAATTTATTTCTGTCCCCTCAGACACTGACTTCATTCACATCCTCACCTTATTTTTTTCTTTTTTTGGTACCAGGGATGAAACTTAGAGGCACACAGCCACTGAGCCACATCCTCAGCCCTATTTTGTATCTTATTTAGAGACAGGGTCTCACTGAGTTGCTTAGCATCTCACTGTTGCTGAGGCTGACTTTGAACTTTTAATCCACCTGCATCAGCCTCCCCAGCTGCTGGGATTATAGGTGTATGCCATGGTGCCTGGCTCTCATCATTCTTTAACATTTCAACAGCCCAATGCTCTATCTCCTTGTCCTCCATAGAGCATCAAGAATGATCTTTCAAAAACAGAAACCAGATGTTTATATCCTTCTTATTGAAGGTCTTTAATGGCTTCCAGAAATTCTAAGAATAAAATAGCATTGGAGGTGATGTCCTTCATGAGCTGGGCCCTTCTACCTTCTCCAGCCTCATCTCTTATCACTTATATCCCTCACACTGGAGTATGTGGCAATGCTCATATGCTTTTGAGGTACAAAATTGTGATGATTTGATAAATTGAGGGAGTGAAATGTTGAAAGAGTAGGAGTACCTTGTTTACTCTCCATGTTTTCCTATGTCATGTAACTGACATTTTGCTAGGAATTATAGGGTATATGTCTTAGAACACAATTAGATAAATAAGATAATATGGTTACTTCTAAGTGCTGACTCATCAAAAATTGGCTACTTTAAAAGAAAAACAAACTTAAAAATTAATTGACCGAAGTTACACACATAGTGAACTTTATTTGTATATCCAAGGCAATGGTTGAGGGTAGATTAGAAATTCCAGGTGAAAAACTTTTGGATGCATTAAGCACACTGGTGGTAAGAGAAAGGAGATCAGCCAAGGCAAATGGGCCTCAGAATTAATGGGTGGGTTAAGAGTTTATAAATTGTCAGCAAAGAATTTTCCAGTTACCCAACCGAAGAACAAACCTTTGAGTATTTACTGTTGTTTGCTCATGTGTGATTTGGGTCACCTTGTGCCCTTGCTTGTTTCTTGTAGACAGAAGGAACTCAGGTTTTTCAGATGACTTTTTTTCCTTATTTAGCCAACAATGATTAATTAGCCACTCATTCATTTGTCACTTGCTAGGAGACTATAGTGTGAAAGACATTTGTTAGATCTTGTAGTATCAGTTAAAATGGTTTTTCTGTAACAAACAACACTGAAATTTCATTCAGTAGCTTAACTTGATGAATTTTAACTCTTTCTCTGATCATAGTTCTATGTGGGTCAGTGGGAGACACTTTTCTCTGGGCAGTAACCTGGGCTCCTTTCATCTTGAACTTCACTTTCTTCTAGGTCTTAGGAAACTTCTCTCATCCACTGGCAGGTGTTGCACATATTACTTACGCTCACATACTGTTACTTATTTTCAGTCTTATGGATGTACCTAAACAGAAGGGAAACTGGTACATGGCAATCATTCCATGACTCTAGGAAGAAGAGGGCACACAAATATTGGTGAGCACTAGCAGTTTCCACATCTGGAGCTCATAGAGATTTAACATTATAGTAACATTCAGAATAGAGGTCTTAAAGTGACTGCCATGATAGTGTAAAGGAAAGCCACAGGGTAAGTGCCTGGCAAGATACATAATGACATCAAAGTTTTTTTTTTTTTTTTTCTGAGAGAGAAAAGAATGGTCAACTATGTGTCATTGTTGTCGCTGGATTTCCAAATAGTTGGAGAAGAGAGTCCATCATTCATACTTTCCAAATGATATTTATGTGGACCCAAAGTAAGGAAGCAATGAAACAAGTCACTTTTTAAGTCATTTTCCTATTGGCTGAGTATTAACTCTTTGCCAGGTCCTGAGTATGCACCAAAGAAACAAAGATCAATGAAGCCAGTTCCTGCTCTCAAGTAGTTCATAGTCACTAGAGGACCTAGGCACATAGGCAGCTAACCATGTATCACTCAAAGCTTCTGATCCAGGGAATGGCTGTCATGTAAGAGGCAAGGTAGGAAGCTATCCTTCCCAAAATAGAGGATGAGTGATAGCAGAAAGCATGTCATTGGAGACTTGGCGGGTGTGTGGGATTATGACAGGAAAAGGAGTTTTCCAAGGATAATAGAAACAGAGAAAAGTATGAGCAAAGGTACAGGGAGATGAGTGGACGTGGTGTCTATAAAGCAATTCTTGGGATCTGGTGGCTTATTTAAAAAGAAGTTTTAAAAAATACATCAGTGGTCCTGAAAAAACTCTTATGAAAGAACATTTTATCCTAGTAGCAACAATATTAAATAGCAACTTTCATATTATTTATTACCCAGACAACTACATATGAGATTGTGGTGGTCATTTTGGATGTATATTTAATTATCCTGGGCAAGAATTGTTTTATCACATAAATATCTGAGCAGCCATAGTATTTGCAACTACATATATTCTTCTTTATTTTATTTTAGCTTATGTGACAATTATGATCTGTCAGGCACTCTTCTAGGCATTGTATGCATATTCACCTATTCAATCCATATAATAATTCTATAAGGTGAAACTATCCTTATCTTATTTTATATATAAGGTAACTAAGGCAGAGCTCAAGATCACACAGCCAGTATTTGGCATTAAATAGGTTTCAAACCCACTAGTCTGATTCAAGAATGTGGGGGGGCACTTTCAATCATTTGTTCATATCAAACACTACACAATGAACTTTGTTTTCTGAGACCAGCCACAAAAAGATGACATATTTCACATATTGAGCAGAATGAGGTGGTCAAGGTGTAAGACACACAAAAAATGTGACTTTGGCAGGGATCCCTGGACTAGACCAGGAAGAGCTGTGAAGAGGATGTGGTAATAGCCTGCTGAGCTGCTGGAGACTGGCTATGACAGGGAGAGGAAAGCAGAGTTACCAACCAGACTGTGCGGAGAAAAAGCAGCAGGCACTGGCAGCAGGTGGCAAGGAGGAGTGAGAGAGAAGCACGACTTTCCGGCAGCGTCCATCTGTTGTCTTGTCGCTTGTCTGCCAGTCGAATTTAACCGATGACTTCTGAAAGCCAACTGCCCTTCACCTTAGACCGTACTGTTGACAAACAATAATAGCACTTACAATGGAAGTAGAGAAGAGCTGGCTTGATAAATTAGTTGTTCTTGATGGCAATGGAGCAGACAATTTCCTCTTCAGAAACTCTCCAGACACACACTAGCCATCATCTACACTGAAGGACCCCATTGGGCCTAAGCTTATAATATTAGTGATAATTCTTCTCTTCTGTGGTTTCTCAGAGGACACAGGGGCAGGGGAGATCCATTGCCTGGCAAACCCCCACTTATAATAACTACAGTGATCCCCAGCTTTGCACATGGATGCATCTGTACCCTACAAATGAGTTTTGATGTTGAAATGAACTGCAACTGTATTAAAACTAATATGGTACTTTTATCAACTCAACACATTTTTTGATAGCAACGTTATATGTTATTTCATTTGTTCTTGCTTTGACCCAAATGCTTCTCCTAGTGTAGCAAGAGAAGGGTATTTGAGGAATCTTGGCCTGATGGTTAGGACAAAGAGGTCAATTCCTCCCTCCCTGGCACTTTCAAAGCCAGGTTGACTAGCCCTGGGCAAATTGTTAAACTTTCTGGGCCTCGCTGCTGTCTTGTTTGCTTCTCTAAAGCATGCTGAGTTTCCCCAGTGTAAGACCCACTCAAGTACAAAGAGTCAAGATGTGAGCTCCTCCAAGCCTGATGTCTGTTGCTCTCTGCATGCCCTCAACTCTGCCCTTAGGTGATTAGTTTACAGGAGTATGCAGACGTATAGTCAGCCAGCTCTCTTAGCCTTTAGGTGAGTGACAAGCCATTCCACCCCAAATCTGTTGGCAGTGCTTGACACAGAGATGGGTAACTATGTGTGAGCTCTTGTTGGAGCTGCAGATCTCTGGGACATTTTCCTTCACTTTGTTTCATACTTGAGGCCCAACTTGTCAAATTAATTATCTGGTCTATCCTGCTGGCTTATTTATTTTTAATTTTATTTTGTTAATTTTTCTCAAAAACTAGAAACACAACAGGAACTGCATTTGCCATTTAGATGGGAAACTACTCTCTCCATTCCACTGTTTCATCCTATCTTAAACAGACAAAAAGCTCATTTCAGTTAGGAATTCATGAGAGTTCTAAAGGTGGCTACAGCATAAGGACAAGTCATAAGAGTTGACAGGTACTGACAGGTACATGGTTTAATTGATTTTGGTCAATTTTAAAGGTCAATGCTTCTTCCTTCCTGCTTTCAGTCCCCAGGTCGTGGCTCCTGTAAACTAATGGATGATTTTGGTTTTACCAGGTTTCCTTAATCCCCAGGCCAGATGTGTTCAATCTCCCCCAGGTTTCTCTTAACAAAGTGACAGCAGGTTTTAATCTTCCTGTACACACCGCAGCAGCTGTGCAAACATTTCATTAACAAAAGAAAAGTGGGAAGCATTAAACCTGTGGGTAATTTGTGCATAGCATTTGATATCAGTAGACTTTAAGATGCCCCAAAGTAAGGATAAATCTGTGCACCTTAAATTCTACTTTATTTCAAAAAGCTTGGGTAGTCATCACAAAGAAATTAAACTCCATCTAGGGAATTAAAAAATGTAAAAAGAACCTTTGAATTAGTATTCTACTACATCAGTCTCTAAAAGCACATGTGGTAGAAATAAAACAAAGCAACTTCAGGCAGAAATTCACATTCTGAATGGGAAGCTATAAAATGTGAGGCAGGCAAGTGTTTTAAATGAAACACTGCTTAATATAATATTTACATGCTGTCCTTCATAAGTTTTTGAAATTATGTTGACATTTGTTCTCAAGATACAAAATTGTTCAAAGATAGCCAGAAAGTTGACACTAGGACTTTGATTTGTCTTGGTTTTATTACCATTAAGGTGATTTATTATGTTTATTTCATAGTTCTCCTTGCTGAGAATTTCTAATATATTGCTGACATTTTATTAGTTGGAATTTTTTTTTTACATCAAAGGATCTACCCATGAATTGTGTACTTACTGGTGTAAAAAGTAAGGAGAAATCTCTTCTGCCATTCTAGCTCATTTTTATTTGAACAAAATGCATAACATGCAAGGATAAATATTTATTACCCACCTTCTAGCATAAAGATGCATGCTACTGTACTTTTAGGTATATGTCTCTTCTTCCATGCTGTCCTCTTTAATCCAAGAGTACAAAATCACATCTCTTTCAGCCCTCCCAATTGAACTTTTTATATCTCCTTCATGGTATTTACAATAGTTTTTTCATTATGCCATACATCTACTGCATAGGTCTTCCTCTTCAATCTAATGCTGCCAGATATTAAGGCTGATCCAAAATCCTATCTATCTAACAACAACCAACACTTGGCATCAAATATCTTCTGAATGAAGCCCCTGGGTGTACTTTCCTCCTATTCAGAATTTTTGTTGTTTCAGTGAGTGTAGATTTTATTTTTTTCATTTAATTAACATATAATAATTATACATACTTATAAGGAACTAGAGGAGTAGACTTTTTAGCCCCAGTTGTATTCTTGGCCTGGATAAGGATATGGAGCTTGGTGACTAATAAGTAAGACACAGCCGTATCTCTAACGAATCTACATTTACAAAGGAAAATCAACAGTTTAGGCAGATTTAATTTTAAAAAATCTTATCATTTTGAATTCAATCAGTCTGTATTACATTTTAAGGGATTCTTTCAAAAGAAAATCTCTTTAAATTGAACAAAAAGACTCAATATCTATAATTCTCCTTTCCTTCTCTGTAGGTGATATTGAATTTTATTTTCATAGAATTAGTTGAATTCCACCTAGGTACCATGCCTGTGCTTGGAGGACCTGTCTTCAGGGAAACTGTATAAGCCTAATGCTTACAAAAGTTCTCAGATTTTAGGATCTTAAGAATGATCCTTAAGGATATTTCGGGGACTTAAGACCACAGAATGTGTTCCTGCAGGTCTTGAATTGGGCACATAAAAGTGTGTTTTAAACAATTCCCACACCCCCTCCTCCTAATCCACTTGTATCCAGCACCAGTAGTACCAAATGATTCTGATGCTGGTAGTCCACAGACTACAGAGAACAAAACCCTGATCTTAGGCCTTCTGGGTACAATGCCTACATACTACTTCATTTTCAGTGTAGATGCTTGTATTTAGTCCTGAGAACCAATTGCCAGATCTTGTGATAGATATAGGGAAATGTTTTAGTCAGCTTTTTTTTTCCTGCTGCAACTCAAAGACCCAACCAGAACAACTATAGAGGAGGGAAAGTTTATTTAAGGGCTCAGTGTTTCAGAAGTTTCAGTCCACTGACAGCTCCATTCCCTGGGGCTCAAGGTGAGGTTGAACATCATAGCAGAAGAGTGTAGCAAAGGGAAACAGATCATATGATGATCACAAGCAGAAAGACTAAGCTAAGGTCACCATATATATACCCCAAAGCCATGCCCCCAAATACCCATCTCCTCCAGCAACACCCTCCCAATCTTTAGTCACCACTCAAGTTAATCCAATCAGTGAGATTAAATCACTGATTAGGTTAAGACTCTCATAACCCAATTATTTCTCCTCTAAGCATTGATGTGTCTCACACATGAATGAGCTTTTTGGGGACACGCCACATCCAAATCATAGCAGGTGAAGATGTTCCTTCCAAAGGTTGTCACATTTGAGCTAGGCCTTAAAGGGTGAGTAGGTTCAGAAAACCTTCCCAAACAGAGGGAATAAAGCATTATAAATTTTGTGGATAAGAAGTGGCATGTGTAGCAAGGAAATACCAGGGTGCTCATGTGCTGATGTCAAGGAGTTAGGGAGAGTGGCAAAAGTCCCACCCTACTACTGACAAACTGAATGACCTCGGAAAGGTGCATAACCTCTTCAAAATTCAATTCCCTCACCTGTAAGAAGGTGATAAAAACACCTGCCAAGCTGTAAGAATTAAGCATGTTATATGTAAAGCACATTTCCTAATGTTCAGTATAAAGTAGGTCTTTAGGAAAAGGTAGTTTTTATTATTAATACTATTCACATGGTTGGCATTTTCCATTGGTAAAGTGAGTACGTGAACATAAGGTAAAAATTGAGATTATGAAATTCTGAAACATCGCTTTATTCATGAATTATCAAAACAGTTGAGGAAAAATTGTAGCTGGGCTTTAGTCCATCTATTCACTGAGTTACATCTATGGAAGGCTTAATATATGACCAACACTGGATATTCTCTCAGTTCTCTGTTCCCTTTTCAATGTGCAGATACAGCCAGGAGGTGACTTTGTTCTATTTCATCAAAGAAAAAAAAAACATCTTAATCCTGAATTCCCAGCCCAGTTATACACATACTCCCACTGCACAAGCAAGATCCTGTCTCTCTGAAAATGGAAGATCCCCATTGCCTAGAGGATCTTACTAGTACCTATCTGTTGCTCGAATATCCTTTTTCCCCACAAAGGGTAAAACGATTAGCTAATGCCTAAATCTTAGTCAATATTTATAGCATCAAATAAGTTAATTTTGAAAGTACTTTGAACAGCATCTGGCTCTTGGAAAGTACTATCTACAAGCTAGATAAAATTAAACTAGAAATATTTTCAATCTTATAAAGAAGGGGAACTGGGCTGGGGTTGTGGCACAGTGGTACAGTGCTTGCCTAACATGTGTGAGGCACTGGGTTTGATCCGCAGTGCCACATAAGAAAAAAGAAATTAAACAAAAAGTATAAAAAAAGAAGGGGAATCACATTAAATGCTCATTCTCTTAACTTTTTCTCACCACATCCCCATAATACAAGTAATTTTCTGAGATTTACTTTTTCTTTATGAATTATTCCAAAATACATCTCTTAGGAAGATATTTCTTGGAACAGTGATGGGAGCAGTGTGAACTTGGGTGTTATTGAAGCTGAGAAAGGACAAAGAAAGTGAGCAATATTGAGGAATAAACATTTGCTTGCTGGTTTGTGGACAAATATTTGAGAATAAATCTAGGATTCTTAGGGATATGCTTTAGGTGGAGGCTGCATGATATAAATCTAAGTTCATTATCTCCTCTACTAGTTATCAGAGTCTACAAAGGGGTGAAATTATTCTCTTGTTCCATATGGTATTCTTTGTCCCTACTTTAACTATTGCAAGGTGTCATAGATACATATTTGAGCAACACAGGAACAGCCATGATGCAAATAAAGTCCATCATATTGGCAGTGCACATATCTTCAATGAAGAAGAAAGGGGTGGGAAAGTTTATTTCTATTAAGCCATAACAAAGGAGAGCTGTATGTACTGAAATGTGGCAGGCACACTTACCTCTATGCTTTTACATTAAATGTAAGTTTATTAGTTGCAGTCAATTTCAGATCCCCTTTTGAGGTGATTCTAATTTCTCTTTTCCCTATACAAGATGCATAGGACCTTTCCTTCGGAAAATCATCTCCTTCTCCTCTTCAGTAACTTCTTCAAGACATTTCTATTCCACTTACCTTTGTGACTCTAGATTGTGTTTTAAGTTACCCTAGGAGTGTTTTAATTTATACTTCCTACAGATTATAAATGGCCTCCTATTCTTGATTTTTGACATTAGTGGGGCTTCTTGAGCAGACAGAAATCAACATCCATGAGATCTCTCTGATCCTTGGCACTATTTATAGACTCACATCCTAGAGAAAGAGACAAAATATTGAAGAGTATTTAGTTCACTCATGTCAAATACAGTGTTCATTAAGTACTCATTTGCACCAGGCATCATTCCTGGTACTTTTCCTGCAATAAACCCTACAACAATACTGGGAGGTAGAGGCTAGTATTACACCCATTTTATAGAGAACAAATTGAGGGATGTGAAGGATTTATAAGCATATCTGAATACAACTTTTTTCTCCATTTGATTCACTCTGGTTTTGTCTCAGTTGGGCACACGAAGAGGTAGAAATACCCTCAATATCAAGACAACTTCTTATTAGTGAACCATATTTGGTCTTCGGGATGTTGCTTGGACTGCTTTTCAGTGAATGGATAAGAATACACTCTTCTAGGGCCTGAGAGTCCCTCCAATCTTTCCAGAGTAAAGAGGACAATACCCTGAGGCTAATTTTGCCATCATACGAAGTTGGGGATAGTTACCTTTGCTAACTTCTTATTCAAGGTTCTAGGTACATAATGTGTTTTTCTAATTTGAATAGTCCAATGGTCAACTTCACTACTATGGAATCATAGTACCTGGATTCTCACTTCAGCAGGAGGTTCACACTCCTTTTTCTTTTAGTATATCCTTGGAAACATTACCTACCTTGTATGTACTTCAGCTTCTTTATTTTGAAATAGGATTTATAAAGTTACCAATCTCCTGTATTTGGTGGAGAAGTTAGAACTTGCCTGACTAGGAGGATGCACTCAGTAAATGTTACCTGACATAATACATCTTACTAAGATATGGCTTCCACTTTTATTTTAACTTCTGTTAATCTTTAGCCCCTACCATTTTGCAGTGGTAACTAGGCTCCATGTGTAACCTTAAATGATGTCTTTTCTATACATCACTGAAGCGACAATGTTTGCCTAATGCAATTTGCCAACTTCCTTTACATTTTTCCACTATCATATTTGATTTGTATTCACTTACATTTCTGCCATTGAGAAGTCTGTTTGCTTGGTGTACGCAGATGGTACCCAGTTGCTGAGATCACTTAGAGAAAACACCAATTTGAATTGTACGTTGCAGATTTTTCTTTCCAGAATTGAGAATCACTGAAGAATCTTCCACAGAAGGTGTTGTAGAATATGTGAGGAGAAAGTGTATATTGTTGAGTCAGAAGAATCATATAAAAATTGTTTATTTGAACATTTTTTGAGAACATACTGTGTTCCACACTCCCTACTAGGCACTTGGAATGCAATCATAACAGCAGCAACAACAACAACAAAAAATGTCCTTGCCATTTAGAAGTTTGTATTGTAGTTGGAAAAGTCCAAATATGCAGCTGATTAAAACACAGTGTGATAATCCTATCATTGAGATAATCAGAGGCATTCTGGGAAGCCAGGAGAAGGACCTACCCTAGCCTCCTGTTAAAAGCTGTTCAGCTTAGTGAATGAAAAAAATCCTTGCAGAACATATACTGGCCACCCTCACTCCACCCTTGGAATACTGTACCAGCCTCCCAACTAGTCTTCCTAATTCCCCCAAATTTAATTCATTTTTGGCAGAACTGCAGATCAATTTGCCAAAAACAAATAAAATTGATCAAAACCAAACCTGACAAAACATTATATGTGTCAAAACTGAATGTCTCCTATAACTGTACAACTGTACACTGTCTCTTTCCCTTAATTCCCTCTCTGTCACATACACATACTTACCTCATTAAGCTTTGCATAACTGAAGGCAAGTTTGCTCTATTTCTATGTCCTTTTATGTACTTCTGGCCATTTATTTTTCTTAGAAATTATTTCTGGTACTATCTGTAAATGAGAAAGTTCTGCAGTTGATAAGTATGTTTTTGTTGGTAATTTTTATTCATTTTTAATTTAAAAAGTTTAACTCACTTTTAGTCAGTTATATAGCCTCTGCGTGTTTTTCAATGTTGCTTGAATTTTAAAACTTTGCCTCTGGCTCTAAATGAGTTGTCAGAAAGTAAAATGGTCAGAAGCAATATTATAGTCACTAGTTCACTTACTAATGAATTTGGTTCATCTTAAGGTGATTTTAGAGCATGTTTGATATTCCCAGCAGATTATTGTTATTTTCTAGACAAATTTACTTATCAAATTTGAATTTATTTTTTTTCCAATGAGGCTTATTTTACAAATTTGATGTTCTAAAATGTTACAAGTTGATTTTATTATTTATTGTCTTTCATGTGAAAGAAAAAGGAAATATTATAATAGAAATAGGGGGTGGTTGGCTTTAATGTAGATAGTTTTGAAATAGGCAGTATAATTTTAAATGTTTATTTAGCATTCATATAAAAGTATAAAATGAAGAGATGAGAAAGTGGTTCTATAAATCATTTCTCAGTTGTTCATCTCTACAATACCAGTAGACATTTTACAACTTTAACCATTTTTTAATTTTATTTTCCACTCCTTTTGATTGGCCAATGGCAGTGAATAAAATAATGTAGACAAGAAAAAAACTACTAAATACTAACCAGATATTATCTGGAAACATTCATTTTCTGGCAATTTACCATTTCAGCTTATCTGTCATTTCAATAACCAATTATTTTAAGCTCAAATCTCTTTTATCCTTTCTACAATGACCCCATATTCCATTACTGACAACCTGTCTATCACCATGACTATTCTTAACTCAAAAACACCTCCTACATCACTTTAGCTGGACAAATTGCAAACTTCTTAGCTTTTTCAGCATGAAGTACTTGAGATATTCAATTAATATTTGTTGATCATAAGAATAATAATATTTGTATTGTGCTTACAATTTACTAAGTGCTGTATTAAGTACTTTCCATGGGTAATACTCTACAGTCTCTCAAAATTATTCTTTCGGGCAGATAATATTATTACCTTCTTTTTCCAGATAAGGAAATTAGAGTTTAGTGATGGTCTCAAGCAAACCCATATTTGAACTCACCTCTGTTGGACTCCAATGTTTTTTATATTGCTTCAGAAATATCACTAGTCATATTTGCATTATTTTAGATTCTAGTTCTGAAAGTGATTTAAATAAAAGCAATTAGGTAAAATATACACAAAACAAACTTTTACCAATTTTCAGAGTATAATTCAGTGATATTAAGTATATTCACAATATTGTGAAACCATCAACATTATCTGAACAAAAACTCTATTCCCCCAAATAGTGTTTTCCTTTTCTTTCCTATGGTCAACCCATGGTTATCTCTTTTCTACTTTCTCTTTCTGGAAATTTACCCATTTTAGGTAACTCTTATAATTGGATTAATAAAATAGTTCTTTGTAAGTCTGGCCTCTTTCACTTAGCATAATGTTTTTGAGGTTCATTCATGTTGCAACATGCATCATAATTTATTTCCTTAAAAAGGAAATAATAATGAATAATATTCCAGTGTATGTGCAAACTTCATTTTATTCATTCACTCATCTGTTGATGGAAATATGGGTTGTTTTTTACTTTTTGACTATTGTGAATAATGATGCTATGAACATTAATGTTCAACTGTATGTCAAGTATATTCTTTCAATTGTGGGGGTGGGTATACACCTAGTAGTGGAATTGCTGCATCATGTGGTAATTCTATTTTTAATTTTTTGAAGAATTGCCATACAGTTTCCTATTGCAGATGTACCATTTTACAAATGCACAAGGGTTCTAATTTCTCCATATCCTTGTCAACACTTATTTCATTTTTGATGATAGCCATCCTAATGGGTGGGTGAAGTGATATTTCATGGTAGTTTTGATTTATATTCCCATAATGACTACTGAGTTTGAGCCTCTTTTCATGTACTTATTAACTATTTTTATAAATTCTTTGGGGGATATGTCTATTCAAATCCTTTACCTATTTTGAAAATGGTTTGATTTTTGTTGCTGGGTGTTTAATTTTTTATTAAAGGTATTTGAAGAGAGCGCATTATCTATATATAGGGAAGCTGTGTTAGGCATGGTGAGGGATAAAACATAAGGTAGGTGTGAGCCTTAATTAGCAGTAGTACTGGGGTACCTAAGATAAACATATGAAGGTTGAATACATGAAGGTAAAAAGTTCCCAAAGAAGTACTCATACATGAAGGCATAAAATATCTTTCAGGTGTTTTGAGAAGTAAACAGATAAGCCTGCATGAAAACAATAGCATTGGAGATGAGCTTTAAATGACGGCTTGGATTTCAACTGGCACAGGCAGGACTGATACTCAGACAGGTATGGCATGATGAAACCATGGATGCCAAAAAGTTTTGTACACCAACAACTGGTTCAGTTTGTTCACAAAGGCTGCAAAAGGTTCTGCTGTAGAGGGCACTAAATGTCAGAATAACAGATTTCTAACTACTTTAATAAGCATTAGAGAGCTTGTGGAAATTTGTGAAGAGGAAAGAGATCTGAAGAAAATTGGATCTTGAATATTTTTCCTATTCTCATGCTTTTGTTGAGCTGTATGTCACGTAGCTTCTATTGGATACTGTGCATATACCAGGCATCCAACAAATGATTGATTGGTAGAACAAAACCGTATGTACCAGTTCCTTTGGTAGTGTGTCATTTATCAGAATATGTAGAATATCAATGGAATTTTTAACAGTATGACTCTCTACATAATTATTTTGTCAAAGCTACCAATGCTTTTCCAGATTAATGAATGGCTTACCTGAGTATGCCTTTTATTCCAATGGATTTTATAGGAACTGCAACTCTTTAATCAGAATGTCTTTACTGCAACAATTAAGAAAAAATGGAGCTATTACAAACAGAACATAGGACTCTAAACCAGGCCTCAATCATTTTCTGGCTGCAGATTTAAAACCCTTGTCAATTCCAGCCTACACTCTGTGATTCAGTCCTGTGGTAATGTGAATAGCTGTATTTTTTTTCAAAATAGAAACAATTCACATTGAAATCAACATAGGCAAGGAAAAGATTTTCTTACAGTCACCAGATTGAATGGCATATTTTTCTTCCCTCCACACAAAAATAGTGTTTGTGGTTTCTGAGATCAGCAGAAATTGAGGCATTGCTGATCTTTTTCAGTGCTTACAATGGCTTCAGCTTCTCATTATTTAAGAGTAAACCACAAGGCCACTTATGTATTTTTGTAACAATTTAAAACAACTCAGACTCACTGTAAAAGTCAATATTTCCACCACATGAAGATGTTACTGTCAAAAAGAAAGAAGAAGAAAAAAGTTCAGATGTTGTAGTAAATTGATGTACCTAGTTGAGGGTGAAGATCACAACATGCTAGACTTTTGATGTGTTACTCCTCTCTGATGCAGTCCGGCTGCAGCAAAATAACCGGAGGTGGGGGGTGGGGGGTGGGGGGTTGAGGGGGTGAGGAGCAACTTGTGTAGATTGATACAGCGGGAGTGGGAGCCGTTTATTGTAGGACAACAGAGGTATTTATACATTCCACACAGCTTATCTAATTAACACAAACTAGATACAGCAGTCAACCAATCAGGAATCTCCATACTTATTGGCTCCCTGGCATTACTTCACAAACCACTCCCTCTGCAAAATGCCAGGCTCCATCTTGACTTGTTTACAGACTCTAGCACCTCTCAGCTCTAGAGTGTGGATGTCATGCTCTTAAAATTATAGATGAGCCTATATTTACATGGATTTACATAGTTGTCAGGTTTAGCTAATGGTTGACTCCAGAATCCGTGGCTTGACACAATAAAGGTTATTTTCTCATCCCTGTCATACTATCATTGGGTCAGCAGGAGGGCTTTACTTCTTGGAGTCATTGAGGGATTTTGGGATGAGGGATTTTGGATGACTGTCTGGGGTCATGGTGTTCTCCCCTGGGTTCTTTTACAACCAACTGACAGGTGAGGGGAAAAGCCATGGAGATTGATTGACTTGAGAGATGATAGAAGCCCATCTGCTTCAGCACACATTCCACTGGCCAGAACTCAGACACATGGATGCACTGAATTGCTAATGGGCAGGGAAATGTGGTCTAATTGTGTATTAAGGAAGAGGAAGAGAAAGCAGATACTGGTTAACAATAGAATGCTTTGTTACAGACTACCCTCTGATTATCAAGTTTTCTGTCACTCTTATTCCCCAATATACCACATATTAACTATTTACCCCTTCCTTAGGTTAATAGTATCCCTAAACTCAATCTGATTATTGTATCCACCTCAGATGAGGTGAGACACAGTTTAGTTCATCAGGTCCAGATATGGCTTCATGTGGCTATGTGACCCATCAACCACACTAACACCACTTAGGTTAAATTACAGCATCCAGCAGTCTAGTTTCTTCTAATTTATAAACAAGTAAAGAGATCTTCTGAGAAGGCACATGACTTCCTTTGAAATAGATATGGATCAAGAATTCAAGTCACCTGACCATCGCTGTCATGTTAGAGGTTCTATTACCTTCTCCTTTATTTGGAGATAATTATTAAAATAAATGTCATGATTATGAGTCATTGAATAAAAAGAGATCATTAAGATCTAATTCAATCCCTCATCCGATATGTAGTCTCCTGCTATATGACTAATGTGTCTTTGTTTGCTAAAGAGTCTACTTTTAAAGCCTCACAGGACCTCCTTGCGAAGGGCAGACATGTATTTGAAGTTCATTAAAATAAGGGAGTTGGCCATAAAAGGCTTCTCTGATTCTATCAGGGCCCTAATCTGCTCGTGGCAAAGGATGCACCATAAAGATTAATGGCAACAACAATAACACGAGTAGGATTTACTGAGACTCTAAGTACTTGCTGTGTACTTAGCATAATAGTAACACATTATGTGGATTATTAAATTCTCACAAATCCCTAATAAAGTGGTACTAATATTATTACCATTTTATGGATGGGAACTAAGTACAGCCTCTTGAGCAAGTTGCTCAGCTAAGAAATAACAGAGCCAGATTTCAGTTTAGGCCTATGTCTCACTGAAACCTGGATTCCTATATACTGATGACAATGGTGAGTTTCACTAGAGCTTTGTGGCTGCTTTAGAAAAAATGGAGCAGTGCTACATAGGGGTAGAGCAGGACATTTATAGCTGATTGACAAGAAGAAACAAAGGGCAAGGCATTTGTGCTGAGCACTGACTCCTTGAAAGTACAGAGTGTGTTGTGTTCATCTTTTTGTCACAATTCCTAATGATTGGTAGGACCAGGTCTTTTGAAATTTTCAGTGTATGGTGGTGGAGTTGAAGTTGAAATTTATCCGATATACCTTGGAACAGAAGTGTGTTCTTACATGCAGAGGTAGCCCTGGTTGGTCCTTTGTTACGTTTTATGCTATAGTGGGTAAAGCTGAGGTAGAGTGGAAGTAAGAAGACTCAATATAGAATCATTCCTGGCAGAGAAGCTTCAACTCTGTTCCAAATGTTGGACAATGCCTTGGTCTAAATGTTTGTGTCGCATTTTAGTTTTTCTTTCTGCTGTGACAAAAAGACCTCACAGATCAATTTTAGAAAAGGAAAAGTTTATTTCGTGGTTCACAGTTTCAGAGGTCTTAGTCCATAGATGACCAGCTCCATTCTTGGGGCTGGATGAGAGAGAACATCATGGTGGAAGAGTGTGGTGGAAGATAGCAGCTAGAAGGGGTGGGCAGAGTGTGAGCACATGTATGAAAACTAGCTCTGCTAAAAAAGTACAAAATATAAAACCCAAAGGCACACCTCCAGTGACCCACCTCCTCCATCCATACTCCACCTGCTTTCAGTCACCACTCAGTTAATCCTTTCAAGCAGATTAATGCACTGATTAGGTCAAGACTATCCTAACCCAATCCTTTCATTTCTGAACTTCCTTGCATTGTCACACATATGATCTTTTGGGAGACGCATTACATCTAAACCACAACACTGCCTGCCCCCATACATGCCCATACCTAATCACTAATGAAATGATATTACAAGGAAGGTCTTTAGGAAAGTGATTAAGTCCATGCAGGCTTGATTCTTATAAATGGGATTAATGTTCTTATTAAAGAGGCCAGAGAGAGCTGCCTTCCCTTCCTTATATGTGAAGACATGTAGAAAGTGCCATTTATGGGGGAAGCACCCTATCCACATGCTGATTGTGTTAGTGCCTTGATTTTGGATTTCTTGACCTCCAAAATGATGATCAAGGATTTCTATTGTAAATTACCCAGTTTAAGATACTTTATTATATTTTAACCAGAACTAAGATAGTAGCACGTGATATAACGATATACATGTATTGTATTCCTTTTCAATCATTTGATACCAGTCTGTCTAGTTCCTTGCTTGTGTATATTCAGAGATCTTAATTTCACCTTAATGCAAATAATATAAACATTCTGAATGTAATAGTCTTTGTTCCCCAAAGTCTCCTCAACTCCTAAATGCACAATGATTAGATTCATCCCTATTTCTGATAAATATGACCCTGTTGCAAAATATTTTGGAAAAAAAGATATGGATGGAGCTCATGGTAGAGCAGGAGTGAAAACTATTGTATGCAGCTGTGTTGTCTCTGTCCCTGTCACTCTCTGTGCTCAGTCACACTGGTCTTCTTTGCATGTTGTGAACACACCAGGCTCACACATGCCTTAGTTATTCTCACATCAGCACCTTTATGCTTTCTGTTCCTCTTCCTGGGGAACTCATCATTCAGAATCTTGTATGACTGCCATATCCTTTTTTTCATCTTATGGAAGGGTGCTCTGAGTAGAGGCCAGCAAGTGACAAAGATCTCAAAGACTTTTCTGACTACCTAGTCAAAAGCAGAGTCTCCTTTCCTCCCATTAGTTTAACAACTCTCTGTTCCACACTTTGGTAGAAATGCATATACATGTAATTTTTTGTTTATGGTTCCTTTTTTAAAATTTTATAAACATTTTTATTTTTATTTTTTTATTTATGTATGACAGTGAAATGCGTTGCAATTCTTATTACACATATAGAGGACGATTTTTCATATCTCTTGTTGTATACAAATATATTCACACCAATTAGTGTCTTCATACCTGTACTTTGGATAATAATTACCATCACATTCCACCATCAATCCCAAAAAACCAAATGCCTAATGTTTTCTCTGATATAAGGAGGCTGATTCATAGTGGGTTAGGGAGGGGGAGCATGGGAGGAATAGACGAACTCTAGATAGGGAAGAGGGGTTGGAGGGGAAGGGAGGGGGCAGGGGATTATAAATTATGGTTCTTTTTCTAAGGTCTGTCTAGTTCCTCATGGAGTTGAAGGTATAAAATAGCTATTGTAAACTGTGGTTAATTGTATTCCTCAAGGAACATTTGGCAACTTCTGGAAACATTTTTGTTTGTCACAACTGTGTAGGGTGCTACTGGCATTTGGTGGGTGGGGGTCAAGAATGCTGTGCAACATCCTACTGAGGCATATTAGAATGTGCCATCTCAAAATATGCCACTTCAGCATGTTATCCTGAGGTGAAGACAATTAAAAAGAAGCAGATACAAGAAGAGCTCTCTATCCTTCTTCATCTGACTCAAAGCATGACATAAATGGGAAAAGATGTGCCCCCCCCCAATGGAAGGACAGAAGTTAATCACTGGTGACAACTCTAAACCTTTATCAGTCTGTATTAGCACCAGAGGAATCTACATTAAAAATCTTGCTAAAACCAGCTCTTATTTTCATGAGTTCATGCATATATATTTACCTCTCCATAATTTGTCACCATAGAAACTCAAAGTCCTTTTCCTTTATCTTTTCACTTCTTTAAAATTTTGTTGTTCTCTTGTTACAAAGCTGTACAAGCCCCAATTTTAACCACCCCTTTGAGTTAATCATCACCAAGTGCTCCCATGAGTATGCATGAGGAACATATTAATAAACTTCTGTTTATTTTTCTCATGTTAATCTGTCTTTTGTCGTTCTAATTTATAGGGCACTTGCCAACAAACCTAAGATGGGTAGAAAACATTTTTTTTCCTCTCATACTCTGTAACACACAGGAAAGGTCACCAAAAGAAAGAATCATCCAACCCTAAATGTCAATAATGTTGAGAAATCCTGGCTAACATTGTAGAGTTCCTGAGGGTAGGGATTGTGCCTGCTGTATTTATCATTATATTCCAATCTCCTAACACAGTGATTGGCACAAAACTGGTTATTGCCTGAATAAATGAATAGATGAAGTGGAAGGAAGCTGAGAAAAGAATACCTAAGTGTACACACTGCCCTTTGTGTTATCCAGGTGCCAAAACAGTTTATTTTGCTATGTGCTTCTGTGCTTCATGCTGTTAAGGCTGCATAACTCCATGGCACAGGGAGACAGTTGAAGCCAAACTCTAGATGCACAAGGGCTGACAACCACAGCCATGAAAAATTAATCAGGCAAAATAAACAGTTTCCAAATTGGTTTTCATCTTACAAGCCCTTGTTATTAAGCATTTCTTTGACATAATTTTGAAAACATAATAGAGACAAAAGAGTTGATGAAATTATATGATTAACCAAAGTACATAATAAGTAACATGCGGATTTTTTCCTTAAAACCAGAGGCTTTTATTGTTTTTGGTCCACATCTGGTGTTTCACATTACCACATAGTTCAAGGGCCCCTGGGTTGGATCCCAGTGCAGTACTTTTCAAGGGTCTTAAAGGGGTAATACAGAGCAGTGCAGCTGGTCAGGCCCAGAAGGAGAAGAACTGGGGCTCTTTAAAACCTGCTCAGGGACCATAGGAAAGGGGAAAGTATGGAGATGGGGGTCTGCTTTTGCTTCAACCACTCAGAACTCTATTGTTTTGTCTTGGTTTCAGTTACCCCACAGAAGCCCTGAGATGGGTCACTGATGCTGGTCTAAGAGTTCTAGGGACACCTAGTGAAATATTTGAGGACAGTGGCCTGGCCCTCTCTTAGAGGATCTATTCTCCATCAATGTCTTTCACCATCCCTAATTCATTTTCTTGCAAAAATAAATTTCCCTTATACTTAAAATGCCTGAAATTTCTGTTTTTATAGAAACCACAAACTGTTTTTTTTAAAGAGGATATAAGGAGGCTGATTCATAGTAGGGTTGGGAGGGGAGCATGGGAGGATTAGAGGAACTCTAGATAGAGCAAAAGGGAGGGAGAAAGGGAGGAGGCATGAGGGTAAGAAAGACTGTGGAATGAGATGGACAACATTACCCTAAGTATATGTATGAAGACACAAATGGTGTGACTCTACTTTGTGTACAACCAGAGATATGAAAAATCGTGCTCTATTTGTGTAATATGAATTATAATGCATTCTGCTGTCATATACAGCAAATTAGAATAAAAATAAATTTTAAAAAAGAGAAGGAGAAGAAACTGGAAATAATTTATGGTCAGTTCTCCTTCCTACTTTGGTCTCTTACCCATACAGCTTGGCTTATAGAATGCTGCAAAATTCTCTGCCTGAACATGCTCTTCTGGGGACCTATTCTACTTGCTCCTGGCAATGGCTTTCTTCTTGTTCCCTGAGACTGGTGGCGCTATCCTGAAAAGGATCAAGGCAGGATGGGAAATAAAATACCCTACTCTTCCTGATCCCACCCACCATGTGGTTGCCTGTGGTTGCAATGCCACTTTTCAAAATTGTGTTAGAGGTTTTGTACTTCCGTTCTCACAACGCCTCATAAACAACAATTGGGACCCCAAGAAGAGTAATATCTATACAACTGGGCTATGGACCCAGTGCCAAAACTTAAAACACATTACCATAGACTCCTGTTTTACAACACTGAATATGTTTACCAAAAACATAAAATACAAAACACACGAAAATCAACAATGCAGACTGGATGATGATTTGTGGAGACAGCATACCCACTCACCTCAGTAACCAGCCTTTTCCTGGCAGTAAGAAGTTTACTCCACTGTCTCCCCTGGGCATAGGCAGTTGTTGGCACCAGATGGAGCCCCATCAGTGGCTGGATCTTAAGTGAAAAGTACTTGGGATTGCATATCTGCTGACCCAGGACAAAATCTGGCTGACCTGATTGTCTACCTGTTTGTAGCCCAGAAACAAAGGCACAGTTTTTCTTCCTCACAGTATTAGAAATGTGTTGCCAATGGGTCCTCAGACTTATCATCTCTACCTGACTAGCACATTCATTTGTGCCCACCTTAAGGGAAATGGTTGACTGGTTTATGCATAGCAGAATATGTGTGGCAGGATATGGTAGCTGTGATCATAGGGATGCCTCTTCATGTTGGAAGCTGTCATGCCTGCCAAGTTGGTTCTTTTGTTGGGGCTCATCTGCAGCCTGATAACACTGGTCTTCATGGTAGTGTCATCAAAGTTGGGTCCTATTTCTCCAAATATTTGATGGTGATGTGCATACGTTCCTGTCACTGGTGTGGTCAATTAGTTGCTTGGTTAACTCAGTCGCAGGGGGTAGATGCGTGGAATCAACACACGGACTTTGGGAGCTGGTGAGAACTGGCTGGTGACAAACCTCAAGTCGTCATCCAGTAGTTCAGTTTCTTTTTGGAATGCACATAACGGTTATAGGGTTCAAGTGGGGTGTGCCTGTCAATGATACATAAGCAAGATAATATCCATAAGCCAGTCATCTTCTTCCTAATGTAACCACACTGTGAGGAAAATAAATATTTCTGTCATGGTGGAGAGAAATCTGAAAGGGTCTTGGTCCCTAAGGGAGGGGGCTTACTGAGTCAGGGTTTTCATGCCCTGAAGCCCCCGACTCTCAGTTTCCTGGCCCAGTGGTTTAGCAATGCTAACCACAAGTGCTGAGGATGTGGTCTCACCCCATCCTGCAGGCCATCCTGTCAGACCTGAAGAACATGGATATTTCAAGCACTTCCGAGCTGCTTATAGCTGCTAGCTGCTAGCTGTAAACTAAAAGTTATCCCAACATTTCCTCCCCTTTTATTAAATTTGTTGCTGAAGGAGAACCATGATGGGAGAAGAAAGGAAGAGGGAAAAGCATAGAAAAAGGGGAAGAACCAAGAAAGAGAAAAGGGGAAACATCCAGACATGGTGCATTCCTATAGCTGCAGTTGTTTCCTGCTGTGGTGAGAGGGCAACCACTGCTGACTAGGTTTCTGTCTGTCACTGGGGTCGCGATCTGAGGAGCCAAGCAGCCATGGGGCAGGAGACCTCTTTGTGAAGGGGTGAAGACTTAGGCCTTTGCACAGGTGTGGGGGGGTGAGGTTCTGTGCCTCACCTCTGTTGGCCCCCGTGTTTTCTCCTGATGGCCTCTCTATGACTGTGCCTGTTTTAGATTGTTCCTCCCTTGAGGAATCTTACTCGTCATTGACTAACCAACCATCCTCCGGGGCCAAACAGGGTGATGTGGAGTGTGCAAGGCATTGCCCTGAGGGCTCTCTGTCTCCTTGATAGATAACGTCCCTGTGGCCTCCACGCCAGCATTTACCTTAGGATTGGCAAACTCAGGTTTCTTCTCCATGGAGGGCCCAGCTCACAGCACTGGGCTGGTGAGGCTATGTTCAGGAAGGAAGGAGAAAGGCCATAGACAGACAAACAGTAATATAGTATCTGAGCTGAGAGACACAGATAGATGAAAAGGAGGGCAGTGCTAAGACTTAGGGCATGATCCCTCATAGAAAACTGGCCCTTAGTTGGTGTTACTTAGATCCTGTCCATAGCCTCCATCCATATGGATGCAGGGGAATCATTTTCCTTTTGACTTTCCTTACATGCATGAACTAACATAGCTTGTTTTGTTTCTACTTTGTTGAGCCTTGTTTGGAAACATCTTAAAACAACATATACTAAAACAAGAAAAACTATGCCAATACCAGTGAGGATCCAATTAGCAGGGTCAATTAAAGCTGACAATTTATCTCATAGAAGCTGTAAGATTGAGGGGTTAAGAATTAGCTCACTCTCATTTCATTTAGGCTGAGAATCTGAGCATGCAGTGTCATAGTGAAGTTTCTAAAAGTCATATCCCAAGGTCTCTTATGTCTATTTGCTAATTCAAGTCGAACTTCTGTTACATTTCTTACTGAGACAGGGGTTTGACAAACATACAGAAATTGAGGACTGCAGGGTACTCTAACATTCAATTAAAGCATATCAATTTTCTCATCAATAAGGTCAATCTGTTGTTGTAACGTTAAGATACCTCCTTGCAAGTTCAGGTTTAGTCGCTCCTGGGTGGTCATGGCTTTAGAGGAGCGCTGCACTACCTGATTAATGGTTGCAGCATTTGCTGTGGACTGGGTTAGAGCTATACCAGTGGCGGTAGCTGTTGCGACTGCAGCGAGGGAGGCAGCTATAATGGCAGCAGTAATCCCAAAATCTCGCCTAACTCTGGGAAGGGAAATATCTTTGTAAAGTGAACCTTTTGTATGGAGGAGTCATCCTCCATTGGAAACCATAACATGGGGGGTGTTCCCATTAGCACTACTGTCTTAACAGAGGAATTCCAGCAATTGATTAACTCACAATGGAAATCATCACAATTAAGATGACCATTTTTATGATTCTGAGTGGAAGTTACAAAGAAGAAGGGTGGCTCAACACATACATGGCCTTTAGAAGCACATTTAGCTGAGGATTTTTCAAAAGAGACGTTACACAAAATGACATCCATGGTGACAATAGGACTGATATCTATACATTTGTAAGCAGCACATAACAATTGTTTGCCTAATTGCAAAAAGTCTCCTGTCTTTCTTTTGTATTTTGAGCATTTGTTATCCAATCTGTATGATATTTAAATATAATATGAAATATGAAAATTTAAATTTTCTGTTGAAAATTCCATTCTCTGTCCACCATTTGTATAGGGTCTGGACCAACTAAAAAGCTCATCAGAAATGAAATAGGGTCTGAAAAGAGAGAGACAGTCTTTCCAAGATATAGCTCTTAAAGGTATACCTTCACTGATATCTTTAAATTTTCTCCATGGACATCTCTGCAGAAAGGGTTGGGGCCAATAACATGAGTCTTTAGCATGAGGGGGCATGCCATTAGGCAGATCACTGACAGAGACTACTTTTACTTCTCCTTCTAAGGAGAGTGGCCAAAAATCTATAATGCCTCCTATTCCTGTCTCCCAAAGAATATCATTGTGAAGGCAAATTGTAGACTGACACAACCTCTGTGCCCTTGACACATCCCTTAATATAGTAAAGGCCCATGAATGATCAAGTGAGAGTGACATGTTCCAAGGGTACCTTGCTATTGGGCATCAGGAGGAAACATTAGTAGCAAACAAGAAAGGCAATACAGTATCATCCAAACCAACAGGTAAAAGAATCCTCAAAGATGGAGCCCCCCACCCACCAGGCATGTAGTTGCGGGCTGAAGGACAGAATGATGCACAGTAGCATAAAGGGGGTCCTTTTCTGTGTTGATGCAAAAGAAGGGGAAAGTCCAATTAAAGTCCCAGCAATAGCATGAGTTGTTTCCATTCAGCTGGGTGTGGTCCTTCTGGTCAGGTGCAGGAGAGTGATGAGGGCAGCAGTTGCAGTTGTGGCTGTTAGGACCGCAAGCCTTATGATGATGTTGATCCAGGGGCTCCTGTTGACCTCCTGAATTTTGTCTTTGGGATGCATTCTGCAACATTTGAGAGAGAAGTATGTATAACATTCTGATCATGATTAATTGAGCATGGATTGCTCTCTTTTTTTATTTTTTATTTTGTTATTTGTTTTAATGAGTTACACATGACAGTACAATGACCTTGACATTTCATACATTTGAGTTACATGGGGTATAATTTCTCATTTTTCTGAGTGTACAGGTTGCAGAATCACATTGGTCGTGCAGTCACATATATACCCACAGCAATAATAATGTCTATTTTATTCTACTGTCCTTCTTTTCCCCCTTCCCCTCCCCTCCCATCACTTCTCTCTACCCAATCTAATGTGACACATTTATTTTTTTTCCCCTCACATCATCATACATGGATTCTGTATAACGATGAGGGTCTCTTTCCTTCTTTCATGCAATTCTCCTTCTCCCTCCCTTTCCCTCCCACCTCTCTTCCCTATTTAGTGCTAAACTTCTTCTCATGCTCTTCCTCCCTATTCCATGTTTAGTCACCTACCTTATATCAGAGAAGACATTTGGCCTTTGTTTTTTAGGGATTGAATAACTTTATTTAGCATAATCTGCTCTAATGCCAACTATTTCCCTGAAAATGCTATGATCTTGTTACTTTTTAGTGCTGAGTAATATTCCATTGTGTATAAATGCCACATTTTCTTGATCCATTCATCCACTGAAGGACATCTAGGTTGGCTCAACGGTCTAGCTATTGTGAATTGTGCTGCTATAAACATTGATGTGGCTGTGTCCATGGAGTATGCTCTTTTTAGGTCTTTTGGGTATAATCCAAGAAGGGTAATAGCTGCGTCAAATGGTGGTTCCATTCCTAGCTTTCCAAGGAATCTCCATACTGCTTTCCAAATTGACTGCACCAATTTGCAGTCCCACTAGCAAAGTATGATTGTACCTTTCTCCCCACATCCTCACCAGCACTTGTTATTGTTTGACTTCATAATGGCTGCCAATCTTACTGGAGTGAGATGGTATCTTAGAGTAGTTTTAATTTGCATTTCTCTGATTGCTAGAGATGGTGAGCATTTTTTCGTGTATTTGTTGATTGATTTTATATCCTCTTCTGAGAAGTGTCTGTTCAGGTCCTTGACCCATTTGTTGATTGGGTTATTTATTTTTTTGTTGTTTGACTTTTTGAGTTCTTTGTATACGTTAGAGATTAGAGCTCTATCTGATGTGTGAGGGGTAAAAATTTGTTCCCAGGATGTAGGCTCCCTAATTACCTCACATATTATTTCTCTTGCTGAGAAAAAACTTTTTAGTTTCAATTCATTCCACTTGTTGATTCTTGGTTTTAACTCTTGTGCTATAGGTGTCCTATTAAGGAATTTGGGTCCTGACCCCACATGATGGAGATTAGGGCCAACTTTTTCTTCTATTAGATGCAAAGTCTCTGGTTTGATTCCTAGCTCCTTGATCCATTTTGAGTTAAGTTTTGTGCATGGCGAGAGAAAGGGATTCAATTTCATTTTGTTGCATATGGATTTCCAGTTTTCCCAGCACCATTTGTTGAAGATGCTACCCTTTCTCTATTGCATGCTTTTGGCACCTTTTTCTAATATAAGGTAGTTGTAATTTTGTGGGTTGTTCTCTGTGTCCTCTATTTTCTACCATTGGTCTACCAGTCTGTTTTGGTGCCAGTACCATGCTGTTTTTGTTACTATTGCTCTGTAGTATAGTTTAAAATCTTGTATAGCGATACCACCTGTTTCACTCTTCCTGCTTAGAATTACTTTAGCTATTATGGGTCTCTTATTTTTCCAGATGAATTTCATAATTGCTTTTTCTATTTCTGTAAGGAGTGCCATTGGGATTTTCATCAGAATCACATTGAATCTGTAAAGTGCTTTTGATAATATGGCCATATTAATGATATTAATTCTGCCTATTCATGAGTAAGGTATATCTTTTCAACTTCTAAGGTCTTCTATTTCTCTCTTTAGGGTTCTGTAGTTTTCATTGTATAGATCTTTCACCTCTTTTGTTAGGTTGATTCCCAAGTTGTTTTTTGTTTGTTTGTTTGTTTTGTTTTTTGAGGATATTGTGAATGGGGTAGTTTTCCTCATTTCCATTTCAGAGGATTTATCACTGATACACAGGAATGCCTTTGGTTTATGGGTATTGATTTTATATCCTGCCACTTTGCTGAATTCATTTACTAGTTCTAGAAGTTTCTTGGTAGAACATTTGGGTCTGCTAGGTATAGGATCATGTCATCAGCAAATAGTGCTAGTTTAAGTTCTTCTTTTCCTATAGTTATTCCTTTAATTTCATTCATCTAATTGCTCTGGCTAGTGCTTCCAGAACTACATTGAATAGAAGTGGTGAGAGGGGTATCCCTATCTTGTTCCTGATTTTAGAGGGAATGCCTTCAGTTTTTCTCTGTTTAGAATGATGTTGGCCTGAAGCTTAGCATAGATAGCCTTTACAATGTCCATACTCAAAATTGACTTCAAGCCAAAATTAATCAAAGGGAAGAAAGAAGGACACTATATATTGCTAAAGGGAACCATTCACCAACAAGACATAACAATCATTAATATATATGCCCCACAAAATGGTGCAGCTATGTTCATCAATCAAACTCTTCTCAAGTTCAAGAGTCAATTAGACCACAACACAATAATCATGGGTGTCTTTAACACACCTCTCTCACCACTGGATAGATCTTCCAAACAAAAGTTGAATAAAGAAACTATAGAGCTTAATAACACAATTAATAACTTAGACTTAATTGACATATATATATAATATATCAACCATCATCAAGTGGATACACTTTTTTCTCAGCAGCACATGGATCCTTCTCAAAAATAGACCATATATTATGCCACAGGGCAACTCTTAGCAAATATAAAGGAGTAGAGCTATTACTATGAATTTTATCCTATCATAATGGAATGAAATTGGAAATCAACAATAAAATAAAGAAGAAAAATTCCTACATCAATTGGAGAATGAATAATATGCTACTGAATGAACAATGGGTGACAGAAGACATCAAGGAGGAAATTAAAAACTCTTAGAGAAAAATGAAAACACAGATACAACATATCGAAATCTATGGGACACTATGAAAGCAGTACTAAGAGGAAAATTTATTGCATGGAATTCATTCCTCAAAAAAAGAAAAAGCCAACAAATAAATGATCTCACACTACATCTCAAAGCTCTAGAAAAAGAAGAGCAAATCAACAGCAAATGCAGCAGAAGGAAGAAATAATTAAAATCAGAGCTGAAATCAATGAAATCAAAATAAAAGAAACAATTGAAAATATTGACAAAACTAAAAGTTGGTTCTTTGAAAAAATAAATAAGATCAACAGACCCTTAGCCATGCTAATGAAGAGAAGAAGAGAGAGAACTCAAATTACTAGCATACGGGATGAAAAAGGCAATATCACAACAGACACTACAGAAATACAGAGGATAATTAGAAATTATTTTGAAACCTTATACTCCAATAAAATAGAAGATAGTGAAGGCATGATAAATTCCTTAAGTCATATGATCTGCCCAGATTGAGTCAGGAAGATATACACAACTTAAACAGAACAATGTCAAGTGAGGAAATAGAAGAAGCCATCAAAAGATTACCAACCAAGAAAAGCCCAGGACCTGATGGGTATACAGCCAAGTTTTACAAGACCTTTAAAGAAGAACTAATACCAATACTCTTCAATCTATTTCAGGAAATAGAAAAAGAGGGAGCTCTTCCAAATTCATTCTACGAGGCCAACTTCACCCTGATTCCAAAACCAGAGAAAGAAACTTCAAAGAAAGAAAACTACAGACCAATATCTCTAATGAACCTAGATGCAAAAATCCTCAATAAAATTCTGGCAAATCAGATACAAAAACATATCAAAAAGATCGTGCATCATGATCAAGTGGGATTCATCCCTGGGATGCAAGGCTGGTTCAATATACGGAATCAATAATGTAATTCACCACATCAATAGACTTAAAGATAAGAACCATATGATCATCTCGATAAATGCTGAAAAAGCATTTGACAAAATACAGCACCTCTTTATGTTCAAAACTCTAGAAAAACTAGGGATAACAGGAACTTATCTCAACATTGTAAAGGCTATCTATGCTCTCATGGTTTTTTAATTGTAGTGGCATGAGTATTTTCCTCACTGAAGGGTTTTTGCCTCTAGGTGCTAGAGGCTCTCCGTTAGAGGAGAACTGTCCTGCAGACAGCCGTTCATGAGTGATAGCTATCTGCAAAGCAATTTTTCCCTCATGGGACATACTTTGAAGCCTTCCCATTTTGCTTGGACAGGCCAGCATAGGGACTTGAGTTGTCAGGCTGTTAGGCTGTCCCGTCCGGCAGGACACATCAACGTGGGCAGGAACCTAGATGGGGAGGAATGAAGGGACAAGAGACACGAAAGGTGACAGCAAGACAAAAGTTCTGATCAAGCTGCAAACTTTTATTGTTCACACAGGGGTATTTATATGCTGGGGATGGGGAAGCTCTCTTATCGGCAGTTGCTGGATGTCTGCACAAGGTGAGATAACCGCAGGATGTTTCAGGAAGATAGGTTTCAGGAAGATAGGTGGCCGCAGGATGTCTCAGGTGAGATAAGTAGCTGCAGGATGCCTCCAAGGCAGGATGTCTCCCAGGGGGCTGTCAGGCTAATCTTTGAAGGAGAATTTCCTTCTAGTCCCTGACATTAGGCAGAGGCCTTTCTTCCTCCATACTTACCTGTTGTTCATTTACCTGTGAGTTGCAGGTTATAATTGCACACATAAGCAAGAAGAGAGTACCAGGACTCTGGTTGCTGGCAGGTGACATGGTCTGAGCTTGATCTGATAGGGCTTTTATATCACCCCAGGTTATCTTGTGAGCCCTCCAGTGGGGAGGTCATGGTGGTCTCTTTCTTTCTTCCAGGCTCAATTTCCAGAGCTTGGCAATTGGTGGTTGGAATGACATTTAAGAGGGGCCCTGGAATATCCCATGCATTTGTTATGGGATCCTTTCATGAGACCTTAGGTAGATGGGAGAACTCCTAAAGGGGGGCCCAATGCTTATGGGCTTCTATTTCAGTAGCAAATTTTGAAATTCAAAGAAAATTTGAATCAGATAAGATTCTTTTCAAGGCATCATGAGGGGAGTTGGTATAGTTTCTTGTGTGTTCTTACTATAATGCCTTGAGTCTAAGGGCTATAGAGAATTCCAATTAAGTGATGCCAACTATTGCAAATTGCTTGAAATGTCTTGTTAGTATAGGTTGGCCTTTGTCAATTTTAATAGACATGGGAATATCCATAATTTTAAAACATTTAAGTAGATAGGACATGACCTTTTTTTGCACCTAGGGCAGGGTGTCTTGGGGTCAGCAGGGTTGCCATTCTTAGGACAGTACCATTCAATGTGGCCTGGCTGATTACAGCCCTAGCAAATGGGATCAGATCTTGGTTGGGAAGTCCCATCATTTTTGTTAACTGATAGTTTGTTAATGGCAGCTGTTAATGCCTGGATGGACCCTGATTTCTTTGCAGCAAAAATCCATTTCTAAAGGTATTCACTGATACTGGGGCAATTGCAGCCCCAATTCCTGCAGTGGCTCCTTCCCAAGCCAATTGTTTAACTAATGAGCCTTGACTAGGGCCAGGTTGAATGAGCTTCCCGAGTGCCTGGATTACTCTAGATAAGAAGTCGGGAAACCATTCATGGGGGCCTTAGATCATATTACTGTACAATTCCTCATATTTTTTTAAGAGTTCTTAAAGCAATATCTTTGACTTGACAAGATGCCTAACATAGGGGCCCAAGATGTTGACATGGAGGGTCCTGACTAAGACAAACAAAAGATGTGTTTAGGGTCCAATGTCTTGTGCTTAGTGGGGACTTCCTTGACTTGTTAGATCAAGGCCATATGCCCACACGGTGTCTCGGTGTCTCTGAGTGGAGTTCCCTTTAACAGAGAAAACTGAGGTTCCAAATTCTGGGAGGACCAGTGCCTTATGTGAATTCGCCAGGTCAACCAGGGGGAAGGAGGGGTCATAAGGTTACACCAAACCTTATGACAGTGTGTCTCCACTGGGGGCACCAATGGTATGACAAGGACAAGGAAAGGGGATAAAAGAGGGGGTTCCTTGCTCACCTTCAAGGAACCAAAAGCACACAGAACACAAATGGGGTCTACTACCTCAAATCAATCGGATGGCCTGTCCCAAGGTGCGAGGGTGCGAGCAAACACATTGGGGCACCAAATTGCATATGTTCCTGTCACTGGTGTGGTGAATTATTTGCTTGGCTAACTCAGTCATGGGGGGTAGAGACGTGGAATCAACACACCGATTCCAGTAGCTGGTGAGAGAACTGAAGTCATTGTCCAGTAGCTCAGTTTCTTTTTGGAATGCACACAACGGTTATAGGGTTCAAGTGGGGTGTGCCTGTCAATGATACATAAGCAAGATAATATCCATAAGCCAATCATCTTCTTCCTAATGTAACCACACTGTGAGGAAAATAAATATTTCTGTCATGGTGGACAGCAATCTGGAAGGGTCTTGGTCCCTAAAGGAGGGGGCTTACTGAGTCAGGGTTTTCATGCCCTGAAGCCCCTGACTCTTTGTTTCCTGGCCCAGTGGTTTGGCAATGCTAACCACAAGTGCTGAGGATGTGGTCTCACCCCATCCTGCAGGCCACCCTGTCAGGCCTGAAGAACATGGATATTTCAAGCTCTTCCGAGCTGCTTATAGCTGCTAGCTGCGACTGAAAATTATTCCAACGCTGATGTACTTATTTGCGGCCCCTTAGTCTTGGCTTTACCCCCTAGTGGGAGAAATGACACTTACCATGCATTAAGATCCCCCTCTCAAACAGGTCTCAGGCTTTGAACAAGCCCATGGGCTGCATGGCATCCTTTTTTTGGAAGCAGAGGCAGCTTGTTCATAAGTGCATGAGATAATCCCAGACTTCAGACTCTTCTGAATAACAGGGCCAATGGAGAAGCCTGGGACTGTCTTAATCCAGCTACAGAGCTCAGCCTCCTTCTGAGGGTTGTACTTGAAAAGGAGTTGATTCCTGACCTCAGGAGAAAATCTGTGAACTGCCTGGTGCTCATGACACATAAACATAATTTGTTTTATTTCCTTCAATTGTGATCATGCTGCATGTTTAGTTTTATGACTATACAATTTACTCAATGTCCTTTTCATGTTAGTACATATAGTATTGGTATTATTTTAGTCTATATTAGCAGAGTAGTATTCCCTGGTATACATGTAACACAATTTAATTTAAAACTTTATTGAACATTTAGGGTTTTCTTTGTTAACTATTACACAAAAAAATATTTTCTCAGATTTTCAGCCCTTTGCCTTCTACAAAAATTAACAGTGCTTTTTATGAATTTCTTCTAATCCAATCATTTTTGGTCAATGCAAGAATTATACTTCATACTCCTGGGTAAACAATCAATTCAAAATTCTGCCTCTCCTCTTTTTTCTTCCTCTCCCATGTTTCCCTCTGGGTCTGATACTCATTGAATGGGGGACTATATCCTGATATAATATCTGCTTGCTTGAAGGTCATTCAACCTGGCCCCACTCAAGGCTCATTAGTTAAAAATTGGCTTGGGAAGGAGTGACTGCAGGAACTGGGGCTGCAATTGCTCCAGTAGCAGTGAATCCCCTTCAAAATGGATTTCTGCTACAAAGGAAATAGCCCCCTCTTCAGGGCCCATTCAGAAAACATTCATTGCTGCCTGGTTTATGGCCAGAATTCCAAGATGTTTTTTGTTAAGAATAAAAGTCAACATTGTTTTTGGAAATAATTTAATCTGGAAATATATATGTTATGCACTCACATATTTTAAATCCTCGTTATTCATAATAGTTATGTTATAAAGTTACTAAAAGCACTGATTAATGAATATTGAACAACTCCTTTGGGACCACACACACACACACACACACAAACACACACACATACACATATACACATACCCTACCCATGTCTCACATAAATTATAATCTTATATTTTAAAGTAAACTCATCCTGGTAGGTTCCATTTTCTTTATAGCATTTTAATAAAGGAAAAAAATGTAGTTTATAAATGATAAGTGACTCACCAGAAACCACTCCATTAAGATGGACCAGAACTAGGATTCAAACCTTGTCCAACTGGTTCCAGAGTTGGAATTTCTGGCACTACACTACACTATCCACTGACCCTTACTGTTACAACTTCTGGTCATCTTTGTATGAGAGATGACCAAGAAAGCAAATATTACCTTGTTCAACATCATCTGGGAAAATGAAAGTCAGGTGGAAAAATTTTTGTCATTCTGTACACATCTCTAAATGACCAGGAAAGTCTTGAGGTATTTATTTGGGGTTTATATATAAATTTTAGCCAATTGGTAAATTCACCAATACAGAATCCACAGATTTTGAGGACTGATTGTGTCTTCATTGCTTTGTCTTCTCATGTTATTATGTATTTCAAAAACAAGGATTTAACCCATTGTTTTTGTTGGGCCATTTTGAAACCTCCCATACAGCTCAAAATTTAGGACTTTTAACTTAGTTGGTAAAGATTAATATTATTTGTCAAGTTTATCACTCAAAAGCATTTCATTGTTAAAAAACAAGAATAACTATTTTTCTTAATTTTCCCTATATTTTATTTGAGAATTGAATGAGGTGACATTTAAGATCACTTCTAGGTATAATTGTATTTCCTGTGGCTGCTGTCACAAATTATCTCTTTGCTAATTAACACTGTTACTCATATGGAGGTGATATTTACTGTATGAGGAGTGTAGATTTGGTAATTCTGGAGATTTGTTGGCTTGTTTTAATCTTTTTAAATTCTTGTGTTGGGTGATTAGTGATCCACCTGGGAGAGATGGAAATATATGGCTGAATTAATTTTGCCACAGTTGAGACTTGATTTCATGATTGTTTTTTTCTGCAGATCTGAACAAGACAGGATGCCTACCTGTCTGATTCAGCCATAAAATTTGAAATTAAGAGAGCAATAAGATAAACTCTGTCTTCCTAGCTATTATGCAGATATAAGCTTTTCACTGTCGTATCAAAATATCTAGGAATTCTTTTTTTTCTGTTTCTGACGGTAAAATTATCTTTACTTGAATTTTCCCATCAGGAACACTAGTTAACATTGATAATAGATTATGAAAGTTACCAACAACATGACCTCGGGATTTCACATGTTCAGACACCTTAAAAATGCACTGAAGCTTAGTAGGTTTCTGCTCTTTCTATCAGCAAATATCAATTTTATGATGATTCCTTTTAAAAATATATTTTTTAGTTGTAGATGAACACAATATCTTTATTTTATTTATTTATTTTTATGTGGTGCTGAGGATCAAACCCAGTGCTTCACACATGCTAGGCAGGTGCTTTTCTACTGAGCCACAATTCCAGCCCCTTTCTGATGATTTTCATGGTACCCCCTGTGTCAATTTCCCTAACACTCCTTGGAATTTATACTAGTACACTATAATTCAGGCCTGTTATTACTGCTAGCCAAAGTGCCCAAGGGAGTTTTTTTTTTCAGTTAAATAATAAGTAAGTATATATTTATAACTTTAAAAAAAATTCCATATAAGCTTTCAGAACAGGCAATCTACACTGATAAATTAGAAATTTAGAAGCATTCTGCATTGATGGGATATGGTTGGGATTCTGGAACAACTTCTTTAAAGATGCTATTTTATTTCCATTGATGATGGAAATTATATGTTTTGTTACACTTTATCCTGCTTCCCTAAAAGATGATTTCTGGTGACTTATGATAAAAATCTTCTTATGATAAGACTGTTTAAAAAAAGACCATGAGGTTCTGGGGCTGGGATTGTGGTTCAATGGCAGAGCACTTGCCTAGCATGTATGAAGCACTAGGTTTGATCCTCAGCACCACATAAAAATAAACAAATAAAGGTCCATTGAAAACTAAGAAAAATTAAGAGTTTATGCTTGTATGGAGAAGATGATATCTTAGCCAAGATGTTCTTTAAAAAAAAAGATCATGAGATTGATGAGAAAGCAATTACATGGACGAGTACTCCCTATTATAATTACCATGAGTATTCAGGTTGAATATAAAATTTCTGAAAGCCAAGATATAAAAGAAAACACAATGTGTTACATAATTCCTACTATCTGATACCAAAAATGAGTACTTTCTTAATGGAAGACAAATTATATCCTGTTTATTAAATTCTTTTTGGGGTTGTTTGTTGGGATAGGAGTGGGTAAGGTAGAGATTGCATTCTAAAAATAATTTGTCTTACATCTCTATATGTGTGAGACATTGGGCAAAAACTGAAAATTTCTTCAAAAACTGTTTAAGATAAAATTAAGAGAAACATCATTCATTGTCATTTTTGTACTATGCATTAATAAAAGCCAAGGGCATAGTGTTAAGGTGTCCAATGGGAAAGGTTCTATGTGGACAACTAAGGGAGTTCAATTCTGCCTTTTTTGTTTATTGTTTTGTTTCAGGCGTTTTTAGATTTTATATTTAAATTACTTGCTTTGTCTGAAGTTTACATGTTTCTAAATACATGATTAGTTCTGACAAAAATGATATTTGGGGCCTGGATGAGTCAACACTTGTGAATTTTACTCAACTTAGGTTGTGTTTCTTTGGACTTTGATAAAATCAGAAGAATAATTTTCTTAGAAACATCCAATTACACAGTTCTAATTCTCAATAATATTACTTATTGTTATTTAGGAATATTATCTCTAGAACTTGAAGGGCCATATTCAGTCTTCTCCATCTAAAATTTTAGACTTTCACTCTTAGGGCAGAATGGGTCAATGAGTCCTTTGGATTCAGAAAATTGCCTAATACCTAATACCCTGAAAGAATAGTGTCATAAGCCTGACAGAAGTTAAGCATGGCTTCAAAGACATTACTAGAAGAATACATAAGTGTATATGTTTTTCTATGTCTAAAGAAACTATGTATATACAAATACTACAGTGTCAGTAACCCTATATCAAAGCTTTGTGGGGTCTGAATTAGAAGCCAGTGGACCCTGTCCCTACTCTAGCATATCTTTGTCCGAGCTTCACATTTTTGGAATTCCATTTTGTTCTTACACAAAATCTCTGCATTGTACTAGATAAAATCTTAATTTACTTTAATTACAAGAGTTGACTTTATGAAATCCAAAAGAGATTGTAGTAAGCTGTAACAAGGGACTGATAGAATGAAATGTAAAATGGATAAATGCCCAGTTCTGCACGTGGGTCCAAAAAGCAAACTACATGATTAAATAATGTGGGAGATGTTAGTTAACATGAGTTCTGGGATTGATGATTAGAAATTTTAGGACTTTGAAAATCATAAGGGATTACGATTTTGTATAATCATTGAAATAATTAATCAAATACTTCTTTAGACAAACCTCTTCAGAAATATATTACTTAGAGATGATAACCCCAGCCCCTTTGGAATGGTATAACTGTATTAGGTCAAGAATAGGCATCATTAATAGTGAGTGAGTGAGTGTGTGTGTGTGTGTGTGTGTGTGTGTGTGCTTGCATGTGTGTATGAGAAGAGTGAATGGAGGAACTGAGGATGGCTGGTTGGAGAAGCTCTTGAGAGAACACAAGTTCTGCCCTCACATATGTTAAGTGCTATTTTCCTTTTAAGATCCTTTCTCCACATTTCTCTAGTTTCTCTGTTCAGCTAATGGAAGATACCAACAAAACACTGAGATGGAGGAGGGGAAGAAAATCAGAGTATTAATTTTCTTATGTCTCCCTAGATGAGTTTGGCTTGGCAGAGGCTGTGCTATTTTTCTGAAGATCTCCACTTCTGCTGGGGTTGTTGCCTTTTTATTTATATTTCTCTCTGGAATCTTCCTCTTTTCCTGGCAGAAACTTGCTAGCCCAAGGGTATTGCAACTCCCTTTCTGTCCACCTCCTTATAAATAGCCACTTCATTAAACTCTTTAATTATGTCTTTGAGTGTGCCATCTGTTTCCTGTTAGAATGTTAATGAATAATTGTCTTCATGTAGATAACAGACTATAAACTGTGGGATCAGAGGAAATGCTACCATTTTAAAGGATAGAAGTTGAGAGAGACTTTGGTTCAGCATTGCTCCTGCTAGAGCTATCTTCAAGTGGAGTGGGTTGCTTTAGAAGTTAGAGAACTCTTTTTACTGGACACATTCAAGGAGAACATCAGAAACTATTTTTTTAAGGAAGGAGGAGGGTGAACATAGATGAAAGTTAGGAATAGGAGAAAATGCCATTTAAGCTGATGCAGGAGACAATAAATTATTTTGAAATATTTTATTTCTTCTTTTCATCTGAGTTTGCCACCACAAAGTAACCCGAATTCACAAATTGAGTGATGGGCCGTGTCACAAAACGGGCTCTCCTGTCCATTCCGAGTGACCTGTGTTTGTGTGGCATGCTAATGGGCACACCAGGGGAAAATTTAAAAACAGGCAAGCCGCTGAGCCTTTTCTTTCAAACAGAATCAAAGCATCAGATGTTTGCGTGTTCCAAAAAATTCTTATGGTTTCTTCCAGCCCTTCCTCCCCTTCGTCTCTCTTCCACTGATCCTTCCTCCTTTCATTCATTCATTTTCTTGTCTCACATTTCCTCAACAATAACTGGTGTCAAGCTACTGCATTGGAGGATTGAGGGAGGGGCAAGGCTACTTTTATAATGTTCACATTCTGGTAAAAGAGATAGGCAGATGCTGACAAAATATCTTGTTCTTGTTTTCTAAAACTCTTGTCTATATTTTGGAATTTCTCTTCTTATATGGCCACACATTCAGCTTTCCTTGAGCCCTTTCTATCCTTTGTTAACCCATTCTTCACCTTTCCCTAAGCTTTCTTTCTCAGATTCTGAAACATCACCCTTGTGGTCACTTTGCACCTGATTCTGACCCCTCTCAATCATCTCTCTCTACCCTTCTTACAAAGGCTGAGGGTTACACTCACTGGAAGGGCAAAGGGATGGAAATGCTTACATATTGCTATCTGCTTCTAACTAGTGTAATGAAAAGTTCGTGTCCTACTTTATTCCTTTGGGAAAAAAAAAACATAGTACTGAGTGGAACTTGTAGTTTAATGAAACCAGGGAAAATAAATATAAATGCAACATTATTACACAGCTCATTATAAGTTGAGTAATTAAATAATGTTTAAAATTAAATAGAAGTGGGGGTCTGGGGTTGTGACTCACTGGTAGAGTGCTCGCCTGGCATGTGCGAGGCACTGGGTTCAATCCTCAGTACCACATAAAAATAAATAAATAAAATAAAGGCATTGTGTCCAACTACAACTAAAAAATAAATATTTAAAATAAATAAATAAATAAATAAAAATGGCTCACACATAGCTCAGTTATAGAGCATCTGCTTTGCATGTCCAAGGTCCTAGGTTCAGTCCCCAGCACCATAAAAACAGTTCAAAGAATGTTTATGTACTTATTTTATTAAGATCTTTGATAAGTATGTATGCATTGGGAATGATTATCAGAATTCTTTTTCTTTTAAGGACTTTAAAGACTGATTCTCAAGTTTTTGCACTTTTCAATCTTACCACCAAAAATGTAATACTAGCTGCATGGAAATATTTCTTTTAATTTTTCCAAGGCAATAGAAGACCATCATACTCAACTTGCTAGGCATGTCTTTGAAGCTTCAAATATTCCACTATTCATTTAGAGATTGTCTTATTTCGAGATATTATATTATGGATTTAAACTGTAATACACTCTCTCAGTCATGTTAGTTGAATGCATATTGCAGCAAGAAAGCAAGAAGTAAAATGATAATCATTACAGAAAGCATGTGATGAGTATTTTATTGACTTAAGCTGGTGGTCTGAAGAAAAGCATGTGTTCAATGGCTTAACAGCCACCCGCAATCAGTAGCTACTTATTGTGAAGTGTAGATATAAGACATTTCCATCCTAACAGAATGTTATATTGTATAGCACTGCTACAGATAATTCCTATATATAGTTTTATTTTTGTATAATTTCATGGGAAATCCTCATGTTTCAAAGCTATGGAGAGAAATAGAGTTCAAGTACATGTAATAACTATAGAACCATGGGTTATTCAAATGATTAAAGGGAAGTGGGGCAGTGGGACAGGAAAGATGTACTATTTTAATTGTGTGATTAGGCAAAATGTATTTCAATTTTTGTATACTATTTAATTTTTTGTTTTGTATTACAGGTGTGTATCACTGCACCCAGCTGTATGCTAGTTAATTTTAATAATACGAGAAAGAAAAAGTATAAAGAGCATTGAAAACTATTTCAATATTAACTGCAGAGCTTTTGATGGTTGAAAATATATGTCATAATACATGAATGGCTTTCATCTGCTTTGAAATTGCTATGGTATTTTAGCTTTGGGACTTACCAACTCTTTTCCTTAAAATTGTTCTTAAATATTGATCTAACTAGAAGCTAGGCCTGGGAGTACTGGGCTTGCCCAAATGGAGCATTACATGCCATACTGCATTAATGTCATGTAGAACTACAATATGGCAATATCAATTCCAGATGTGAGAGCACATGAATGTCTTTTGCAGCTAATGGAATGGCATATGTCTTACATCACAGGAAGGTCCATTGAAATAATTGCCCACTATATCTTTTTTAAAAATATTTTTAGTTGTAGATGGATACAATACCTTGTTTATTTATTATTTTTATTTTTTAGAGAGAGAGGAGAGGGAGAGAATTTTTTAAATATTTATTTTTCAGTTTTCAGTGGACACAATATCTTTATTTTATTTTTATGTGGTGCTGAGGATTGAATGCAGCGCCGGCGCATGCCAAGCGAGCGTGTTACTGCTTGAGCCACATCCCCAGGCCCCTTATTTATTTATTTATATATGGTTTTGAGGATCGAACCCAGTGCCTCACACATGCTAGGCAAGTACTCTACCACTGAGCCACAGCCCCAGCCCTGTCCTCTATATCTTAAGCAGGTCTCCAAAACTCTCTATGCATTAGGAAAGGAATACTTCCCAAAGAATTGAAGTATCTAGTTTTGGAACACATTTTCATATTTTCTCATAAAAAATAAGTTTTTCAAAACCTCAGAGGAAATTACTGAAAAGAGATGTTTTCATGTGCACACACTTATGTACATACATACATACACACAGGATGATTTAAATGAGATCCTTAGAATATAATATATACATTGGTGACTGCAACATGTTGAGGAAACATTAGTGCTTGATGGCCCACCTCATCTTTGTTATAAATAATGTGGAGAAAGGCTGGTATATATCTTGTTCCTTGTTGATAGCCTTGAAAAATGAATAAAACATGGAGAAAAAAGGTTTAAATAGATTCTTCCTTCTGCCTTTCCTGTCTTCATAAAAAGCCTCTCCAGAGGTTTTGTTCTAGGACATTGCCTGCTACTTCTCATAGGGCTAGGATTTTTACTAACTGGTAGCCTGTTACAACTTAACACTCCTTCTGAGTAATTTTTAGCTCGGGGGTTGTATTATTTTATTGTTTCTTCTCTATCATTTATCTCAATCTTAGTGTTCTACATACAGTTGGCAGTCATTGCAAGATGATTATTGAAAAGAATATATCATATTATTGATTCTATGAAAGAAAAATATAAAAACATATTCAAGATTTCTGTTTTTGGTCATGATGGAATACTAGGTTCCAGATTCATCTTCCTACCTGAAACATTCTCTGGCCAAAACTCCCATACATGTAACATTTAGGGAAAAATGGTTTCCAAGACAATTATCATTTGGTAAAAATGAACAGGGATGCCTGAGAAATGAAACAAACAAGCAAGGTGAGTGTTTGAGTTGCTGAGAGAAATTCCAGGTTGTACCAAGGTGAGAAGATACCAAGTGGAGCCTTGTGAAGTTTTCTAACTTGAAAAGATAGAGCTGATAATTTATAATAGTGAAGCTATGGAACAAACCTAGGTGTCCTACAAGAGATGAATGGATAAAGAAAATGTGTTATATGTACACAATGAAATATTACTTGGCATTAAATAAAAATGGAATTGAAAAAAGATAGAGCTGAAAGTCTATGGGAGAATATGAAGGTGTGAATCTGAATGAAAAAGTACTAGAGAAGAAAGAGATGACTAGAACATGGATATCAGTAGAAATGTAGGAGATATGTGCCTTTGAGGATACAATCCCAAGCCTAGGAGAAGAATCACCTGACAGAGGTAGATAAAATAGTCCTCAGTTTTGACACAGGGCAGGAAATAGTGGTGATTTGCACTAGCCATTAAAGAAAAAAAAAAAAAAAAACTCCTTTCCTATGGGTTATTGCATAGAAACTTCAGAAGGGACTCATCTCAGTATTATGGAAAAATTAGTCCTACTCTAAGTATTTCCAGTATCACCTAGCAAATCATAACAATAACCCAGAACAAAGCTTGAGAGTATTTTAGAAAGACAAAACTATCTAACAAACAACATGTCAAAATTGTATGGTCTCACATCCCATAAAATATTCTATGCATACAAAGAATCAGGGAAGTAAGTTCCAAAATGAGGATAAAAATTATCAATCATAAGTAACCCAGAAGGGAGACCAAGGCAGGAGGATTGCAAGTTCAAAGTCATCCTCAGCAAAAGCGAGGTGCTAAGCAACTCAATGAGACCCTGTCTCTAAATAAAATACAAAATAGGGCTGGGGATGTGGCTCAGTGGTTGAGTGCCCCTGAGTTCAGTCCCCAGTACCCCCCCAAAACACTAACCCAGAACCAACACAGATGCTAGAATTAGTCAATAAGGATATTCAATGAGTTATAACAATATTACATTTGTCTAAAAAGTTCTGCAGAGAATGGATGCTATCAAGAAAACACAAGTTATATTCTAGAGATGAAAATTACAATACTAATTAGAAAATTAGTGAAATGGGATGAAAGACAGGTTAAATATTGCAGAAAATAAGATTAGTAAACATGAAGACAGAGGGCTGAAAGGTATTTAAAATAAAACACAAAGAACAATAAAATAATTGAAAAGGGCATTTGAGACTTATGGGACATCACAAAAATAAAAATGATACATCAATTTTTTATGAACATAGATGCAAAACTCCTCAAAAAACAAACAAGCAAGCTAATCAAATGTAACAAAACATAAATAAGATTATACTGTATAATAAAGTGATATTTACTCCAGGAAGTGCAAGATTGTTTCAACAGACACAAATAAGTCTTTTATCCAATTGATAGGCTAAAGTACAAAAAAAATCCCCATGTGATCATCACAATAGATACATAAAAAGTATTTGACAGATACTAATAGCCTTTTATTAGAAAAATTCTTAGCACAATTTTGATAGAAGAAAACTTCATAAGTCTTTTAATGTGTCATCTATAATAAACCCTCAGTTAACATCACAATTAATGGTGAAGGACTGAAGCTTCCTTCTAAAACCAGAAGATTGATAATGATATCTACTTTCAATACTTCTAGTCAACATTATACTGATGATTCTAGCCAAGACAAGTAGGTGAATAAAAATCATTCAGATTATAAAGAAGTAAAACTTGTATATACCAATGTATAGGTTTTGAAATCCAAAGACAACCACTAAAGAATGAATAAAGTTAATAAGTGAGACCAGTAAGTTTGTAGTATACAAGAACTACATACAGAAACATGAAGAAAACCATGCCATTTTTAGTATCATCTGAAATCATACTTAGGAATCAAGTTTTTAAAAGAAGCACACCATAAACTCAGTAAAATATTAAATCCTGTAAATGTAGAAATTCCATGTTTCTACAACATGTGGAAGATAATTTTAAAAAAATCTAAATAAATAGAAAATTAGCCTGTGTTTATGGATCCAAAGACAATGTTGTTAAGATTGCAATACTCCTATAACTGCTCCACAAAGTCAATGCAATCCCTAATAATATCCCATCTCTCTTTTATATAACAATTGAAAACTGATCCTAAAATTCATATAGAAGTACAAAACTCCTAAAATAGCCCCCCAAAAAATCTTGAAAAAGGACAGAGTTGGAGAGTTCCCACTTTTTGATTTGAAAATAGCACTAAGCTAAAGTAATTAATATTGTGCGGTACTGTCATAAGAAGAGACATCTAGACCTATGGAACCTAAATGAGGATCCAGAAATAAATGTAAAGATTGTGTTTATTTCCTACAAGGGTATCAAGAAAATTTAACAGGGAAAAATAGATATTTCACAAAATGATCCTGGTATTACTGATATCAATAGGCAAAATAATGAATTTGGATATCTACATTATATCATGTGCAAAAATTGCAAATAGACAAAAGACCTAAATGAAGAAGGTGAAACTAAAAACAAAACAAAAACCCTATAAATATGAAGAAAACGTATCTGTGAAATGTAATAACTATATTGTATATATGGAACTTGCTTTTGATCTTGGCTCACATCCAAGAGTATGCCATGAATCTCAGATAATATTTTGGAGTCAGACTTTTGGGCAATGTTAGAACTGTTAAGACTATGGAGACTCTGGAAATGGGATAAGTACATTTTACACTGTGAGATGGGTATGAACTTTTGGGGCCTAGGGGCAGAATGTTAAGACTTGAATAAGAGGTGTCCCCTAAAATCTCATGTGTGAGATACACAAGAATGTTCAGAAGTGAAATGAGCACAATACAAAAGATATAACTGAATCAGTGGATTAATTCACTGATATGGATTGACTGGGTAGTAACTGTAGGTAGGTAGGTGTGGCTGGAGAAAGTAGATCAATAGGTGCATGCCTTTGGGGTTTGTATTTTGTCTCTGGTGAGCAGACCTCTTTGCTTTCCGGTTGCCATATCCTCAGCTGTTTTTCTTTCCACCAGATTTTTCTGCAATAATATTCTGCCTTGCTTTAGGACCAGAGTTATGGAGGATCCCCTGAAATTGTGAGCCAAAATAAACTTTTGTTCCTTCAAGTTGTTTTTGTCAGGTCTTTTGGTCATAGCAATGAAAAAGCTGCCTAATGCAATCACCTTGTTGTTTTGTTTTTGTGGTGCTGGAGATTGAACCCAGGGCCTTGTACAGGTGAGGCAAGTACTCTACCAACCGAGCTATATCCCCAGCCTTAAAGCAGTCACCTTGAAAGGTGGATAGTGATTGGGTAGATGGTGTTAATTGTTGTGATAGCAAAGTCGTCATTAGAATGATGAACATTTTTTATATTGATTTTGGTAATGGTTGCTCCACTCTTTGAATTAAAATGTCATTTATTTTTTAAGATTTAGATGGATAACTTTAATCATATGAAAATTATAATAATAAATCAGTAAAATAAAATAGAGCTATCATATGACCTATGGACCTATTCCATTCATAAGGTAAAAACACCACATAATTGAAATCATAAACTGGCATGCAACCTTTTGCATGAATATCCATAGCTTTTTTTATTCATAACAACAGAAAAAATACAAAAACTCAAATGTCCATTTATGGTATTCTCGCAAGATAGAAAATCCTGTACCCATAAACAATAAAAATATTTATCCATAATATAACATGGATAAGCCTTAAAAGTGTTGAACTAAGTAAAACCACCCTGATAGAAAAGGCACATGTTATAGGATTCTTGTTATATGAATTGTCTATAATAAGCAATTCATATCTATACAAAAGAGATAATGTGTTTTAGGGACTTGGGAAAGGTAGTTGGGGAGTAACTATTTGTGGGTTCAGATTTTTCTCTCTGGGCTGATGAAAATGTTCTGGAATTGGATAATGATGATGATTTCATAACCTTGTGACTATACTAAAACATTTAATTATATACTTAAAAGTGTGAATTTTATGGTTTGGGAACTATATGTCAATTTGAAAAATTCAGAGCATAAAACACTGAAATAGATTCTAGAAAATCAACAGAGAAAGTAAAAGAGTCTGAAAACTGCTTCTTTGATAATCTCTCTAAAACTGAGAAATATCTAGACAGAATAATCAGGAAAAGAAGAGAGAAAATACAAATCGCCAACATCAGCAATGATAGAGGTGAGATCATTACCAATATAGACATTAAAAGGATAATAAGGGAGTATTATGAACAATTTTATGCAAATATATTCAGCAACTTAGATGAAATTTACCAATTCCTTGAAAGACATACACTACTAAAAGTCACTGAAAAAATTGTAGGTAATGTGAATAACCCTATATGTATTAAAGCAATTGAATTTAAAGTTAAAAAAATTAAAACTTTCTTCAAACAAAATACTAGATTAATATGATCCACTGATGAGTTATACTGTCTCAATTTTCTATTGTTGCTATAAAAAATTACCACAATTTTAGTAGCTTAAACAATGGAAATTTATTATTATTATTATTATTATTATTATTAAATATTTTATTAATTGTTTGTGGCCCTTTAATTACTTTTATGTGGAGCTGAGAATCAAACCCAGTACCTCACACATGCTAGGTAAGTGCTCTACCCCTGAGCCACAACCCCAGCCCGACATTTATTATTTTAATATTCAGTAGCTCAAATGTCTGTGGTAGGCTAAAATCATAGTTTCTGTAGTGTTGAATTTCTTTCTGGAGAATTTATTTTCGTGGCCTTTCCACCTTGTAGATGCTGCCAATATTCCTTGGCCCTTGAACACTGGCCCCCTTCAATTTTCAAAACCTGCTATGTTCAGTTTAGTCTTTCCCATATAAAATCACCTTTGCAGTGACTTTTCCTTGGTTTCCTGTTTCCACTTCTAGGACTATTGATTATTAGACTCTCCCGGATTATCTCTAATACTCTCTCTATAGGGAGATTGATATATTAAAGCCAGCTGAATAACAATCTTAATTCAATCCTCAACATTAATATCTCTTTACCATGTAATATAACAGATTCAGAGTCCTGAAGTTTAGCAAGTAGACATCATTAGAGGTCCATTAATCTTCCAAATATATCTATTAAATATTAAAAAAGTAATATTGATTTTCCCATGTCCTTTCAAAAAATCAAAGAGGAATGAACACTTTCCAATTCACTGAGGGCAGCATTGCTTTCATTTCAAATTTGTACCATACAATTAAATTATAAAAAAAAAAAAACTCAAGAAAATGGATTTCAAAAACTGTTAAGATTTTAGCAAATAAAATCCAATAATACATAAGAAAGATAATATATTATGACCAAGTAGTATTTATGTTAGAAATGCAAAATTGATTTAACATTAAGAAACAAATCAGAATAGTTTATCATATCAAAAACTAAAAAAAATCATAGTATCATGTAAACATATACAGAAAAGGCATTTGAAAAACTGTAATGTCAATGTTTGGATTAAAAACTCTGATCAACCTAGAAATAGAAGGAAACTTAATTCGATAAAGGCATCTGTGTAAAAACTGAAGGATGTCATCCTTGGTGGCAAAAGACTGAATGCTTTAATCCTATAATCAGGAACAAAATAAGATCTATTCTCTCATTCCTTTTATTGAACACTGTACTGATATCCATATTAGAAAAGAAGTAAAAGATGCAATAGTTTCTACAATAGAGGTATTAGTATTAATACGTGAGTTTATCAAAGTTGTAAGATACAAGATCAATATAGAAATTCAATTACATTCCTCTGTGCTAGCAATGAACAATCATAAATTGAAATTGAAAACAGTTATACATAGATTTTCATCAAGTATATGAAATAAGCATACATCAATCTGACAAAACATACTTAAAATTGCACATTATAAATTTCAAAATATTAAATGCAGAAATTAAAGAAATCCTAAATAAATGGAGACATGTATCTTTTTCATAAGTCAGAGGTTCAATATTAAGGATTCAATACATTCAAAATTAATCTATAGGCTCAATACAATCCAAATTCAAATCTTAGCAGTCTTTTCCTGTATAATATTCAACAACCTTAACTTACAATTCATATCAGCAATCAAATTTAGAAAAAAATAATTAAGCCAACTTTGGGGAAATAATAATATCTGATCTCAAGACTTTTAATAAAGATATATATTAATCAAGACATTATACAGTTGCTCCTTGACTTATGATGGAATTATATCCCAATAAACTATTGTAAGTTAAATAGAACTCATATACGCTGTGGGTGGTAATGTAAGTTAGTACAGCCAATATGGAAATCAATATGGAGAATCCTCAAAAGACTAGGAATGGAACCAACATATGATCCAGTTATCTCATTCCTTGGTATTTACCCAAAAGAATGGGAATCATCCCACTATAGTGATACATGCATACCAATATTTATAGCAGCATATTTACAGTAGCCATGTTATGGAATTGGCCCAGGTGCCAATTAACAGACAAATGTGTGTGTGTGTGTGTGTGTGATATATATATATATAAGTCATATATATATATATAAATTTACAGGAAAATTGATAGAACTAGAGAATATTAGGTTAAGCAAAATACACCAGACTCAGAATGTCAAGATTGATGTGTTTTATCTCATATGTAGAAGCTAAAGAAAAAAAAAAAGAAAAACAATGGATCTCATTAAAATAGTAAGTATACTAGGAGAGCAAGAAAGGTTAGGTGGAAATAAAGTTGATAAAATTATGTATTTGCATAAATACGCCACCAACAAAACCCACTAGTCTCTATAATTGTTGTGTACTGGTAATTTATTTAAATGAACTAATTTAAAATGCACTTTATATGCCCAATCTATTGAACCCTATGACTTATCAACACAGAGCACTGTAGAAAACCTGCTGTTTACCCTTTGGGTTGTATGGCCTAGTGGGAGCTGTGGCTTCCTGCTGCTGCCCAACACCATTTGAGAATATTGTACTGCATATTGCTAGACTGGTATAAGGTCAAAATTCAAAACTGGAAGTATGCATTTTACTGAATGTGTAGGTACTCTTTTTGTTCTGTGAAGAATGTCATCGGTAATTTGGTGGGGATCACATTGAATCTGTAGACTGCTTTTGGTAATATAGCCATTTTAACAATATAAGTCTTGCTATTCATGAACAAAAATAGTAATGCTGGAGGCATTATGATACCAGTTTCAAATTATAGTATAGAGATATACTAACAAATACAACATGGTACTGGCATAAAAACAGACCCATAGACTAATAGAATAGACTAGAAGACAAGAAACAAACCCACAGAGTTCCAGTCATCTTATCCTTGACAAAAATAACAAAAACACACAAGGGAGAAAAGAGTCTTTTTAACAAATGGTGCTGAGAAAACAGGATACTCACATGCAGAGCAATGAGGCTAGATTCCCTCTCACCCTACAGAAAAATCAACTGAAAGTGGATCAAAGAGACCTAGGAATTAGACTAGAAGCATTGCAACTCCTAGAAGAAAACAGGGTCAACACTCTGACATATTGCCACAGGCACCAATTTTCTTAATAAGACCTCTTAAGCTCAAGAAATAAGATCTGAAATCAATAAGTGGGATGGCCTCTAAAAAAGTTTCTGCACAGCAAAGGAAACAAGAGCATGAAGAGAACCTACAGAATCAGAGAAAATCTTTATCAATTGCTTTTCCAACAGGGAATTAAGATCCAGAATACACAAAGAACTCAAAAAATATAACACAACAAATAACCCAAATCAATAAATGGGCAAAAGGAACTAAACAGACATTTCTCAAAAGAAGAAATACAATACTGGGTGTATTGGTTCATATCTGTAATTCCAGCAACTTTAGAGGCTGAGACAAGAGGATCACAAATTTTAAGCCAACCTCAGCAACATTTTTTCAACTTTTTCTTCTTCCTGATTTTCACTCAGTATGATGTTGGCTTTGGGTTTGTTGTATCTAGCTTTTATAATTTTGAGATAAATTCCTTTTATCCCTAGTTTCTTAGTTGAGGTCATGAGGAGTGAACCATAATGAATGAGATCCCTTATAAGGATCATGAGAGAGTTTGCTTTCCTTCTCTACTGGCTTTCATGTTGTGATTTATTGTTATTGCTAAATAATATTTTATTGTATGAATGCACCAAAATGTGTTTATTTGTTCACCCCCATCTTAATTTAGGCTCATACAACAGAATTCCATAGACTAAGTGGCTTATGAAAAACAGAAATTTATTTTTTTGTAGTTCTTGAGGCTGAAAGTTTAAGTTTAGAGTACTAGCATGTACAGGTTCTTATGAGGCTTTTTTTCTGAATTGCTGACTGCTGACTTCTTAAAAGAATTTAAATGTTTATATGATTTCTACTCAGTTCTATTGCATAAGTCATTTTAACTCATTGAAATTTGTCTCAAAACTTTTATAAGGCAGGCAAATAAAATAAGTTAACAAATAAATATACACAATAAGAATTTTAAAGTTAAAACTAGATTTGGTTAATCAACTTAAATATAAATAAACAATCAATGTAGGGAAGTGATTCCTTAGGGTTTTTTTTTTTTTTTTTTTTTTCATTGAAAGAAGTACCTTCTCGGTAGAGCTGTGGCTCGGTTTTAGAGCACTTGCCTAGCACGTGTGAAGCGCTAGTTTTTGTTTGTTTGTTTGTTTGTTTGAGAGAGAGAGAGAGAGAGAGAGAGAGAGAGAGAGAATTTTTTTAATATTTATTTTTTAGTTTCCAGTGGACACAGCATCTTTACTTTTATTCCATGCTGAAGATCGAACCCAGTGCCCCGCGCATGCCAGGCGAGTGCGTTACTGCTTGAGCCACATCCCCAGCGCTGAAGCACTAGTTTTGATCCTCAGCACCACATGAAAAATAAATAAAATAAAGTTATTTTAAAAAGAATACAAATTATATAAAGAATTATGTGTTTAAATTATCAGTTGGCTTGATGCCATACCAACCCTCCTATTTTTCAGTGTGGTTCATAGTCCAGTGCTATGGTTACCACTTGAGAGCTTATTACAAATGTAGAGCCTCAGTCCCCATCCCCAATAAACTATTTCAGGTTATGCATTTTTGCATGACCCCAGATGATTCATTTGGACATTAAATTGGAAAATGTGTAGGCCTAGATAGTATTTTGAAAATCCTTACTCAGTTATAATAGGAAGGATCTACTTATACATATGTCACAACTTCCTCATCTTCTATAACAAGTGATTGGCCTGATTTCTGAAGGAGCTGCAACATAATGGCTCTTCATAAAGTAGCTTCCAATAAATTGTATACTTGTAGCCCAACCGCTGCCTTGTTTGTGATATTTCAACAGCCCTGGAATATTGCACTAAATTTATGAAACACATTTTTTGCTTTTATTCCAATTTCTCTCATACCCTGTACTTATCTGTCATAAAACTTTGATGATCTGTAACTGCATATTTATTTGTCATCTACTTATTTCATGCATGTCGTCTCCTCTACACATTAAAGTCCAAGAAGCCAGGAACAATCTTTGTTTTGCTCCACAAGCCCTGGCATACAGACAGTACTCAATAAGTATTTTATACGACCGATGTTTTATTTTTTTTCACTTTTAGTTAGTGTTGAAATATAAATTACAGAAAATCTCAGAAATCATCATGACAATCCCAATGAATTATCCCAGCCTGAGAAAATATATATAAACCATACTGAAGTAGAGATATAGGATATTATTCATACCAAGGAAGATCCTGTTCCCCCTCCTGATTACTGATACCCCTTTCTTTCCTCCAAATTATTTCCTGACTAGTGTTTTCTACCTTTGTACTTTATGTGAATAGAATTAAACAGTATCTTCCTTTGTTTCTCACTACTTTTCACTCAGTATTATATTTTGGAGACTCTTCTATATTGTTTTATGAAGTAATAGTTCATTAATTTTCATTGCTGTACACTATTTTATTGTAGAAATAAATAACAATATAGGTATCCATTGCAGCAATGATGGACATGTGTTTGTTTCCAGTTTCAGGGTATTATGAGTAATGGTTGGTATGGGAATTATTCAACATGTCTTGGTGCAAACATTTGCAAATTTTTTTGTTGGAAATAGACTTACAAGTGGAAGTTCTAGCACTCTTTTGAATTTTACATATTCTGGGGATAAGATCATTTTAGTATTTTTCTAAATTATTTTAAAAATTGATATAAACTTGTATTTATTGTGTATATATATATATATATATATATATATATATTGTTTTGATATACATATAGGTTTTATATATATGTATATAAATATATACATATATATTTGAATATAGCTAACAAATGCACAACCTCACATAGTTAACGTTTTTTTGTTATGAGAATAATTACTATCTGTTATTTTAACATTTCTCACGAATACAACATATCTGGATTATATATTCAATTTTACTGGGTAACACCCATTTTCCAATGTAGTTGTAGCATATTTTTCCACCAGCAGTTAATGTAAGTTTTTCTTTGTTCCATACCCTTGATAGTACTTAACATTATCAGGTTCTAGAACTTTTAGCCATTTTGGTGGGTTTGTAGTAATATTTCATTTTGATTTTAGTGTATTTTCACCTGATTACTAAATAGATTGAGAATGTGTCAGTGTTCATTGGTAATTTCGATATCCTCTTTTGTAATGAGCCTTCTTGTCGTCAGGTATGTGTTTCAGGTATTTCTTATCCTGTGGCTTGTTACTTTCTTTTAATACTGCTATTTAAAGAAATCATACTTTTTATTGTTACCAGACTCATTTACTGAGGTCACTGTAGTTGTATAATAACTATAGCATAACTTTTTGGAATGGCATACCCTTTATTAAATTCTCTAATGTAGGATACTTTCTGATGTAACAATGTACTAGGAGGGAGTGATGGTATAGGATTGAAAAACTGCCTATTATATAGTGATGAATCTATCTGTCTACTTGGACACAATGACTGGTATATAAATTTGGTGTCTTTTGGCTATTAAAGGTGGTTCATGGATGATTTCCGTTTGCACAAAATAGTTCTCAACAATAGAGAATTGAGGTCATGCCTCTGTACTTAGCTCTATATGTCACTTTAATGTGACTTTGTACATTAGGTAAATGAATTTTAAATTTATTTTATTTCATCAGTGAATCGCTATTCCATGTAAAAATCAGAGTTACATGTAATGCTATTGAATTCTTACAAAAGAAACAATTTGGAAAATAGTACTGAGATATTCTAGCTAGAAGGTTTTAAAAAGACCTGGTCATTATGCCTTTCTCTGGTTTTCTTCTTACTGGATATATGACCTTGTTAAAATATGGTGTAGATCGTTGCTGTGTAAAGTATGTTTCATGCACGAGCACCATCAATATCACCTGAATACTTATTGGAAATGCATAATTTCAGTTGGTATCAAATAACACTGTTCCCCTTCTCATTTCTGAGAGGCTTTCAGTGTGAATGCTAAATACCAAATAAAACTGCATCTGGTGTTATTAGATTTCCTCTCTGGCTTATGACCTTTGGAAAAAATGTACAATTATAGGTGCATTTTACTACCAAATGTGGAAGAAGAAGTTGTGCCTTTGTTCATTGGAAGAGGGAAAATTAGTTTCCATTGACAGGTCTTCATAATTTTATAAAAAATGTGATAAACCAAATTTATTAAAATCATTATTTTGATATCTTATGGTAATACTTTATACAGAATAAAACTCTTAAGTAGACTTGTCTTTTTTTAATGCACCTCATCTTTTGAAGTATAATGAATGAAAATGAATTTGCAGTACTCATGAATGTTTTGTCTTATGATTTCAATAGGTCTTCATGTAGAATTGTTTTCCCAAGTTCACTTTTTGTAATTCCATTTTTGAATATGTGTTAGGGAATACTTTAAGCCTGTATCTGTCATAAAAAATAATAGTTGAAGTAGCCCTTGGGGAAAGCTCCATAATATTGGTATTGCTATTTTAGTGCTTTCATAATTGAATGGGAGAGCAGAAGAGCCATGAGTTTGTGTTTCTTATTATACAAAATCTGCTGATATAATGGAATATGTTATGGCCACTATATTTTGTTCCGCCATAATAGTGTGGTGTTGTATGGCACTAATTGGAAAATTCTCTCGGCCTTGTAGTTGTCTGTACCCTCAGAAAACAAACCAGAGAGATTGATGAGGTGCAGACTTTCTACATTTCATTGGAAGATATGTTCCCCTGGGACAGTAAAACTTTTAGGCTACTTGCTCTTGATGGTGTAGAAGAATGGTTGGGTGGTAGTCAGAAGACAAAGGCCTAAAAACAGTTTTGTTACTCTGCTGTCTTAGGCAACTTACTTCCTCCTTTCAGGCTAAAGGAATTTTTAGTAAATGCACTTCAGGATCTCATTATGTTATAGACTTTACCAACAATTTCAGGCAAAATCGATGGAATAAATAGGAAATTAAAGAAGAATCCTTATTCTTTTTTATTTTTTAAAATTTGTTCTAGTTAATTATACATGGCAGTAGAATGCATTTTGATACATTTTACACAAATGGAGCACAACTTCTTCCTTTGACTGAACATGGTGTAGAGAGTCACACCAGTAGTATAAAGGAATCCTTATTCTTTTTTTAAAAAAAATATTTTTAGTTGTAGATGGACACAATATCTTCACACATGAAAGGCAAGCACTCTACCACTGAGCTACAGCCCCAACCCCACAATCCTTATTCTTAATTCAAGTAAATCTTAAGAAGAATTCTGAAACCATGAGACAAAATAAACTTTTTTCCTTCTCAAAAAGAAAAAAGGAAAAGATTAACCTTAGAACCATGAAATTTTAGTGTAAATAAGTTGACAACTGCAAAATTTGGTGTGCAAAATTTGATAATTAAGGTGTAACACAAAGTTTTCAGCAGTCCATTTGTGAGGAAATGTTGTGATGGATGAGTACATAGAGTGAAAATGTAGAGCTGATTATTATCCCAAACTATCCTGTAACAGCTGGTATTATTAAAATGTAATAATAATGATTCACTGCATTTACACATAGAATTACATTTACAAATGTCTTTTACATATCACAGCATTTAGTTTTCATCATAATAAATGGAAAACAAAATTGAGAACTATCCAATATCTCTTAAAGGGTTACAGTGGTAGACAAAGCCAAATAAAGTGTGTGTGTGTGTGTGTGTGTGTGTGTGTTTGTGTGTGTGTGTGGTGTATGGGCTGGGTGAAAAATAGCAGTTTAAAAAGAGGCCAAAAGATTTCCTATAAGGAAGGTATCAATACTTTTAAAGGATTGTGATTGCTTCAAATATTAAATTACCACTTGCAGTTGAAGAGGTATATAGAAACCATATTCTCAATTTAAGAAAAGGAAGAAATTGCATGTATTTAGTTGTAAGTTCCCTCAACAGGGAAGGTAGGTGACAATGCTACATGTGGTAGAACATGCGATTGTTTAAATGAATCTAAGTTTATTATAAGTGTTATGAAAATGAGACTTTAATTTTTTTTCATAAAGATTCTGTTTCAAAATTTGGAGAGGAAAAATGTCAAGTATACTTTTCACATGAATCAATAATAATATGCCTTTGATGTTTGCTGGTGTTTGAAAGAGTTGTTTTCCCAGTCTCTTCAAAGAAGTAAGGATGTCATCTGTAAGTTAGTTCACTACAGTGTCAACAAATGCTGGAAATTACAAGAAGGTAATGAGTAACATTGTTCAATATAAGTAACAGCTAATGAAAATAAATGCAGTTTTAAAACAATATTGCATAAAATATTTTGGTAGAAAATAATCTAAGCTGGGGAGATTTTCAGAGATACTATTTAGGGTAGGAGATAGTACACTGGACTGAGACTTCACAGTATTGATTTCTTACATAAGTCAATAATTTATTCACTGAACTCAAAGTCTATCTAAAAAAGTATGCTATTATTAACACTGCCTAACTATAGAAGAACTATAATGAATAAGTAATTCACACATATACATCAAAATACAATGTTTAAAGCTCTAATCTGCTATAAAAATATATATAATATTATAACTTATTCATACATTTAATTATATGCAAACTATATAATGGGAATTTTAAGTGTAGAATAAGATATATTGGATGATTTTTTTTCTTAATTTCAACGAGATTCTAAGTAGCTGTGTAGGCTGCAACAAGTCTCTTCCCTTAACTGGGCCCATTTTCCTATCTGAAAACAATGAATGAATTGGACCAGAGAAATAATTTTCAAGTAACTTTAATTTTGTAATCATTTATTTAAATGATGTCTCATGAAGATGTTTATTATTTAACACAAATGAATCCCTAAATGCTCTGATTAAAGCAGGGTTGAATGTTATAGTTACTTCCCTTGCATTCTACATACTCAGGAGACCCTGAGAAAACTATTTGAAACTACTGGAAAGATTTCTTGCATTATATCCAGGTCTAAAATATCTTTTCTGATTCATACTATTATAATACACCACTTTATTTTTTCTTAACTCTAAGGATTTGTTGACTGGATAATCAGACCACAAAATTCTCTGAAATTCTATTTACGCTAGATTTTCTCATGAACAAAATCACTTTGGAGTGGATGTTTTGAATTTGCAAAGATCCATCCTTGAGGTTAGGTTTTTTTTTTTTTTTAATTCTTGATCATGGTTAAATATATTTTAAGGGTCAGAAGGGAAGTAAGTTCATGTAGCAGTTAGTCATATATCTGAAAGTAGTATTGTCTGGGTGGATATCTATGAAGTGAATGGGATATTTGTATTTTTATTCAGGTTTAAAACCCATATCATCACTTCCATTTGTTGAACACTAGAACCCTAGATCTACACCTTAATTGCTGTGTGATCATGGAGAAAATCATTAAATATTTCTGAGCCTCAGTTTCTTCATCTAAGGTTGTTAAAAGTATTAAATGAGAGAGAGGGCTGGGACTGTACCTCAATGGCAGAGCAATTGCCTAGAATTTGAGGCACTGGCTTTGATTCTCAGAACCACATAAAATAAATAAAGGCATGCTATCCATCTGCAACTATATTTTGTTTAAAAAGTATTAAATGAGAGAACACATTCAAGTCTCTTCAGTTCACAGGAGATTATAAATTAGTATTCATCTCCATTCTCTCTTCCTTGTCTTTGAGAGTAATTTCACAATTTAGTTGGCTGTCAACTAAACACTTTATAGTTAACTTTTTCTCTATGTTTATGGGGAAGGTGATATCAATATTGAGTTTATGTGCAGTCTCCAAATTTCATTTTGGTCTATGTTAATATTTATCTCTGTAAGAAAACACATTCCAAATATCCTCATACCAAACAACCTGAATTGTAGTACAGGTCAATGGGAAACTGCCCCACATTGAGATCTTAGCACTGAGAAGGAACTCAAAAGCTTTTCTGGAATCCAAAACTCGGTAAATCCAGTCTTTCACTAATCAGAATAATAATGTCCTTCACTAATTAGAAGTAGTCTACATTATGTTTTAGGTAATTTGCAGGTTTAAGAATATCTTTCCTTGATATAAGTCCCAGAGAAATTTCTCTCCTATGATCATAAAAATGCAGAAGTAAAATGGAAAAGAATTATAACATTGAATTAAAATATGTTTACTATTCTCAATGTAGCACTATGCCAATTTATATTACATTTATTCTGTTTCTTAGATTACAACAGAATAGTATATCTGAGTTATAAAGCACTATGGAGATTGCAAGGAAATTTGAATTACATTTTCATATATCTACAGTGTCATATGACAGAATGAAAAATGTAAATAATATAGTTAGTTCTCAAAAAGATAACCATTAGAATCCATCTTATTTTATTAAGACATATCAATGTCAGTGGGAGCCAGCTTGTATTTTTTCAACATGCTAAATCATCATATGACTTTGTGTTGAAATGTCCATAGATGGTTTTAGCAATTCAGAATGTGACATGCCAATAATGCTTCTCTAATGCAATTCTTATTTCTTATTTAATTAATATTGTGTAGGGGTGTTAAGGTTTCATTATAATTGGACCCCTGAGGGGTGAGATTGTGGCTGCTCGGTGCTTTGTAAATCTCATAGTACCTGGTGTGTTAATAGGTACTTGAGGATGACATTTTATATGTCAATAGTAGCACACAAAGGTGTATATTAGTACACATGGAGAAAAGATCTTTGTAGGAATGATTGTAAAATTTGAAGATGTTTTTCATTCTATGACAATAATGTAGATCATCAAAAAGAGAAATCAATCAAGATAAAACAGGATTTTAATAAGAACCAAAGAGTTCGAGTTCAGAATAATAGATTGTTTTATTATAAAATAGTACAGCCCCACACTGCATGGTAAAAGTTTTATAGCAAATATATATATATATATATATATATATATATATATATATATATATATACCACTTGAAATAAGCAAAATGGCTAATACTTTGCATATTTACTTCAAATAGATTTCTTAAGAAATAAAACATTTCAGATACATTTAAGTTTCTTTTTCTTATATTCCTTGTTTATGCCTTCCTGGGAATAGCCATTAGCCTTAAGTTGCTGTATATAAGTCCAGCCCATGCTTTTTGGTAATTTTGCTATGCATGTTTGCAACTATTATCAATACATAATATCATTTTCCTCATTTACAATATAAATAAATCATATATCTCACTGATTATATCATTTTGACTTACTTCTACTCTATTGTTTTTATTTAGCATATGTGTTTTTTATTCTCTTCCTTTCCCCTGGCTTCACAGGTTTAAAGTTGTCTTTTCCTTCTCTGGCTCTATTTTTTGCTCTCCACACTAATTTGGAAGTTGCATCTTTGTATTGGTAAGGATCCAATATACAGGGCAATGTAGAAATGTCACACTTGAAAAGGTGATATTAAAGTGATTTTAACCAAAGGTTCATATGCAAAAATGTAGATAATCCTGTGGATCCTTCCACAGATTCCAACAGGCAAAGAGATGCTATTAGTATCCCTAGGTTTGAGTGTTAAGAGGAAGGAAGTCATTCCCAGGGATAGGCAAGTGCTGCAGGTATAAGACAGGCCCATTCAATAGGAGCTGTGGCCTTCAGTAGAGGAACACAGCTAGTGCCAAACCAAAAAAGTTGTAGGACAATACAGCCAAGCTTCTATAGTCCTTAAAGATCAGCCTCTACACAGGCATGGTGGGTAATCCTAGCAATTTAGGAGGCTGAGGCAGGAAGGCTATAACTTTGAGGCCAGCCTCAGCAATTTAGCAAGACCCCAAGCAACTTAGAGAGACCCTATGTCAAAATAAATAAATATGTAAAAGGCTGGGAATTTGACTCAATGGTTAAGCACCCTTGAGTACAATCACCAGTACAAAACAAAACCAAAAATAAAAAATAAATAAATAAATCTCTAGATACATGGAGCAGGCAGAGAAGGTTGGAGACTGGTTTGTTTGTTTTTCTTTATGGTACTGGGAATTGAACCCAGGGGTGCTCTAACACTGAGCTACATCCCAGCCCTTTTTATTTTTTATTTGGAGACAGGGTCTTGCTACATTGCTGAGGGTAGCCTCAAACATGTGATCTTCCTGCCTTAGACTCCTGAGTTGCTAGGATTACAGGTGTGCATTGAGCAAAAGGAAAATATCCACTAGAGGGAAATTTTTTTCTGGTCCTTTAATAGCTACCTTGAACATTTCTAGTCATGTGTTAATTGTCAGCATAGATATTTCAGTATCCAATGGTTGGTGGATCTTTGAGTTCCGTTTCATCAGGGTCATTCTTTTTTTACCTAAGATGGTTTGAATATGAGGGTAAGGCAGGGCAGGACAGGGAAGATTCCATATCTTTTCACTGGGCCTAGGAGATCACTTATTCTTCCCTAGATCTGCTTCTGTTAATAGACTTTAATAGACTTTTCTCAGGAAGCTCAGTTGTAGTTCCTTAGCCACACAGAGGCCTCAGGCTTATTTCAAGATCATATCCAGCATGCTTACTCTCTGGATTTGAGGTCGAGGCTGTTTTGTCACTAGGATTTCCCATTCTTGCTTGTAGACTTGGATATGTACTTTTTTAAAGCCACATGCATCTCATTCAGTATTTCTGTGCTAGAAACCAGTGGGGGTGTTCTGTGTGTCAGCTTACTTGACCATGATGACTAGAAGTTTACTATGGAATATTTGCAGCACAATAATTCTATGAAGAGTATGTATTTTTGGTTCTATTCTCATTTTTCATCTGTTTTCTCATTTTTTTTCATTTTCTTTGCTTGGGCTTTTTGATCTCTTTACCTTAGCTGGCTTATTTTCCTCTCTCTCCCTTTCTTTATATTTGATTCAGATGATTATTTTGCACATTGGAAAAAAGTGGAAAGCTTCCATTTTGCTTATTATGGTTTCAACTCTATTTTAAGCTTTACATTTTCTAGTTGTCTCCAAAATCATATTTCATTCTTTGTTATCTCTACTCATTGGATGTCTCCCCTACACTGTGCAAGTTCTTCAATTAGTCACATTTCACCATCTCTCCCTATGCTTATGCCCAGATCTTGTCACTTGCTGATTTCATTTGCTCCTCAGCTTGCAGCATTTGGGTAGTTGCCTGGAGACAACTTCTGGGCATTTTTTTTTTCTCTAGTTATGCAGGATGGCAAAACTGAAGCACTAAATAAAACAACTATAAGGTTATTTTTTGTGGATATAATTTTTACTCCAATACACAGTTAATTTTTCTCAATTTCTGGGAGAAAATAAAGATCTTATATTGGGACAAAAAGTAAATCGGAAAATATAAATCGTAAATATATACTGATCTGTCTGTACCTTTTTTTCATTTGATATATCAACCTGGGAAATTTGTATGATATTGCAAATTTAACAATAGGAGAGAATCACTAGTTAGGTCTCATTGATTATATAGAACAGTCTTTTGAAGAACATTTTAAAAACTGAGGTTTCTGCATTCAGATTGATAAGAAAAACCCATTTCTTCTACAGCTCCAATTCTCTTTCTGAAAAGTGTTTTCTTCCTTTTTGTTTTTATTTTTGTTTTCCCAACATCATAAGTATTTTAGTCACAGCACTATATGTTAAGAGTTTAAGCAAACATTTCAAGACTTATAAAAACAGCACCTCTCTGTTCAAATCGCTTAGCCCTGCTTGTCACAGGAAATCCTGTTCCAAATCTTTTCCCCCTTTTTTTCTGAATTTTACTTCCACATAACATATATACATATTCTGTCTGTACTTGACTTTTCTCCAATTTTAGATAGTAGTTGTGTTTCCTACTATAGAAAGTATAGATTTAGCACTCCTAAACATCTTCAACATACTCTTAGTAGCCTTTTCCTCAGCATCCTAACATTAACTGAATTTTTGGTTTATTAGTCAATGTCTTTATAAGAATTTTTTACAAAAGATCCATACCCATATATCATATCTGCTATGATGCCTTTTGGGCTACATTGATAATTGTCTTCATTTTTTACTTGTTTCCTCTTCAATATAAAGTCATTAAATCTCTTAATCTCTTCTAAATACCTATAGAATATTTATTCAAATATTTATTCAAGCACATGAAGAATTTTAACAGATTCATTTATTCCTTGTGTCGCTTCTGTCCTGTCCCCCCCCCCCCCCCCGCCCTGTGGTCTACAGTATTATGGAATCTCATTATTTCCCTTTACCCCTGTCTTAAATCCCTTTACAATTCTCCTGAGTTGGATTCCTTGTAGTTATTTCCTTTTGAGTTGATGGGTATCTTCTGAGAAGAACGCCAGATAAATTACTAACAGTATATGAGGAATTCCAGTGATCCAGGAAAAAAAAAATACTGATTTTCAAAACTAACACAGCATCCCTTCTCTCACAGCTCATTGATAAACATAAGACCAGGCCAGAGATAAAATAACCACACAAGAGTCTGAATACTAATTGTGGTTCTCTGATGGCTACTGATGTAACACTTCAGATGTTAGTGAATGAAGGCCCAGTGCATTTTCTAGCATTTCATTAACATCACTTCTGTTTTTTTTTTTCTCATTCCTTTTGTCCCTTTTCTTTATTATGCTGTCATTTTTCTGGGTATTCTGGAGGAGTGGTGATAAATGTGTATGTTTAATATATGTTTTTAGCCAGATCTTTGCTTCCCATATTTTTATCCCCTTTAACTACCCTGCTAATTCAACTGCATTTATTTGAAACACATATATTAAGATGATACAGATAACTACATCAACAAATAACTATGACTGATTCTCACTAGATTACTACTCTTAGTGATCTTTTTTCTAGAATAATTGTATGGTTATACTATGACAAAGAAATAATCTTTGCTAAATTTACATGTTCAATAAATTTTAAAATCTTAAAATATTATAATGTTGGGGGCCTTAGAAGCCTGGAGTGAAATGAGATTTCTTCTTTTGATTTTATTTTCTGTAGACAACAAAATGAAGACCATTATTGGTAAGATGAACCCCAGTGAGGTGGAACTGGACTCAGGGGAAAATTAGACCTTCAAGTTCCTTATATATGACCTGATATGAGCTTTATCTGTAGGGAGATAGTGGAATATTAGTGAAAAGAGCAAGAAGTTTGGCTTTAGATTACCCAGATTTGAATTTTAGCTTTTGGCCTATGTCTCATATTAGCAATCTGACTTTAAACATTTCACCTGATTCTAAATTCCTTGCACCTAAAATTGAGAAAACTAAGCATACATAAGTCATGTGCTTTCTGGCTTGATTAAATGAAATGTTACACGTGAGAATACCACCCAAGGGATAATATTTTGGGAAAACTTCAGAAATACAGTAATTTATTCCAAGGAAATACTAAGACATTTAGATATTTTTGTAGTAGGATGGTTATTAGAAAGTTTATAATGGGGGCTGGGGTTGTGGCTCACTGGCAGAGTGCTTGCCTGGAATGTGTGAGGCACTGGGTTCAATCCTTAGCACCACATAAAAATAAATAAAATAAAGGTATTGTGTCCAGCTACATCTAAAAAATAATTAAAAAAACAAAGAAAGTTTATAATGGTAAGTTTAAATGGGAAAACACCAAAATATTCATTAATGAGAAGTCAATCAGATAAATTAAGATCTAGTCATACAACAAAGTACTGTGCTGATTTTAAAAAATAATAAGGGATATTTGTTCTCTCAAGCACATAACATAGTGGTTAAAAGTAAGAACTATGGTCCAACTATCTAATGCATTCTTCTAAGCCACCTACTAATACATAACCTTGGGCAAGCCACTTAACCTCTCTGTGCTTAAGTTTCCTCTTTTATAAAATATGGACAATAGGACTGGCCAGTCCTTTGGTAAAGCAATATAATATTGATTGTCATATAGTAACTACTATGTCAAGGGTTTTCTGTCATTTATTGAACTTTAATTTTCAGATAAGAACCATATATGTTGTAGCATTTTCAGAAATGCTTTGGCCATTTGGTATGATTGAATTTTTAAAAAATTGTGTTGTATTTCATACCATATTCAATAAGGCACTGGCCTCTGACAAGGGACAGACAAAAGGAAACATGTCCTGGGAGCATTAAATGGCTCCAAGAAACTACTGAGTTCATAAACATTTTCTTAGAGCAGATGTTCAGTTACACATCTGACCTTTGGGAACAGAAAAATATGAATTTATGCAGAAGGCACATTGCCAACCTAGAAATTATCCCTAAATAAATTCATAGGTAAGTTAATTGATTTTATATTAACATAATGAAATATGGGAACATATAAAATATACTGCAGTGTTCCAACTCAGCTACCAAAGAATAGACAAATGTCTGTTTATTTCTATGTTCTTGGAAGGGTCATTTAATGGCCATTGTCTTTGTACTTGTTGGGCCTATGACCTGTAAATGTTCTAGATGCACAATGACACTGTTTTGTTTCCTTTAAGGCCCAGGTTAATGGTTTTTCAAAAATACTACCAGGTTTTATGTTCACAGCAACCAACAGTGCTGTGAATTAATTAGTATGGTTATTGTTTTCCTTTTTTATAGGTAAGAAAATGATGCTACTGTCAAAAGAATCCCTTGTAATTGATTAATACAACCTAATAAATAAAAAAGTTGAAGTCTAAGTAAAAGTCTAAGTAAAACTAAGACTTCAATGCTGATTAGTTGAATTTGAGTCCAGTGGTCTTTGTGCTATAGTTTATTTATTCATTTGTTCAGTTAGTACAATCAATTTTGTGAAGAACTATTCTCAGTGGGACCCAAAGAAATAGAAAGTCATTCTTACCTCTCATTTTCTGTTAATTTGAGGATACACAATGCAAAATGGCTAAAAGACAATAACATATGTAACAATGGAAATAGTTATTTTGAGCTTGTGTTCATCCATGAAGACCTAATGGAGGAAAGAGAGCTTATGCTGTCCTAGAAGTATTCATGAGCTTTGGGCTAATTGTGAAAAACTTGAGATAAGGTGGCAAATAGCAGGAGCAGTAGCAAAGGTCTGGAGCACATAATTAACTTGTCCCCTGTTGAGAGGGACAGGAGGAGTGGAAGCAAGAATTGATTAGAGGATTTATGGATTAGAAAGATGAGGTTCATGATGTGCAGCTTCATAGGTCAGGCTAAGGCATTTGGCTATGACTTGCTAAGCAACAGGGAGTCACCAAAAGATATTTGGCAGAGAAATGAAGTGAGAAAAGGTATTGGGAGATCAGGTTGGCAGCAGTGTAAGATCAATTGGAGAAAAAAATGTAAAATAAGAGCGGAGAGGGAGGTACTTATATCGGGGAAATTGATACTCTATTTGTAACTGTACTGAAGATGAGGAATAACTCTGAATTTCAAGACTGTACATGTATTGGGTTAAATAGCAAACAGGCTCAGAGAAAACTAATGTGATAGAAAATTTACATTTATTTAGTTGAGTCAAAAGGTCTCTATACTTAAATTACAGATAAGACACTAAGGGAACTCCCCTGTTTAAATACTTCTTCCAATTCTGGGATATGTGTAGGTAATGTGTAGCAATGAGAGATGCAAATAGGAGGGATTCTGAGCAGAACTGCAATGGAAGAAAAGGAATCAGAGCTAGACAAAGAGAAGAGAATACACTTTAATTTTCTCATTGCCTCATGTAATGGTGCTCAATATTTAACACATAATCCACAGTGTAGTTACCCTTGTACTGTCATTAATGATGATAATAATGATGATTTCCATTTATATACTTATGCATTGCTTATTTTATGGTTATATTCTATGCTAAGTATAATTTACATTTCACTGCATCCTCTCCTGATTCAATGCCCAGATTAAATATTATAGGTAAATATTTCTCCTTAAAAGAAGAGAATCCAAAGAGAAACTAGTTTTTTGGCCCATAATGAGGGAATCTTGGAGACAAGGGATGACACCAGCAATGTAGGAAGGGCAAAGCCTTCCAAACAAGGACCAGCAAGCCTGTATAACTGTTTGGACATGATGATCCTGAGGATGGAGCCATACAGATAAAAGTTCAACAGAAAGCCTTGTGGACCTGGAGAATGGTGGTGCCCTTCCAGCAATAGCAATGACTGGTTGGAAGACATATTTTGGAGGTCAAACATATAAGCTTCATGTTTGCAAGCTTAGATTTGAATTGCAGGTGAAATACCCAAGTAGAAGTGGCCTGAAGGAAGCCAATGTGTGAACTTAGAACTCATTTAAGTGGTAATAAAAGAGAACAATTTAAGAGATGCCAGTATAAGTTTAGTGGAAGCTTTTGAGGGTGAATAAAATTGAGACATGAAGAGCAGAAGATTTGGATTTAATGCTCATTCTATAAAGAAAGAGAAATAGAAGACATAGAGGAGTAACTGTAGATGTGGACAAGAGGGAAGGTTCCTTACTGCTTTCAACAAAAATACAGGATGCCCAATTATATTTGAATTTCAGATAAACAATGGGAACATTATTAGTGTTGTAAGTATGTCCCAAGTATTGTGTTGAACTTATTCTGAAAAAAAAATCAACTGTTTATCTGAAATTTGAATTTAACTATTTAATTGGGCCTTCTGTATTTTATGAGACAAATCATATAATTGTAATATAATAATAATATCAAAAGCTATGGACATGTGAAAGAGCGACAGGAAACATTTGTTCAATAGTCTTTTCCTATATTTCAAAGATTAGTTTTTCCAGTAGTTTGTTTTGAAAGAGAAATGTAATGAAAAATGTGGTTTTTATCCTGTGTTTTGGAAGAGTCAGGAATAGAATAGTCATCAAAGGAAACTTTGAACAGCTAAACCTAAAACTTTCTTGTAAGTAGTTTTTACTTTATTGATTATAGAGCTCTGTCAGAATGCATACATACTTTTTGGTAGTGTAAAATTGATATTCTGGAATATATTTTATTTCATAAAAATACCATTTAAGGGCTGGTGTTGTAGCTCAGAGGTAGAAGTGCTTGCCTAGCATGCATGAGGCACTGGGTTCAATCCTTAGCACACATAAAAATAAAATAAACATATGTGTCCAACTATAACTAAAAATAAATATTAAAAAATACCATTTAAATTGGTTGCATTACTTATTCTAAGTAAAACTGTGTTTGTAAAAAATATAATAACAAGTCAGCAATTCTAACCATCAGAGTCTACAACAGTTCAAGGACTGGAAGATTATTTAATTACAATTTTGAAATTTTGATTCCAAAGAATTTTTTCATTGTGTTTTGTCATTGAAAGTTGATATATTAGATTCATATTTAGTAGTGAATTTCCTTTACTTCCAGTACCATAATTCACCAGATCAGTCACACTATAAAATGACAAGTAAAAGAATTCCAAGGACTTTATGTTGATTTTTGATCATTATTTAGGCTGAATGACCAAATAACATTATTATCAAATTGTTTCTACCTTTGTTTTAAATTAGTTCTTGCCTCATTACTATAGCCACAATTAATAAGATGATAAACATTATTCTTGATAATCCATGAAAAAAGTTCATAAGCTTATCATTAAGAAATTTATAGATGGAAAATTTTTGCTTTCATGGGACAGATAAGCATGTTAAACTGTCCATAAATAATGTCTGATATGGAGTATATTCTGGAACTTAGGACAAAACATTTGTAAATGAAAATATGTAGCTAGACTTTATTTATTTATTTTTTGGTCTCCCTTCCTTTCTTCCTTCTTTTTTACTAGGGAATGAACCCAGGGGTGCTTTATCACTGTGTTATATCCCCAGCTCTTTATTTATTTATTTATTTTTTAATGTTTGAGTCAGGGTCTTGCTACATTGCAGAGGCTGACCTTTGAAATGCTCTTCTCCTGCCTCAGCCTCCTGAATCACTGGGATTACAGGTGTGTGGCACCATATCTTGAGACTTTATCTATTTGTAAAATAGAAATACTTTATATTAAAAAATACTGTTTCACAGAAATCAAAACTCACAAAGTGTTTGGAAACACACTTGTGGCAACCAAATTTCCCAAGTGAAGGAAACATATCTGGAATAATCTTAACATCGTTTTTTAAAAACATTTTTTTAGTTGCAGGTGGATACAATACCTTTATTTTATTTCTTATTTCTTATTTTTTTAATATTTAATTTTTTAGTTGTAGATGGGCACAATATCTTTATTTTATTTTTATGTGGTGCTGAGGATAGAACCCAGGGCCTTGTACATGCTAAGCGAGCGCTCTACCACTGAGCCACAACCTCAGCCCTTTATTTTATTTTTTATTGTTGCTAAGGATCAAACCCAGTGCCTTCCACATGTGAGATGACCACTCTACCACTGAGCTACAACCTCAGCCCTAATCTTAACATCTTTTAGAGAGGAGTCATTTGAATGATAGAAAGGGCTTACCTGTTTTTTTTTTCTATTTTAATTGTTTACTTAAGTAGTGTATTTTGCATATTTTAGCCAGCATTTTCTTATCTGTAAAATAGTAATAATAACATTTATCTCCCTCACAATTCTGTTAAGATGAAATGAAATAATTAATATAAAAGTATGCAACGTTGTGTTAGCTATATAAAATGAATTCATTAGATAGCAGTCAATATTATTACTATTTCTATTTTTATTTTAAACTTATTACTTTTAATTAATTCAAAGTCAAGGCTATGGAAAGTCACATAGAGAGTATGAAAAAAAACAGCAATAAAATAGAAGAGCAGGGCCTGGGCTATAGCTTAGTGGCAGAGCACTTGCCTAGCATGTGTGAGGCACTGGGTTTGATCCTCAGCTCCACATAAAAATAAAACAAATAAAATAAAAACATTCTAAAAAGTAGCAAAGCAAAGTAGGAAAGACTTTAAGAATATATTTCTTCTAAAACACATTTAATGTATAAAAGAAAAAATAGAAAATATCTTTTTTGCATGAAGTCAAAGGACTTCAATGAAATGAGTAGCAATAAAAGAAAAACTTTGTGAACCAAAATAATATTCATTATTAATAGGAGAAGTAAAAATATAAGTAGATTTTGCATAAATTGTATTTAACCATATACCTGAGACAATGTAAAATCGGTAATAATGATTTTAATATTAAAATATTTTAATAATAATTATAAAATTAATTTATAAAAATAAATATTGCCATATATTGATTAAAACCTTAACACATTATAAAACATCAATTGTTGGAATGTCCTATAAATTAATATCAGGTCACACATAGTATCTACTCAACATGGAAATGTCCCTGCATTTCATGAAAAGTGTATCTATATTTACTAACAATTATTCTGACCTATGTCATTTTCACTAATATTTTTAAGTAATTATAGCTCATTTCCCTAACTTTCTCCATTGTTCTGATATATTCAAGTATTCAAGAAATGTTTTGAATATCTCCCATGTATCTTGTACTAAACTCAATTGTGGGCAAGATATGCATTTTGTAGCCTCTTCAAACTTATAGTCCCATGGGTACAGAGAGTCATTGAAGAAATAATCCTAAAAAATGCATGTGAAAGAGTAGCTGAGACAAATGCAACAACAGATGGTTGTGATCATTGGGGAGAGAATTTCCTGAAGAAGAGATGATGGATCTGATGTACAAAGTATAATTAGGTCATAGGAATGGGATGACTTCCCAGAGCAAGGGGCAGAATATGTAGAGCTCTGTGATGAGAGAAAACATAGTGACTTAAAGAATGCCAGTGAGGTGGGAACATAGAGAACAGGGAGGGTTTGGTGCAACAAAGAAGGTAGGTAGGTACAGACCATACTGAATATAAAAAGTAGTTTTGTTTTTTCTTAACCTAATGGTAAAGAGAAGTCATTGAAAAGTTTTCAGGAAAGGAATAATGTAATATGTTTTGTATTTTCCTTTAAGAAAAGGTCATCCTAGGTGTAGGAAGAGGATGGATTGGAGAGGAACCATAGTGGATGCCAGCAATGCTATTTGGAAGAAGAGTGTGACTGAGCTATTGTGGCAGCTTTGACTATAGCAGCAGTGGTGGAGATGAGTAGAAGTGTGAAAATTCCATTTGGAAATGACATAAATAGTAACTGGTGATCATTGAATATGCCAATGAGAAATGTAAAAGCCAAACTGGCAAGTTCTGGAAGTCTGACTTGTTAAACAGGGTGAACAGAGGAGCCCTTAACTGAGACAGGGTACAATGGAAACACATGAATCTTTGGGTTGGAATTTTCTGAGCTCAATAATAGTTGTATTGATTCTGAGGTGTCTTTGAGAAATAGAGGAAGAGATTTCAATTAAAAAAATTTAAATTCAGAGTTGATGTTTAGGGAGCAGATCTCTGCAGGACACGAAACACTGGATACCATCTTTATATAGGTGTTAATTCAAGCCATGGGTGTAGGTGACTTCATCTTGGAAGAGGGAAACAAAACCAAGTCCTGTTGTACTCCAATATTTAATAACCATGTAGAGACCATTGCATCTTGAGCAAAAATGGAGAAAAAATAGAAAGGAAAGGCAAAAAAAGAGAAGTTGTCATTTTAGCCAAGAGAACAGAATATTTCAAAAAGAAGTGGAGTGGCTAATGTTATGAAATGTTATTGCAGTATAGTAACATGACAAATATAAAGTGTCCATTGGTCTTTAGCAATATGGAGGTCATCAGCTATTTGAGTTGTCATGTTGCTGAAAGCCTGCTTGAGTGAATAGGGACCAAATGAGATTTGAGAAAATGTAGACAGATCATAACTACAGAAGCCTGCTTTAAGAGATTGATAAATAAAAGAGAAGAGAAAGGAAAATAGCCAGAAATATGGGGTTTGGTAAGATGTTTTAAATTTTTTTAATAGTAGAGGCTTAAGCATGATTAAATATTGTAGGAGGTTCTATATGAAAAGAGGAGATTGAAGGTCCAAAACACAGAAAAGATAATTGCTAGTGTAAGGTGGAGGTTCTGAAAAGAGTGAGACCCTAGTGTAGGTGGAATATTGTACATAGACAAGGGAAGAAGTGAGTCCTCTAATGTTCAAGGTGGCTTGTGTTTTCTAAGTGACATAGGAAGTCAGGTCATCTGGAAGAGGGAGACGGGTATTTGGCAGAGGAGTTGATATGTCAAGTAGCTTGAAGGATGTTTGTAATAGGCATTTGTGGAAAGTGAGAATGTCAAGTAAAGGGATATTGTTGGGTAGATGGAAAGTGTTGAGGGCCCATTTGTAGTTGATATTTATCAACTTACCACAGAACCACTTCCTATTTTTGCTTGTGATATTGTGCCCTATATTATACTTTTCCACCAAGGGTCTCACCTTTAGCCTAAAATGCTTTTATTATGGGAATTATTTATGTCTGTAGTTCTAGTTGGGGTGATTTCCCAGATGTTAAGGGTTAGTACATTCTGCCGTAGTATAACAGGAAGGAAATCATTGCTCAGAGTTCCAAAGTCTATTTTAGTTCTACCTACTAGAGGTTACCAAATCAGTGCTGACTATATTTACATACTAACCCTGTCAGGAGCTAGGAGAAAGAAATGAAATTAACCTGCATATTTCTGGAGTGCAGGTTTGGGGAAACTTTTCTGACAAATAATAAAAAGCAGAAATATATTGTGAAAGAAGAAGAAGAGGCTTCTTGAAATTTCAAATCAGAAAATCCTAAAAATGAAGGAGTGAGAGATTCAAATATGGTAGTTGGCATGTGTTCTCTTGATCTATCATTCAGAAGGAGTTTTCCATTTCTCTTCTGGTTTTCACTCATTCCTAGGGGCATAATCTCTGCTCCTTCCCCCACTCAACTCTTATCAGTGCTTTGGGAGTGCCAGCCAACGTTAAAATACCTGCTTATAAGGGTTTTCCATGATGAATGTCATTAAATACCTTACCTTCAAATATTATACTACAAAAGCATACGTGGTAAGATTTGATGTTAAGTGTGTGGCTTTTGACAACTTACTTTCTAGGTCATAAGTCTTAAGAGGTAGAAAGATAGGTTTAAGAAGCCCTGCATAAAGGGAATCCTTTCTCAAGAGCACACAGATCATATGCAGGTTATATTTACTAATTTAAAAAATCATTTTTATTTTATTACTGTGATAAATTGTCCATACTATGTTTTTCCTGTGCATCTGTAAATTGGCAATGGGCATAGAATTGTTCTGATTCTCTCACAGCTATGCAAGTTGCTCATAAGATAACAGATAATAAACTATAAAATAGAAAATAAATAAGAGTATTTACTATTTTATAATTCAAAATTTCTTTCATCTCACAGATATTTTATGCCCTTGGCTTTTAAGGCAACTATGAGTTGAGTTTTTTATCAGTCAGTCTGTAGTTATTCTGGAAAGAATTGCTTCTTAAACCCAGTTATGTCCTAAGTTCTTACCGTGCAATAGCCACTCTGTGCTATGTGCTGGGAATTCAGTTTTGAATATAATGAATATGGTCCCTGTCCTGATGAAGGTTATACTCAGTCCATGTAAGTACCTCCCTCCCCAACTCTTCCAAACCATTTACGTTTCTGTGTTCTAATTTCTAATAGCAACAGTGTTGTAAACCTTATAAGTTTTGGGCTCCTATGTTTACTTGACTGTAAAGTTCATTAGTATCATTTTTAGTATATGTATCAGTGTTACTGATATATTCATAATTCTCATTCCTTATGATGGCTAATGTGGAACAACTTAATGTTATTATTTAAAGTAATGATTTTATGCTGTTATGAGACAAATTAATGGGTAAGGTATAGTTACCATTTGCATATTGGTTTAAAATTTTGAAAGGAGGATTGGTTTATTTGCTTAAACTTAGTAGCATTGATGGAATATGGAGTTTGATTTGAATTAGTGTATACAAATTTCTTGATTTTTATTTACTTTATATTCCATAATACCTGGTTTTAGAACATCAACATAGTAGTTGCTAGGTAACCACATCCTTCCTTTGGCCCTAAGATTTTATTTTAAGGTATATAAAAGTATTTGCAAGCATTTCATTTAGATATTCTTCCTGTTTTGCCAACAAAATTCATTATTTTTTCTTCTATAACTAGTGTACACAAGTGGAGAGTTGAAGTGACCATTACTTTCAAAGTAAAAGCAGAAATGTTGATATAAATTAGTCACTTGGATGAACTTATTTATCAAATTCACCAATTAATTGCTAGAGTTTCTACTTCACTGCCTGGCCATACTCAGGGCAGAATTCAAGCTTACTAGTAGCATATTGATATGACAGTCTTATGCAATTTGGCAAATTTCTTCTTTTGGGATAACTGTCAAATGAAGGCACACACACATACACAGTTTTAACAAGTGTATTTAGATGTATATCCAGGGGTGCTCTGACTTTGATTATTTAGAAGAATTCTCTCAATAATTTTTCCTATAAATGCTAGGGAAAAGCATAATGGAGGAAAAACTTGGGGGATATCTGTATTTTTAGTTGGTGCATCATTCTGGCTCTAATTTTTGGACTCCAATCTTTTAAGCACTGGGGAAATAATCAGAGTTGTGTCTTCCAGGAACTTGAAATCCATTGAGAAAATTGCATGTGTGTTAAATGGATAATTGCAGGGGTGGGATTACTACTATAGTAGAGTTCTATGTTCTCTGAGTCTATAGGTAATACCAGGCAAATCTACTTGGTCAGGAAAAAGACAGAAGGTTTTAGGCAGCAGAGTGTAGTGAAAATAAATGGGGCACACAGAAGACTAATCAAATGTGAATAAGCCCATATCTTTCAACAAATACATTGATATCCTCTAAAAAGTTCAAAATCAATATTTACTTAAACATATGCTTTTGAATATATTCATACACATGGACAGGGATCGATTGATTGATGGAACACTGAGCTTAAAGATGTTTCTATAAATGAAAACAAAAATTAAACCTCATGCAGTGACTATAAGCTACAATGTAGGGATTTGCTTACCAGAAAGTATGTGGGTGTGTGTGGGGCAGGGTGGCCAGAGCGCTAGGAACTGATAGAGCTAGTATGTTTACCAAAAGACATGCCCCCAAACTACAAATTGCTCTAATTACCGTTTACAGTGGACTGGCTAAATTGTAGTACAGTGTCACAATACAATGAGAAGTGCTGCAATCCAACTGCATATAACCCCACAGAGGAATCTCAGAAATAGAATGTTGAGAGAAAGTTTCAGACCCAATAAAATGAATGTACTGTATGATTATGTTCACATGAAGCTCACAAATAGACAAAATTAAGCTATGCCATTACAAGTCAAGGTACTGATTATGGTTGGTAGTGGGAAGATAGTTAACTGCAAAGCAATATAAGGGGGATTTCTGGGATGTATGTAATATTCTATTCTGTTTGAATTATTATTTTGGAGTGCTGATCATACAAAAGAAAGTTCATAAAATTATTTATACCATTCTACATGTGCATTATACTTCAATTAAAAGTTTTTAAAATGGGACTGGAAAAATTTTACTAATTGGTTTTGAAAACAGCAAAACTACTCAACTTTTATCTGCTTTCTCATGTTATATGGAACACAAAATAAAAATTACTCATAAGAAGTCATAAATGTGCCACACGTAGACATGGATCATAATCTTATACTGTATGTATGGGTTAAAGTCTGCAAGCCCTTAAAACAAAGTAAAAATGGGACAAGGACCATTAAAATCTGCATAGGTCCCACTAAAAGGAAACACAAAGCCAGTTTGTAAGGACATTTTTGCAATGTCCTTACAAAGCACAGGAAACTTTTTGAGAAAAATCAAAATCAAATCAAATAACTCTAAAGTATGCATTATTTCAACAACAAAAAAAAATAGTAAATTACACGACGAAATCAGCTACAATGAGAAAAATCCAGTTGTTGTAACAAAATACAGATTTAGTAACTCCAGAAATACAGATAACAACAACCTGGAAAAGAATCACATTTAATGATGAAAAAAAGGTAAAAGGAAATTCAAAACTTATAATGAATGAACTTGAGTGTAATTGAAAGTAAACTCACAGAAAATCAATATTTAAAATGAAAAATATTATAGATACAGATAAATTGATCAACCCCATAAGTGACCTTAATTAATGAACCAATACAGAACATTTTACCCAACAAACTAAGAATACATCTTTTTTGAGAAGATATGTAGTATTTATTACAAAATTTACTTGGAATAGGTTGCAAAACAAATCAAAACTTTTACTAAAGGATTTATGTCATGAGGATCATATTTTGTGATTACAACAAACTTAAAACAAGAAAAATGATAATAAAGGAACCAACATCATTACTTTATTTATATGTTTGATAATCAAAATCATATTTTATAATAACTAAAATAAAATTTAGTTTTACATATGCATATATGCATATAAAATACTGATAACTGATATACCATATCCAACTCATGAATATAGAAGAAGGAAGAAGAAAAAGTAAAGATGAAAGAAAAAAACAATACAAATTACTGAAATTAGTTAATTTTGTCTGGTTAGAACAGTTAATCATCAAATGCCAAAGTTATTTTATTCAAAAATAGACAAATATCAGACAAGATTGCCTATGTGAAAAAACAAGTTGGCAAAAATAAAGTATCAGTTTAAAAAATGTTTATAACAATAAATAATATATAGATTTAAAAAATGATGAAAAGATTTGAAACAGAGAGCCATCAATAAATTTAAAAACAGATATAATGGAATTTTGAAACAGTATACATATGATGAGTTATTATATATATTACTTTAGTTCTCAATTTCTAACAATAAAATTTCAACTTGAAATATTAATAACTTTCTCAGTTTTGATGAATAATCATTATTCTATTTTTATAAAACTGCCACACCATTTCAAAGTAAACATGCTAGGTTTAAAATGTTTTTATAAAATTTCAGACTAAAATCCATTTGAGGCAATTCATATCACATGTCTTTGAGTTTGCAGATATTACTTAGAGATTTTTTTGCAACTACAGCTAAGAATTCTGTTCTACCCAACAGCTCTCAGCACACTTCTTTAACAAGAGCTTAAAAGAGCAAAGACCCATATTTCAAGGCTGTTAGAAAATAATTGATTTCTTGGGGCATGATCCTAAAGCACCTGATAATATTCCAGGCTGGCATAGATTTAGACTTTTCCTTTGTCTTGCTAAAACTTACTGTATAATGCAAGTGATTTTATTGACCCACCTGATCCAATTAATCTATGAATTATATTTTTAACCTTATCACCTCATTGTAAATGTGAGAAAGTATTTCAGTTTGACATATTTCTTACTCATCTTAACCTCTTGATATAAAAAGGCAGGATTTCTTAGCACTAGGTATTGCTGTAAAATATATGAACCAGAAAGAACTGGCATGGGTGAGGCTTGATCTAAATCAACCCTGAAAGAAATAAATGTTGAGAGTAATAATGAAATATTGCATTTCATATCACATAGTTTATCAAGCAGGTACAAACATGATGCAATTATTCCCTTCTCGAGTGCATGCACACCTACACACACCCATGCACACACACAGACATATAGGAGCTGGGCAATACATACAATATAACCCTCTTCCCATTTTACAGATGATAAAACAGAAATTTTGATATTCCTCTGTCAAGGTCATATAGTTAGCAAATGTTTGTGTCAGAACTACTGATAGAATTTGCTTCTTCACTCTTGTACTGCAGACATATATAATTTGAGAGTAGTTACTCACTGAGAGTAAGGAACTCATATTCTCCCAGCTTGGGTTTCTGAATATATTAATCACTGTTTCACTTCTCTTCTTTGTGCCAGGCACTGTAATTGAGTCCTCAGTATATAATTGGCATTCCTTTTTTTCCTTCTCTTTGATAGCTTCATTTTCTTCCATGCTTCTCTGGTATTCTTGGTCTCCAACTATCTATGGTCTTCAGCAAGGGAATACTTAAGGAGTCCCACTGCAGCAAACTAGGATGGATACCATGGGTTTCCATAACTGGAGGTGGATCCTGTAAGGTTGTTTTATTTTTTGTGCAGAGAGAAAATGGCTATTTTCAGCTATTTGCTGAGCTGAATGTTTCTCTGAATTGGGCCACAAATCAATTTCTTATACAAGGGTAAGAGGGAATACAATAAATGGTGGGGGGGAAGCACCATCCACAAATATGAATCTATATTGAGAAATTTTCTCAAATGTCCTTGACACATTTTTAGTAGATGTAGGGAATTTAGGAGAACTATCAATTGGATAGGGATATGGCATATGGTCTGATTGTTTGGCACAGTAAAGGCATATGGCTGAGCTCTACAAATGTCATTTGGCTACTCAGTGTAAGGTGACCCTTCATTATGGCTCCTGGCCAGTTCATTATTATTATGGAGGATCAAACTTTGTATATGACTGTATTTCCTTGGATGGACTTGAGTGTGCTTAACTTTTTCTGGACTACTCTGCCAATAACCCTATTAAGCAAAAGTTATAAAATTTCCCGTGATATTATAGAAGATAGTTAGATAGAAGTTGCTAGAATTTCATTGTTTTCAAAATAATCAGTTTTCTAACCAATTAAACTGCTTCTTGATGGAAAAAAAAAAAAAAAAAACTTTCTGCATTTGTATCCACACAGTCAATGCGTTGCTCATTCCCAAAATGGCAAACAAACTGGTATTGGAGTCCCTGTACTGTAATACTATGTGACAGTTTTCCCCTATTAAAATGCCTGAATTCATTGCAGCTTAGCATAGGTGTCATCACAAAAGCATTTGTCCGAGTTCTGGAGAAAAGACAATTAGAGCTCATAGGTGGAGAGGCAGTGCATGAATACTAAGTGTTATTTTCATGTTCTGACTCTCTTAAAATATAAATACGTTTTAGAAACAAAAACTTACAATGTTTGTTCCTTCTGAGATGGGCTTCTATTGAGCAACATCTACATTTCCATGTGAATGTTGCAGCACTTGGGGTTAATACATGCATCTGGATGATGCTCCAGGACCATAGCCCTCTGTTCACAACTTGTTATTTGCTGAGTCCATTGCAAGCAGGTAATCTTTTCTTCCTGCTTGCTACATGCTAGTATTCAGAGAAAAAACTTGTGTGGAAGAGCTGAGGATATTTAGGTCATTTAACTGCAGTAGTAAAATACAAATTAACAGGAAAATTGCTGACATCATTAGTTTAAAGCCTTAACATCTGCAGGTTACACATGCCAGATGCATAATATCTGTTAATTATAGTTGTAATAGGAGACCATTGGGAGCATGAATCAGGATTTATGTGAATTATTTTGCAACTTTTAGAAATACAGAATTATATTCATACTATTTAACTTATGAAAATGAAGAAAATTCTATATTTGGGTGGACATATAGGTGACTCAAACATTATTTAGAATGAATCCAATCTCTTCATTTCTTTTCTTCCCAATATTTAAGTAACCTTAATATTAATAATAAACATAAACTTCCATTTTTTTTGTCTAAAACCCCTGACAATCATTTGGTTAAATTTACTTACTTCTATGTTATTTTGTGAGACTTTTTATCAATACTGTGATATATAAATTCTTAGAGCTGGGGTTGTGGCTCAGTGGTAGAGAGTTCGCCTAGCATGTGCAAGGTGCTGGTTTTGATCCTCAGCGCCACATAAAAATTAATAAAAAGGTATTTTTCCCAATTAAAACTAAAAGAAATATTTAAAAAATTAGATAATATTTAGAAGCTTCCTTCTTCATTTATTTTTCATGCATTTAGTGATATATAACCAGATTCTTCAAATGACCTTTAAACAAGCCTTCTATATTGTCATTTTTTTCCTGCTTAGTAGATTTGCATTATTTTTTACTTTTGTATTACTTCTACCAAGGGGTAAAATTTTATATTTTATATTTCTCCTTCCAGATTCACACATACTTAGAACAATTGATTTGGTTCATCTAAGACTTGTACCCTAGAGTAAATTTTCCTGAATGCTTTAATGATACATGGAGAGAATGCATTAGAAAGAGAAAATACTAGAAGAGCTGCAAATAAACTTTAAATATTATAAAAACAGAAGCATAAATGGATAAGGATTAAGAAATTGAGAAGCCAAAAAGATGCTACCATCAAAATCTAAGTAATATCTGAAAACCTGCAAGGTATAGATACAATTATGGTATGTAAAAGAGTAATAATCTGGAGGTAAATTAACTTCAGTCCACAAACATGGCATGTAAGAACTTCATTTTCTAAATAGCCTAATTTGTATTTTACAATTCTAATCTCTATGATAGCAAAGGATTTACTATAAGTCAGTTCAGTGTTTCTATTTCCTCAGAGCTCTGAATGATATAACATGTGTTAAGGAGGTATACATTCATTTAGTCTTGCATATGCCCATACTGATACTTGGTGAGACACCCATCAGTCTGTCCTGTCTGGAGTAAAATGGGTATGCAGGTCACCTGGGATGTGAAAGTTATTTGTTTTTTTTTTTTAACTTGTTGGTTTACTTTTATTGTATTCATTTATTTATATGTGGTGCTGAGGATCAAACCCAGTGCCTCACACCCCCAGCACTGTTAGTTCATTTTTTATGGTCATAATAGAATAACTGAGATAGGGTAATTTATAAAGAACAGAGATTTATTTCTTTCAGTCTGAAGGCTGGGAAGTCTAAAATAGAGAGGCTGGCATTTGAAAAGGGCCTTCTTGATGAGTCATAACATGACAGAAGGCAGAAAGCCAAGAGAGCACAGGTGAGAGAACCAGAGAGGGTGGAACTTTCTTTTGTAATAAATCTACTCTCCTGAAAACAAACCCACTTTCGTGGTAACAGCATTAATGCCTTTATGACCAAATCACCTTCTAAGGGTCCCACCTCTCAACACTATTATGTTGAGGATTTATTTCCAATATGTAAACTTTGGGGAATGTGTTCACATCTCAGCACAGGTGATACTTATAATTCCTAAATTAGTAGTCTACTTGCCCCCTCTTTCTTCTGTGCTCTTTTTATGTTGGGGCATATAGAAACCACTATGATATCTTATACCACATTGGGAGAAGAAAGATCCATGAGACTGTCCAAGTGTCAATTTTTCAAATGAGTCACACTCTCAGTTTTATAGAAATTTCTACTTCCTTGATCATTCCCTAAGAGTAGGGTAGCAGTCTATTCTGTCTTCATATCCCACAAGCATACCTAGGATGATTTGCCTACTCCTTGGACATGGAAATCTCACTGGGACCTAATAATTTCTGCTCTTTCCTGGCTTTCTCTTCTTTTTAGCCTGGGGAATCCGATACTAGTGTAGGGGGTAATGGTGTCTTTTTATTTTTTTTTTAATCATGAGCTTTTCTTTCAAAATTCATTCTTTACAGGTTGTAAAGTTTTGGGTTTCAAAATCTGAGAATACTTCTCATGCTATTATGCCACCACAACAACCAAGCTTGAATAATTGACCTTTAAATTATCAAAGAGTTCAAAATGGTTAAACAGAGGGTCAGCATGGATGCCAACAAATCATACTGGTTCATAATTCAAAAATAATGTCCTCTTATGTAGAAAATAAAACCAGAAAATTCTAAAGAAGAAAGAAGTACAGTGATCATGTATGCCTTGTCTAATTAATAGCTGGTAGGTCCTATCACCTCTGGGGATTGATAAAGTTTTGAGTGTTATGGCAAGAGAGAACAAATGCAAAGCTTTATTCTCCCAGGATTAGGAGAAACCCTGAAGGCAGATATATGAGATTTGGAATTAGTCAGAGGCAGAGGGATTGGAAAGGTGATCATGTACCACAGAGCACTTAAAACCACAGGAGGTCAATGTCACTTGCACCCCTGCATTAGTATGTTTCATCAATCTCATCCATATAAGGCCTCAAGGAAATGAATAGAAGCCTGATTACTCCCGCTCTGAGCCTGAGAGTGGAGAATGTGAGAATCTTGAGACATTCACTAGGCATTTCACCTGGGAGCTAACTGTCAGACTGATTGTGCTCTGTATCCCACATTGGGAGGACTTTTACTCCTTTAGGCAACACCAGATTCTTGGATATGCCAACCAACCCATATGAACTCTAATGAGAAAATAAAGACTAATAACTTACCTAAGGAGTGTTAGAATTCTATTTCATCTGTACAAACCATGTGTGTTCAGGGAATTAAAAATGTAAATGGGAAAATAAATGCCAGGCTATAGTCAAAATAAGTATGTAAAAGAACAATCATAAGGATATAATTTACTAGATATCAGAATATAATATGGATCCATTGTAATGAAATTCATTCATTCATTCATTTATCTAATCAATACTTATTGTTCTAATGAAATGAACTCTATTTGTCCTTAGTACTGGAAATCATGCAGTGAAAAAGACAAAAAAAAAAAAAAAAAAAAAAAACATTCTTCGCTCCTAAAGCTGTCACTTTAGTGGAATAGTAGAGAGTAAGCACAAGAAAAATAAGTTAAGTGTAAAGATATATTATAGTGAGTTCTATGGACAAAAACAAGGAACAAATGGGCAATGTAGGATCAGGGGGTACAATTAAAAAATGTTAGTTAGAAAAGGTAATATTTATACAAAGACCTGAGTGAGGAATTAGCCAAACTGATGCTTAGAAGAGCAGCTTAGGTACAGGACAAATTCAGTGCAATTGTTTTCATGTGTGTTGAAGAGAAGCAAGGAGGTAAGTATGACTATATCCTCTAGCAATTTTGAAATGTTTATGAGTATTTTAATCCCTGAATTGAATCCCTAATGGCTTATAATAGCTAGTGTGATTTCAGTTTCCTTCTCTGAATCCTGATATATAAATGATAAGTTTTAGATATCTGTTAAATATACAATTAGGGATGCTGAGAAGGCAGTTGATACATAGGCATCTTGAGTTCAAGGCAAGAGAAGGGCTGGAGATTTAGTTTGTAACTTTCTGCATGAAACTTGTATTTAAAGTTAGGAAATAATATAATGGTCAAGGGAATGGAATGTAGATATAAAACATATCTAGGGAGAGAACACTAAGGTTTTCAATCATTTAAGGTAATATTCTAGAAGCTGAATGAATAATGAACTACTTCACAATAAGGGAAGTGATTAACAGGTCACCTGTAGCCACTAAACAAAATAAGATAAGACTGTTCAATTTAGTTTTGTGGAAATCATTTGTGATTCACCAAAAGAAGTTTGAGGAAGTGGAAATGGATTGGTGGCTGAGATGATCCAGAAGCTGGAAGTCTCAAAAGAATAAGGGATATGACTCAGGTTCAGTAGCTGATCTTGCAAGCAATGGGTTGTAAAGGTTGTTGACACAGGTTCAAAGTTGGACAGTATTGGCCAGATAGGAGGAAGATAGTATGGATGCAATGATAAAAATAGGGAGAATAGCTACCCTACTTCCTGAGGGTACTTGGCACAATGAAATGATTGTAAGAGATCAAGAAATTAGAGATTTATGAGATTGAGAAATTAGAGAAATACGAGATTGACAAATTGGATTCCTCTTGAAAGGTCTGCAAGGAAATTAGAGGCCTCAAAGGAATTTACAATCATTTGGGGCAAAAGTTGAAGGGGAGCATTAAATAAATATTGGTGTTATTGAGGTACAAATAAACAAGTAGAAATAGGTTCTCATATATGTGAGAATTTTATATATGTCAAAAGTGAGATTTCAATTTAGTGAAATGATTATGGATTATTTATTTATCAAGTGACATTGGCACATCTGCTGTACATGTGAAAGAAAATAGAAAAGCAAATCTCAGATGGATTGAGACTTACCTATTAAAATATAAGATAATAGGAATTCTGCAAATATATGTAGGAGACTAGTGTCATAAGCTAGGTGTGAGGGAAATCTTAAATAAGATTATAAATTTAGAACATATGAAAGAAAAGATTTTTAAATGATATAGAACATTATAATTAAAGTGAAAATAGAATTGTAAAACCAAAATATTGCACAGAAATTTCAGAAAGAGAGGCTTATATTTACAATATAAAAGAGTTCCTACACATTATAAAGCAGCAAAGAATTCAGCAGAAAAACAGGCAAATAGATGAATAGGTAGTTTACAAAACAAAAAATCTAAATTGCCAAAAATGAATTAAAGAGTGTTGAAACTCATGAATTAGGGAAATGCAAATAAAATAACAATGAAGTTTCACGCCTATCAGACTGGAAACACAAATTTAAAACATTATCATCTATTAACTGGGGGGCTGCACAAATAAGAGTATTTAATTTCAGATATTGTGGTTGAACTGTGGATTATTTAATTTTCTGGGAAATAAATTTTATATCTATTATTTTTTAAAAAGTTTATGTGTCTTTTAATAAGTCTATAGATCCTGTTTCTGGTGAATCTCCATACAAAAGCCCAGTTTTTTTAAAAAAAAGTTTTCTTAGTTGTAGACGAACACAGTACCTTTATTTAATTTTTTTTTTTTTTTTTGTGTGTGTGTGGTGCAAGGATGGAACCCAGTGCCTCACATGGGCAAGCACTCTACCACTGAGCTAAAAACCCAGTACCACCCCCCACAGGTCCAGTTTTTAAGGATGTGTTTGCATGTGTATTCAGCAAGCAAAGTAAATCCTCAACAAATAGGATATGCAAATTTGGATATTATGGGACCATCAAAAATAATGAATCAGAGTTTTAGGAGTAGTAATTTGGGAAACTTCCTATGGTGAGTTTTCAGAGAAAAAAAATCCACCAAGGTATACATAATCAATTTTTAAAAAATTAAAATGGCAATAAAAGCTATCTCCCTAGACACTGTTAAAAAGATAAGTTTCATATGAACTTGGAGAAAAATAGGCTAGATTTTCAACCTGTGTTACTTAAGTGTGGAGTATTGTAAAAAGGAAGGAGAGAGCTAAGCAAACTAGTAAAACAAAAATTATACAAAATGGAAAACAGTTTAGCAAGCTGAAAATAATGTGTTAGGGAAGAAGAAGAAACTAATTTCTAAAATGAGATGTATACTTGATCATATACATATTTTCATGAAATATAATTTACAAAGGCATGCTAATTATAAATTGTATATATACATTAATTGTCAATAACTTTTTTTAATCAAAAATATATCCCTCGAGGAGAGAAGAATCCTCATACTTTATTTTTCTAGGCACAGGTGGCAAGACCCTTTTCCTCTTTGCAGGCAGTGGGGTATCTTTCACTGAATGGTATTTAGAGATCTTAAACTCTTTAATAGTAAAATCATCAAACATACAGACATTTGTGTATTGCCCCATATAATAGCATATTTATACACTATTTGAAATAGTTGATGACAGGTGCCATGTTTGGACTTTTCAGTCTATGACATAAATCATATTGTTGTTCTGTTGTGTTATATAGAAAAATTATCCTGATGCAGAGGTCATATCTAACTATCTTGATTTCATAGACATTAAAATGCATTTTCTTCTCCATTGTTTTTTTAGAATATGTATACATTTTGCCTTTTCTTATCAAAAAGTTTCAAGTATTATTTCTGTTGCAGCGATTTTCATGTTTTCCCCCTAACTTTGTGGTAACCAATGAATCTCCTTGCTAAATTTAATAATCATGTCACTAATTTTCAATCCCACTTGTACACACATGTACTACTTTACACTGCTTCTATAGTTAAGATTGTCCCTTCCCTTCTAAATTTTCTAAAATGTTTACTTTATCTCTTTTATCAATCTGACAAAATATTTAAAATAATCCTGAACTTTCAGGATGTCAAAAATTAATATGCTTAAGTCTATGTCTGGAATCTCTAGTATGTTTCACATTTCTGCATGACATTTCTTTTCATCAGTGCCATGCTATTTTATCTTTTTTTAATTTTTATTTTTTTGTAGTTGTAGATAAACAGCATGCCTCCATTTTGTTCATTTATATGTGGTGCTAAGTATCAAACCCAGTGTCACGCACATGCTAGGCAAGTGTTCTTCCACTGAGCTACAACCTAGCCCCTATTTTGATCTTTGTAGCCTCATAAGAAGTCTTGAAGTCATGTATTATATGTTTTCCAAATTTATTCTATTTCAAAAAATTTTTGGTTATTTTTGGTCCTTTGTGTCTCAATACAAATTTAAATATTGACTTATCAATTTACATAAAATACTTTCTGGCATTTTGATTTGGATTGTACTGAATTAATAGACTAGTTTGTAATCACCTTATATTTTAAAAATTGAGCCTCTAGTACATCAAAATAGCAAATTTCTACACTTATTTAAGTCTTTTAAAGTTTTTTTTTTTTTTTTTTCCATGCTGAGCACATTGGCACACTCCTGTAATACCAGCAGCTCACAAAGCTGTGGCAGGAGAATTGCAAGTTCAAAACTAGCCTCAGCAGCTTAGTGAGACCCAATCTCAAAAAATAAAAAATAAAAAAGTGCTGGGAATGTGGCTCAGTTGTTAAGTGCCCCTGGATTCAATCCTTGGTACCAAAAAGAAAAAAAAAATCATAAATGTGTGACAGTATTCAGAGTATTAATATTATATATAGTTTATTAATATTTTGTGTTGTACCATTATAAATATCAATCCATACTTTTTGTATTGATTTTAGGTCCTGAAACTTGCTATGTTCTCTTTCTAGTTCCAGTAATTTTTTTTTCACATTCTTTATACCTTCCTACATAGATTGCTATGTTGTCTGTGAATAAAGCCTTCATGGTTTTTCTTTTTTTCTTTCCAACCTCTTATCACCTGTATTTATTTTTTTTCCTTACTTCACTGGATAGTACCTCTAGTTCAAGGTTGAATATTTCTGATGGACATTTTATTTATATATTGGTGCATATTAATTATACAGAACGATACATTTCATTGTGGCATATTTATATATGCATATAACATAACATGATAATTTTCACTCCCAAATACCTCCTCTCTCTTTCTTCTACCGCCCCTCCTTTACACTAATGGTCTACCATCTACATTTGTGATAGGTTTTTCTCCCCTCTGCTTTTCGTATATAAGAGAAGACATACCATACATATCTTTCTGAGTCTGGTTTATTTCATTTCACATGTTGATATTTAAAATTTAATTCTATTGACTAATTTGGCCTTATTCAACCATATAGGGATTTAGCTATGGAACCCTTACTGCTGTGGATAAGATCTCAATTTTTAAATTGATGCTCAACCCTTGTAGTAATCATATATAGAAAAAAAATTAAATAACAATAAGATATTGCTTTATATTTTTTTTTCAGATTTGTAAAATTTAGAAATCCAGATAATATCAATTGCTTCTAGTGACATTGGGAAAGTAAGTCTCATAAACTACTGACTTAGAATAATGTAAGGGACAACCTATTCTGGAAATAATCTGATCTAATTAGTGAAAATAATAAATGTGTGTATCTATTACTTATGTATCATTCAGACACTTTTCCCAAAGAACTCTCACTTAAGTCTAATTATAAACTTTTGGATGGTAGTAGGAAGTTGTGGGAAATAAGTAAATAAATATAAAATAGTGGAATATACCATAAAATACTCCACAGATAAGAAGCAATAAACCAGGTTTACTTACAATAACATAGATACATCTTTAAAACTTATCTGAGAGTGAAGAAAAAAAGTGAATTCCATAATGCAATGTCTTTTATGTAAACTAACACTTAACCATACTATATATTTTATAAGAACACATACATATCCAAGGAAAAGGGGAGTAAGCCTTAAGAATGATAAGAGAAACAATAAAAATAAAATAATACCAGCGCTTTGAATTTACCATAATGATGAAAATGTGCAGTGAACTGAGAAATATGATCAACTCAAGCTTTACTCCTGAGTTTAAAATAATATAATGAAAAATTAAATTTCATGCTGTATTAAATGAAGAGTAGGATAGACTCCAATATATTTGTGATCCCAGTTTTACTTTTAAAATCTTATTCATATGCAAAAAACACTATAAGGGAAGCACAAACATGTTAACACTTGTTGTCACAATAGGAGCATAGCTGATCAAGTTTTCAGTTTTGTATCTTTCTCCTTATTCTATATTTTTCCTAATAAGAATATGTAAACTATATAAGTTTTGTATCTTTCTCTTTATTCTATATTTTTCCTAATAAGAATATGTAACCTACATAAGGAAAGGTATAATTTCTGCTTCCTTAAAACCATATAAATAAAAAATGTATCTAACAAAATGGCTGCAAGTTAGCATGTTTGCCATTACTCCATTTTAGCGACTGAATCTCTGTCCAGGTCACCTAGCCTAAATAATCCACAGAAAAATGGTCTGAGAGAAAACTGGTGCTTCAGATGGTCAAGACTTATGCCCCTGCCACTGATAAAGCAACTTCTTTGTTTGCTAATAAACACATTGTTCAAATGTAGATCTTTTGTGCTTTGAGAATAATAATCAATGTGATGGTCATGGGCTCTTTTTGGATTGAGGCTATCATGATATTTAGAAATAGTACAAATTATAGTAATATGTTTCTGAAGCTGAAGAAAAATTGCATTAATAAAGTCTTAAACTATTATGAAGTAATTAGAAATAAAAATGCTTTAAGATCAAAAACTAAAAGCCAACTGAAGGACCATGGTAAGCATGAGAAAATAACTCTAATGTTACAAGAGCATTAAGAGGAGCCTTTCAACTGGAAAAATAATATGTGTAGGTACTAGAAAACACTGTGGCACACTAATAGTAACTTTGAACTAGGGATGATATGAAAATATGGTTTGAGGTCAATTAAGGAAGTCACTGGGAAAGGACTGAATATGAATAGTTAAACCTTTCAGGATCAGAGTATCTATTCACGTTCCCACCTCCACCAGGGGCTATTTGTACAACTGATGTTGAATTTTCTGGTATCTACTGAGGGATTTGGAGCACTATACATTTCTATATGATCCCACAGTGAATTATAAATAATTAAATCAGCAAGTCTTGCCTTAAAATGACTGTCTGGTAAGTCTATAAATGTCTTTATATTTTATCACTTTTGAACTGAGTGTGTTTTTCACCTCTGTAATTGTCTAACATAAATCATTTTTATTTGTTCTTATTAGTTACAGATGACAGCAGAATGTATTTTGATATATTATACCTATAAGGAGTATAACTTCTCATTCTTCTGGTTGTACATGATGTGGAATTACACTGGTTGTGTATTCATATATGCCCGCAGGAAGGTAATGTTTGATTCATTCTACTCCCTTTGCTATTCCCATTCCTCCTCCCTTTCCTTCATTCCCCTTGTCTAATCCAAAGTACTTATAATCTTCCTTACCATCTCCCTCTTATTTTGATTTAGCATCCGAATATCAGAGAAAACATTTGGCCTTTGGTGTTTTGGGGTTTGGCTTATTTTGCTTAGCCTGATACTCTTAATTTCTATCCATTTGCCAGTAAAAGTCATACTTTCATTTCTCTTTAGGGTTGAGTAGTTTTCCATTGTGTAAATGTACTACATTTTCTTCTTCCATTCATCTGTTGAAGGGCACTAAGGCTGATTCCATAGTTTAGCTATTGCAAAATGAACTGCTATAAACATTGATGTGAACATGTCACTATAGTATGCTGATTTTAAGTCCTTAGAGTATAAATTGAAGAATGTGATAACTGGGTCAAATGGTGGTTCCCTTCCAAGTTTTCTGAGGAATCTCCATACTCCTTTCTAGAGTGATTGCAAAAATTTGCCATCCCACTAGTAATGTATGAGTGGACCTTTTAAAAATCCCCAGAGCCGCAACAACATTGTTACTTGTATTATTGTTGACATTCTGATTTGAGCTCGGTGTAGTTTTAATCTGCATTTCTCTAACTGGTAGAAATGTTGAACATCTTTTCATATATTTGTTGATATTTCTTCTGTGAAGTGCCTGTTCAGTTACTTAGCCCATTTACTGATGGGGTTATTTGTTTTTTGGGTGTTAAGTTTTTTAAGTTCTTTATATATCCTGGAGATTAATGCTCTCTCTGAGGTGCATGTGGTAAAGATATTCTCCCATCCTGTAGGCTCTCTCTTTGTGTTATTGTTTCCTTTGCTGAGAAGAACCTTTTTTTTTTTTAAAGAGAGAGTGAGGAGAGAAAGAGAGAGAGAGAGAGAGAGAGAGAATTTTTAATATTTATTTATTTATTTTTTAGTTTTCGGTGGACACAACATCTTTGTTTGTATGTGGTGCTGAGGATCGAACCCGGGCCGCACGCATGCCAGGCAAGCACGCTACCGCTTGAGCCACATCCCCAGCCCCGAGAAGAAGCTTTTTAGTTTGAATCCATCCCATTTATTGATTCTTGATTTTGCTTCATACTTTAGGAGTCTTATTAAGGAAGTTGGTTCCTAATTCAACATGATGAATATTTGGGCCTACTTTTTATTCTATTAGGCACAGGGTCTCTTGTCTAATTCCTAGTTCCTTGATCCTCTGAGAGTTGATTTTTTTTCTGTAGGGTGAGAGACTGGTGTTTAATTTCATTTTGCTATATACGGATTTTTAGTTTTCCCAGAAGAGGCTCTGTTCTCCAATGTATGTTTTTGGTACCTTTGTCTAGTATGAGATAACCATATTTATGTGGGTTTGTCTTTGTATCTGTTGTTCTGTAACATTGGTCTACCTCTAGCATGAATATTATGCTCACAATTTCTAAATAGAACTTTTTCTATGGAGTTGAGATGCCACTTGTTCAATTTTGGAATGATTTGAT